>NW_012120043.1:1425138-1426252 GCF_000951035.1 Colobus angolensis palliatus | reverse complement strand
TTTTTAGTAGAGACGGGGTTTCACCAGGTTAGCCAGGATGGTCTCGATCTCCTGACCTCATGATCCACCGACCTCAGCCTCCCAAAAGTGCTGGGATTACAGGCGTGAGCCACCACCCCTGGCCCAAGCCCAGCTAATTTTTTGTAGAGATGGGGTCTTGCCATGTTGCCCAGGCTGGTCTCAAACTCCCGGGCCCAAGCGATCCTCCTGCCTTGACCTCTCAAAATGCTGGGATTCCAGGCATGAGCCACTAGACTGGCCCTCTGGTGCTAATGTCTGCATTGGTGAAAATGTAGCCCACCTCTGCGACTAAGGGCAACAGGGAGGAGGCAACATCACGTGGGGTCATCGTTCCTTTGCCAAAGCTCCTCCAAACGCTTTCCCCCAAAGAGAGGCAGACCGTGGCCTACAGCATTTCAAATTGTCTTTAATGAAAAAGGAAGAGATCCCAGCAAAGTCTGGCTTGAACAGTCATGCCACAAGGCAAGAACCCACCTACCATGTGTCCCCCGACTCTCCCCCAGGACAGCCCGTCTGTGGGGAGCCACAGGAATGAAATGGAGCCTGGGTTCCTGGCACTACCATGCAGGGGTCCACTCTGACCCTCAGGGGCGTCAGATACTCTGCAGCATGCGGACGGCGTGGTGAAGGCACTGCCGGGTGGTGGGGGCGCAGCTGTGGCTCCGCAGGATGTCCAGGGAGTAGGAGGTGCCGGGGGGACCCTGCTCCCAGAGGGTGAGCTGCAAACCCTCACCCTCGCCACTCAGCACCAGTTGGGCCGGGACTCCACTGAAACTCATCTGCAAAGGGTAAGATACCAGTCAAGGGGAGAAGGGTTCCCCTGCTTCCCAGGAGAAGCCAGCCGTGGCGCTCCAGGAGAAGGACAAGTGGACACTGGGCCCAGAGCCCCCAATCTGGCTCCTAGTGCCTGCCCCAGCCACAGGAACTCAGGGTCGGGAGGCCAAGCGCTCCACTGTACACCTGGGGAAACTGAGGCTCAGGTGGGGGCTCCCCTGCCCACAGTCTTCCAGCAAGACCCCTGACTTTTTTTTTTTTTTGAGATGGAGTCTCGCTCTGTCGCCCAGGCTGGAGTGCAGTGGTGCGATCTCGGCTC
>NW_012120043.1:1423853-1425088 GCF_000951035.1 Colobus angolensis palliatus | reverse complement strand
ATGCGATCTCAGCTCACTGCAACCCCTGCCTCCCGGGTTCAAGTGATTCTCCTGCCTCAGCCTCCTGAGTAGCTGGGATTACAGGCGCCACCGTGCCTGGCTAAGTTTTGTATTCTTAGTAGAGACAGGGTTTCACTATGTTGGTCGGGCTGGTTTCGAACTCCTGACCTTGTGATCTGCCCGCCTTGGCCTCCCAAAGTGCTGGGATTACAGGCGTGTGGCACCCAGCCAAGACCCCTGACTCTTGGGTATATAACCACCTCCAAGAAGGGTCACTTTTTTTTATTTTTTATTGTTATTTTTTAGAGACAGGGTCTCACTCTGTTGCCCAGGCTGGAGTGCAATGGTGCAATTATAGCTCACTGCAGCCTCGATCTCCCAGGTTCAAAGGATCCTCCCACCTCAGCCTCCCAAAGCGCTGGGATTACAGGCGTGAGCCACAGTGCCTGGCCCAAAAACGTCACGCGTTTTCCATGCTGTGGCTTTTGTACTTAGGAGCCAATACTTTTTTTTTTTCTTTTTTGGGAGGGAAATGCTTCCTAGGGCTCCCCCAAAGTTTGTTCCCCAACAGCCCAGGCGGGCCAGACCCCACCGTGCTGAGCCCCAGTGGCCCTTGAGTGTGAGCCCCGGGCTCACCTGCACCGTCCCATTGCTGAACAGCAGCAGCGAGCCTTGCTCGGAGGCCAGGAAGCGCAGGAGGCAGAGGCCAGGTCCAGCAGGTGGCACAGGTGTGGAGAGGGTCCCCTCCTGCGGACAGACTTGGCTGAGGTCATGTGGAGCGGGGAGCGTCCCCACCCCTCGCCCTCCCAGCACCCCAGCTCTCACCTCCCGCAGCCGCCGCTGCAGGCAGCCGGCAAAGAGCTGCAGCACGGCCAGCTTGGCGCACAGCGGGCCGGGCACATCCCTCAGGGTGAAGGGTTCCAGCTTCCCGCGGTCGGGCATGTAGCACACTTGGCTGGGGCCAGGACACAGGGCGTCTGTCCTGGGCAGCCCAGGCCAGTGGACACCTTTCCATCCAGCTACACCCCCTGGAATGGTGGCTTTAAGGAGCAGCTCTGCCCCGGCCACACCTTATCCGTATGCCCGGTGCATGCTAATAAGGTCCCAGTAGGCCGGGCGCGGTGGCTCACGCCTGTAATCCCAGCACTGTGGGAGGCTGAGGCAGGCGGATCACGAGGTCAGGAGATCGAGACCATCCTGGCTAACACGGTGAAACCCCGTCTCTACTAAAAAAT
>NW_012120043.1:1418094-1418588 GCF_000951035.1 Colobus angolensis palliatus | reverse complement strand
AAAAAAAAAAAAAAAAGACTGTTAAGACCAGGCGCAATGGCTCACACCTGTAATCCCAACACTTTGGGAGGCCGAGGCAGGCGAATCACCTGAGGTCAGGAGTTCAAGACCAGCCTGACTAACATGGAGAAACCCTGTCTCTACTACAAATACAGAATTAGTCGTGTGTGGTGGTGGGTGCCTGTATCCCAGCTACTCGTGAGGCTGAGGCAGGAGCATTGCTTGAACCCAGGAGGCGGAGGTTGTGGTGAGCCGAGATTGTACCATTGCACTCCAGCCTGGGCAACAAGAGCAAAACTCTGTCTAAAAAAAAAAAGAAAGAGACAGGGTCTGGTTCTGTTCCCCAGGCTGGAGTGCAATGGTGCAATCATAACTCACTGGAGCCCTAACTTCCTGGGGCCAAGTGATCCTCCCACCTCAGCCATCCAAGTAGCTGGAACTACTGACGTATAGCCCTGCAGTTGGCTAATTAAAAAAAAAAAAAAAAGGCCAGG
>NW_012120043.1:1410268-1416617 GCF_000951035.1 Colobus angolensis palliatus | reverse complement strand
TGAGATCCGGCCACTGCACTCCAGCCTGGGCGACAGAGCGAGACTCTGTCTCAAAAAAATAAAAATAAATAAATAAATAAATAAATACTTGAGAGATGAATGAAAAAAGGCAGGGGGAGCACCTGGTCCCCCAGGGCACAGGAGACCACAACTTACCCTCCGGGGGGACGCAGGGCCATGTGGGTGCCGTCCCGAAGCAGGACACCACTGCCCCCGTCCGAGAGCTGGTAGCCAAAGCCGTATTTACTGGAATGATCCACCCATTTGGGGGCCCAGAGGATGGGCCGCTGCTCTCCCAGGGGGTCCTGTGTAGCTGGCGCAAACAAACATATGCTGAGCCAAGGGTCAGGGGTCAGGCATATAGTAGGCGCTCAATAAATGCGATGGACCGAAACCATGGGTGAGACCCTTTCCACAGCGGGGACTGGACAGAGGCTTGGGGGCTTCACTGGTGGATTCTAGGAGACCAGACATCAACAGAAGCCATGGAACCGTAACGAATTCCTGGCTTGCAGAGGGAGACTGTGGGCACCCCTGGGAATGAGCAATTCTCAAATGCTTGCGATGCTCTGAAAATACTACACATTGCTGTGTGTGTGTGTTTGTTTTGTTTTGTTTTTTTGAGACGGAGTCTTGCTCTGTTGCCAGGCTGGAGTGTAATGGCGCGATCTCGGCTCACTGCAACCTCCGCCTCCCAGGTTCAAGCGATTCTCCTGCCCCAGCCTCCTGAGTAGCTGGGACTACAGGCCCCCACCACCTCACCCGGCTAGTGTTTTGTAATTTTTAGTAGAGACGGGGTTTCACTGTGTTAGCCAGGATGGTCTCGATCTCCTGACCTCGTGATCCGCCCGTCTCAGCCTCCCAAAGTGCCGGGATTATAGGCTTGAGCCACCGCGCCCGGCCGAGATGGGGTTTTATTTGCAGAGATGGGGTTTCTCCGTCTCAAAAAAAAAAAAAAGAGGCCCTGAAAGGTAAGGCTGCCTCAGAGCCCTCTGTGCCAGGCTCTGCACACGGGAGGCTAACCCACTCCTCTGATGTCACCGTGTCCTACTCCTCACCCCCAGAAATACCCAGGAGGGCCCAGGATGGGAATAAAGGCAATTTTACTTGGCTACTAAGAGAAAGGGTGATCATGGGGGTTGGGCTGGCTCCTACCCGGGAGGCCCATGTCCAGGCACAGCTGCAGGTGTCTGAGGGCTGCCTCCACCTCCGGCCGCCGGCTCCCCTCGGGCCCTGGGAGGACAGGTCTATGTGCCACAGACAGGCCTGGGTTCCCACCACCAGGCTCCTCCAACCAGCCCCGCTCCCCACGGCTCCATCCAGAAACACCTCATCCTCAACTCAGAGACGGCATTCCCATTTGACAGGCGGGAAAGGTGAGGCCGGGACGGCGGCTGTGACCCTGGTAAGTCACGGCCTTGGTCCCCTCTTTACTTGTACCTCCCCACCTGCAGCCCTAGGCTGGGACAGGGATCTGCTCACCGGCCAGGTCACTCTGCAGGGTCCCATGTGCGACCAGGTGGACGGGGGCTTCCAGGCAGGGAACCGCTTTCGCAGACAGGGAGCTCTGAGGTGGGAGCAGCAGGGGTGAGGGGCGGCCCCAGCCCCTGGGAGAGGCGTGAGGAGGGTGGTGGGTTCTGGCCCCTGCCTGTGCCCACCGACCTCTGCACACAGAGGCACTGCTTTCCCCTTGGGAGGCAACCTCGGAGTGTCTCAGAGGCATACACGTGGCGCTCAATAAATGCGATGGACTGAAGCCATGGATGGGACCCTTCCCGTGGCCTGGAGCCTGGCCCTTGGGAAACCCCAGGTGGGCACATTTGGACGCAAATGGATCCCAGCTTTGATGCATCAGGATGGGACCAGGGAGAGGGGGCCGGGCTTGGAGACCCCAGAAGGGATTCAGAGAAGCTGGCATGGAGGAGGGGGTTTTAGCAGGGGTCAGGCATGCCCTCCGCCTGTCCCTCCCCGTGTCCCCCACCCCGATGTCTCACCTCACCGCCCCGCTCCATGGGGTCAGGGTCTGGCCCATCTTTTCCTGGACCCGAGGCCTCTTTAGGTGTGAAGGGGCCTGAGGGAGGCACAAGACCTTGGAGGGGGCACAGCTTGGGCCCCGAGCGGGGGGAGGCACCTGCTACCCACACCCACCCCTGATGTGGAGACAGAGCGGAGCAGGTGGCAGGTGGCAGGTGGGGGCAGGTAGGAGGTGTGGGCAGGTGGGAGGTGTGGACAGGTGTGGGCAGGTGTGAGAGGTGGGAGGTGTGGGCAGGTGTGGGAGGTGTGGGCAGGTGGGGGCAGGTGTGGGAGGTGTGGGCAGGTGTGGGCAGGTGTGGGAGGTGTGGGCAGGTGGGAGGTGTGGGCAGGTGGGAGGTGGCGGCAGGTGTGGGCAGGTGGGAGGTGGGAGCAGGTATTGCGCAGATAGCAGGCAGAGGCAGGTGTTGAGCAGGTGTGGGCAGGGGCGGTACTTACAGGGTGGCCGGCGCTGGGTGAGCAGCAGCTGGCCCACCTTCCGGAAGATCCTGCCCAGAGGCGGGGGTACGGCAAATATGGGGGGACTGTGGCAGGAGTGGGCCGGCAGCCGGTCCGGAGTGAAACCCTTCGGATGGGGGGTTTGGGGTCATCCCCAGCTCAGGTCGCCCAGCCCCGGAGCACCTGGGTTACCTGGGGCAGGGGGGCCTGGCCTCGGCTGAGCAGGGCAGGCTCTGGCTCATCACCTGCCGGGAACCCCACGCCGGGGACCGCCGCCCACCTGCGTGAAGAAGTCGTCCTGTAGCAGGTGTTCCAGGCTGGGCCGCTCGGCCGGGTCGGGTGCCAGGAGGCGTGCGATGAGGCGGCGTGCATTGGAGGACACATGAGCGGGTTCGGGGTAGTGACCCTCACGGATGTTTTGGTACATCTCCGACAGGGGTGAGGCCATGAAGGGCGGGGCGCCGGTCAGCACCGTGTACCTGGGCCAGGTGGGGGATAAGAACCTGGGCGTCCAGGCACCACTCACAGCTACCCCTGCACACTTGACCGGACCTGCCCACAGAGCCCGCCTTTGCAACCCGTATCGGCTTACTCACCTCCCAACATCCGCCTGCACCTGGCACCCTGTGCGTTCCCATGCACCCTGCTTGGTTGACACCAGCATCTGTCTGTCCCCTGCCTGCACCTGGCACCCTGTGCATTCCCATGCACCCTGCTTGGTTGACACTGGTGTCTGTCCGTCCCCTGCCTGCACCTGGCTCGCCCTGAACTCACCTGCATACACTTTTTCAATTCTCCTATTTTTTTTTTTTTTTTTAAGACAGTCTCCTTCTGTTGTCCAGGCTGGAGTGCTGTGGTGCAATCACAGCCCTCTGCAGTCTCCACCTCCTGAGCTCAAGCGATCCTCCCAACTCAGCCTCCTGAATAGCTGGGACTACAGGTGCACACCAGCAATCCTGGCTAATTTTTATAATTTTTGTAGAGACAGGGTTTTGCCAACTTGGCCAGGCTGGTCTTGAACTCCCGGGCTCAAGTGATCCTCCTGCCTTGGCCTCCGAAAGCTCTAGCACTACAGGCGTGAATCACTATGCCCGGCCTCCACCTTCCAATGCTATCGTATGCCCGCTCACACCTGCCCTGTGCCCACACATACTGCATCCCTGTACACATACGCCCTGACCTGCCTGTGCTGCTGCCACCTGCCCATATCTGTCCACGTGTCTGTGCACACCCTCCGCCATCCTCCCTTGCACACGCATCCCCACACACATCCTGTTCATACTGCACACTTGGTGGCGACAGGTGCCTGTTCCATGCGCCCCTCCCTGCACACCGGTCCCCACCTGTTCCGTGCAGGCTCCCCCTTGCTGCACCTGCCCCCCTGGAGGCCCTGCCCGCCCTCCCCAGGACCCCACTCACATGATGCAGCCCAGAGCCCAGATGTCTGACTGGCAGGAGTGCCCGTTTCTGGAGACAACCTCGGGGGCCAGGAAGTTAGGGGTCCCACAGAGCACTCTAGGAGGGGTGTCATGGGGGGCTCAGGAAGGCTGGCATCTCCGTGCCAGACTTCAGGGCCAGCCATGCCCTCCTGAACAGACTGCTCAGAGCCCCCCTGGCTCTCACCCGTGGCAGTGGCCCCCTGGCCCCACCTTGGCCGCCAGCCCCAGGTCTCCAATCTTCACCTCCATGTTCTTGTTAAGGAAGAAGTTACCTGGCAGTGGGAGGGGCATTGTGCATGGGGGCCGATCTGCACCCACCTCCCGACGCCTCCACCCACAGCCCCCGCCCACAGTTCCCCTTCCCAGCACTCACTGAGCTTCAGGTCTCGGTGCACGATGTGCCGCTGGTGCAGGTAGTGCAGGCCGCTGACCAGGCCCCGCAGGTAGTAGCGCACCTCCGGCTCCGTCAGGGTCTGCCGCGCCCTCAGCACGTGGGCCAAAGACTGCAGGTGCCCAGCGGCCCCAGATTAGAAGGCAAAGGTAAGCTCAACCTGGCCAAGGTGGTGTGGCTGACTATGGGATGAGCACAGGTGTGCACAGATGACCAACCCCAATAGGAGCGTACGGGTTCAGATGGGCCCACGTGGCCACTGAGGGGGGCATGCACCTTTCCCCACAGGCACAGCCACCCAGCCCCAGTCCCACACCTGGCACCACCTTGAGGGTGAACACGGCGCTGGTGGACATGACCGTCAGCTTGAGAAGGAAGGACCAGGTGATCGGCAGTGAGCGCAGAGGGGGCATATTCTGGCACAGGCGGACCCAGGTGAGCTCAGGTGTACTTAATGGGCTCAGTGAGTTCAGGCATGTATGATGGCATGACTCAATTCAACTAGGCCACGGTGGGCACAGCTGGGTGCAGGAGGGGCGCAGGCGACCACAGGTAGGCATAGGGGCATGCTGGTGTGTACAGGTGGGTATGGGTGAGCCCAAGGGGGCCAAGAAGAAGCAAATATATTCTGATGGGCGGTCACAGGAGTATAAGCTGGGTCTGGGTGTCCCAGGTGGATCAGGAGAGCCTAGGTGTGCCCAGGTGAGTAAAAGATGGACACAAATGGCCCCGTGTAGGCACAGGAAGCACTGGCGACTGGACAGCAGAGGGCACACAAGATGGTACGGGGTCAGCAGCGAGGTGCAGGTGGACACAGGGTGGACACAGGCACAGCCGACACGAATGCTGCCCTCTCCCCACCCCCCAGGCACCTGGCGGCTGCAGTACTCCAGCACCATGTACACGTGGTCGCAGTCAGCAAAGTGTCCGTGGAAGGCCACGATGTTGCGGTGTCGCAGGCGGCTGTGCAGGGCAATCTCACGCTCCACCTGCAGGCACAGCCCCGACATGTACCTGCCTGCAGGGGGCACAGGCTGCAGGATGCTCGCCTGCCTCGTGTACAATCTCACGTCCACCCAGGGCTGGGATGAAAGGGCAGGGCCTTCTTTGGGACATGCTGTGGGCTGCGGGCCCTAGGGACCGATGGGGACACGCACCTTTCCCTGTGTGTGAAGCCACCCGGCCCCGGCCCCGCCACGCGGCACCACCTTGAGGGCAAACACAGCGCTGGTGGACATGTCCGTCAGCTTGTAGCAGCGGCTGAAGGCGCCCTGAGGAGACGGTCAGCAGATCAGCGGGCAGGTGTGCACAGGTGTGGAAGCTGGCAGCGTGTACAGAGGCACAGGGCAGCCAGGGACACAGTGTGGCCAGGTCTCTTCACACACACACACACACCGGGGAAAAAACAATGCACAGCTCCCACCCTCCCACCTGGACACACAAGACATGACACACACAAGAATACACAGAGACACAGGCACATCCACGCCTGGTGCATACAGGCCACGGACCACAAGACAGCACCGGATGCACAACAACACGCCTGAATATGACACATGAACACACAATGCCCACAGAGTCACCATGCATGGACACACACCACCACACCCAGACACACAACGCAGCAACACGCAAACACATGAATATACAATGTCTGGACGTGCAGTCACCATGTCTGGACACACAACACCCAGACACAGCACAGGAACACACAAACACACGGACACACAATACAACACATGGACAAAGACACAGATACACAAACACAACACATGAACACACAACTCCCAGACACACAACACAATGACTAGACACACAAAGGCATGACGCACAAACACAACAGGTGAACAAGCAACACAACACCCCGACACACACACGAACACCGCACAGCACCCCAGCACTTGGAAGCGGTGGGCACAGACATGGCACACTCAGACCCTCGCCAGGCTCGCACACACACCCAGAGGCAACACAGCGTCGCATCCCGAGGCCGAGCCGCACGCCCACATCCCGGACACGCAACCCACGGACACGCCGCGCAGCGAGCCCA
>NW_012120043.1:1407206-1409758 GCF_000951035.1 Colobus angolensis palliatus | reverse complement strand
GTGGGCGGCTGGGATGCCGCGGCTGGGGAAGCCCCAGAGACTAGAGCGCGCGGGAACCCCGTGCGCCAACCCGGCGCTAGGAGCCACGTTCAGCCCGCGAGCTCCTCCGACCCTGCACCCCCCGGGCTGGCTGGGAACCGCTGTTGCGGCCCCTTTACCAAGCGGGAAACTGAGGTTCTCTCGCGCGTGGGGGTTTGGGGGCTTCGGGGGTCCTCTCCCCCAAAAGTGCGCTTGAGGTATGAGCCTCGTCGTTCCGAATGTGTGCCATTTCGGGCCCTCCCTGCTGGCGGGTCCCTGGGGCACACATGAAAACGTGGGGCTTGATGGCCTTGGGCACTGGGGAGCCACAGCAGAATTCGGAGCGGCAGAGAAGCCCAGCATTTGTGATGCTGGGGCTGGTGGGGAGGGCGGTGAGGCCTGGGATAGGGACCCAGGAGGCAGGACCGGGGCTTGGGGACCCATGGACTGGGGTCCGAGGGAGCTTCAGCACAGAGAAGGGATGCGCTGTGTGGAGCAACAGGTGAACCGTGGCTGGGGTTTGCACGGAGAGCCAGGTGGGGACGTCTTTGAAATGACGACCTCAGAGAATATCAGAAACCTCAGAGAACAGCTGGGTGGGAAGACAGTAGGAGGCTTGGGACCCCCCGGAATCGTGGCTCCAAGCCCTGCCCCAGCCTCAGGTACACCCTTTTCCTGGGGAGGTCTCCCCTCACCCTTCCACCCGGCCTGGGGCAAAAGAACGGGCCCTATCCCCATTGTACAGGCGAGACATTGAGACCCAGGGATGTGAAGTCGCTCAGTCAGCCCAGGAAGGGGCCGCGCTGGGTTTGAATCCCGGCAGCCGCCCCTGGATGCCTCGGTATTAATCCCCAAATGTTACATAACACCAGGAATGGGAAGGGGTTACCAGGTTCCGTGGGGCTGGAATTTTCCAGGGACCAGATTTCAGAATCTGGCCCGGCCACACCACTAGGGACAGGAAACACCTCCTGAGCTGTCACATGTCCACCTGGTGTGGTGAATGAGGCCCCCGTGCATTGGACGGTGCTGAGCTCAGGCACCTTTGCAGGGGTTCTGGTCCCAGTGCCAGGGCAGAAGATTCCTGGCCAGCCTGGGTCCACCGGGTTGCAGCTGGGGAGCCCAAGTCCCCTGCCGATGAGAACCAGGTGAGGCAGCTGCAAGGTGAGCAGCTCGGGGCCTGAGTGTGAGAGCTGTCGCACGACTGTCACCCTGGAATCCTCCAGGGGCCGAGAGCCAGTTGCTTCCTTCCTTTTTTTTTTTTTTTGAGACAGAGTCTTGCTCTGTCATCCAGGCTGGACTGCAGTGGCGTGATCTTGGCTCACGGCAACCTCCACCTCCCAGGTTCAACCAATTCTCCGGCCTCAGCCTCCCCAGTAGCTGGGACTACAGGTGTATGCCACCACACCCAGCTGATTTTTTTTTTTTTTTTTGTATTTTTAGTGGTCAGGCTGGTCCCAAACTCCTGACCTCAAATGACCCGCCCCGCCTCGGCCTCCCAAAGTGCTGCAATGACAGGCGTGAGACACCGGGCATGGCTTCCAGTTCCTTCCTGATAGCAGCCGCCCATCCTGGCATCAGTTCAGGCATTTGTTAAGCACCTACTGCGTATCTGCCTGTGTCAGGCTGTGCGGGTCCAAGGCAGACCCTGCCCTGTCCTCGTAAAAGGACCACTGCTTAGGGGACTGCAAGAATGTCCAAGACTTCACCAAGTCAGGGGTCAGGGAAAGCTTGGAAAGTGGAAGGGAGTGAGCCAGCCCCGTTCTGGGCAGTAACCGGTCCCTGAGGCAGGTGCTGTTCTTAGCCCTGTGTTACAGATGAGGAAACTGAGGCTCCGAACGGCCGGTGCCAGCCCAGGCTCACCCGGACTGCATGTGGCTGAGCCTGGAGTCTAGGTGGGAGTGGATCCAGAGCTCCTGGTCCCCCCACAATAGGTCTGTCCCTCTTTCAGGCTGCCAGCCCCAGCGGTCCCAGGGAGCAGTGCCAGGCAGTGCCCTCGTGCTGGAGCGGGCGTCTGAGCTTCCCAGGGGGAAAGAAATCAGAGTTCCTGGCCCAGAGCCTGGCAGCCTGCCTGTCAGCTGATGCTCCCTGCACAGAGACCGGCTTGGCCTCCCTCTCCCCTGGCCGCCCATGGCTTTTCCTGGCTGAGACTCCACTTTGGAGCTGGGAAAGGCCTCCTAGTCTCAGCCTGTGCCCTTGTGAGCAGGGACTCTGTCCCCCGGCCTATGTGAGCCCCACTAACCAGCTGTCCCCATCCCCCGCCCTGCCCCAGGCTCCCTGCTTACCCCAGCCTGGCTGCAGGGGAGTTTTGGGGGGCTAAGGATGAATGCCCACAAAGACACCCCTCAGCTCTCAGCTCTCCCTGAAGCCCTCTCACGCAGATTAGGGGATGGGGAGGGACTGCTGTTGAGTACAGGTCTCCTTTTGAGGATGAAATGTTTTACACTTAGATAGAAGGGTGCTTGTTCAACACTGTGAGGCAGGAAATGCCGCTGAATTGTGCACTTTTTTTTTTTTTTTTTTTGAGACAGAGT
>NW_012120043.1:1398479-1405966 GCF_000951035.1 Colobus angolensis palliatus | reverse complement strand
TGGTGGCGGGCGCCTGTAATCCCAGCTACTGGGGAGGCTGAGGCAGGAGAATCACTTGAACCCAGGAGGCAGAGGTTGCAGTGAGCCGAGATCGTGCCATTGCACTCCAATCCAGGTGATAAGAGCAAAAAGCTCCATCTCAAAAAAAAAAAAAAAGGAAGCAGTGTTGGGGGCCAGCTTAGACAGGAGGTCAGGGAGGGCGTTTCTGAGAAGGGCCCGCCTGAGGCAGTGATGTTCCCATTTGCAAGTCTGGAAACCAGGCACAGGTCACTTGACTTCCATAAGGGATGGGGGCTTCCAGTTAGACAATCAGGGAACGGAAACCAGGACATTCAACTTCATTTCTCGGAATCCATACTCGAGAATGAGATGAGCTTGGTAACAAATGAAAAACGTAGCTATTCACAGCAGCCTGATTTAGAGCAGCCGAAAGGTAGAGACAGCCCAAATGTCCATCAGCAGATGAGAGGAGAAACACCTGGACGGCACCTGGCTCGTTTATACGACGGAATCACATCCACCCTTGGAAAGGAAGGGAGCCCTGACACAGGCCGCGGGGTGGATACACCTTGAAGACATCAGGTCCAGCGAGAGACGCCAGGCACAAAAGGAGAAACCTTGTGTGTGTGCTTGTGTGTGTGTTTGTTTCTGTTTGTTTTTTTGAGATGGAGTCTTGCTCTGTTGCCCAGGCTGGAGTGCAGTGGCAAGATTTCAGCTCACTGCAACCTCCGTCTCCTGGGTTCAAGCAATTCTCCTGCCTCAGTCTCCCGAGTAGCTGGGACTATAGGCACCCGCCTCCACGTCCGGCTAATTTTTGCATTTTTGGTGGAGACAGGGTTTCACCACGTTGGCCAGGCTGGTCTCGAACTCCTGACCTCAAGTGATCTGCGGGCAGTGATCGGCCTCTGAAAGTGCTGGGATGACAAGCGTGAGCCACCGCATCCAGGTAAGAAATCCCGTGTGATTCCATCCTAGGAGGTCCCTAGCATCCTCAGTCACAGAAATAGAAGGTAGAATGGGGGCGGGGGTGCTAGGGGCTGGGGAGGGGGACAGAGAGTGAGTGTTTTATGGGGACAGAGTTTCAGTTTTTGAAGATGAGAAAGTTCTGGAGATGGGCTGGGTGCAGTGGCTCCCACCTGTAATCCCAGAACTTTGAGAGGCCGAAGCAGAAGGCTCGCTTTAGCCCAGGAGTTTAAGATTAGCTTGGGCAACATAGCAAGCCCTCATCTCTACAAAAATAAAAAAATTAGGCCGGGCGTGGTGGCTCACACCTGTAACCCCAGCACTTTGGGAGGCCGAGGCGGGCGGATCACGAGGTCAGGAGATCGAGACCATCCTGGCTAACACAGTGAAACCCCGTTTCTACTAAAAATACAAAAAATTAGCCAGGCGAGGTGGCGGGCGTCTGTAGTCCCAGCTACTCGGGAGGTTGAGGCAGGAGAATGGCGTGAACCCGGGAGGCAGAACTTGCAGTGAGCAGAAATTGTGCCACTGCACTCCAGCCTGGGCAACAGAGCGAGACTCTGTCTCAAAAATAAATAAATTAGCTGGGTGTGGTGGTGCTCGCCTGTAGTCCTAGCCACCCGGGAGGCCAAGGCAGGAGGATTGCTTGAGCCCCAGAGTTTAAGGCTGCAGTGAACTACGATTGTGCCACTGTACTCCAGCCTGGGTGACAGAGGAAAACCCTGTCTCTAAAAAGCAAAAAAAAGAGAAGGTTCTAGAGAGGGATGGTGGTTATGGAATGCTTATGCAATAATGTTAATGTACGTAATGCTGCTGAACTGTGCATGTCATATGTTTAACATGATAAATTTGGCCGGGTGTGGTGGCTCACACCTGTAATCCCAGCACTTTGGGAGGCCGAGGCGGGCGGATCACGAGGTCAGGAGTTAGAGACCATCCTGGCTAACACGGTGAAACTCCAAAAAAATTAGCCGGGCATGGAGAATGGCATGAACCCGGGAAGCAGAGCTTGCAGTGAGCCGAGATCTCGTCACTGCACTCCAGCCTGGGCAACAGAGCGAGACTCCATCTCAAAAAAAAAAAAAGATACATTTTATGTTATGCACGTATTACTACTATTTTATTTTTATGTTTATTTTTCGAGACAGAGTCTTACTCTATTGCCCAGGCTGGAGTGCAGTGGTGCGATCTCAGCTCACTGCAGCCTCTGCCTCCTGGGTTCAAATGATTCTCCTGCCTCAGCCTCCCAAGTAGCTGGGATTACAGGCATGTGCCACCATGCCCAGCTGATTTTTGTATTTTTAGTAGAGATGGGGTTTTGCCATGTTGGCCAGGCTGGTCTGAAACTCCTGACCTCAGGTGATCCGCCCACCTCGGCCTCCCAAAGTGCTGGAATTACAGGCATGAGCCACCGCACCCGGTCCATATATTACTACAATTTAAAAAGGGAAAAATAAGGCCGGGCGCAGTGACTCATGCCAGAAGTCCTGTAATCTCATGCCAAAAGTGATATAATCCCAGCACTTTGGGAGGCTGAGGCCGGTGGATCACTTGAGGTCAGGAGTTCGAGACCAGCCTGGCCAACATGGTGAAACTCCGTCTCTCCCAAAAATATAAAAAATTAGCTGGGCATGATGGTGGGGGCCTATCCCAGCTACTTGGGAGGCTGAAGCAGGAGAATCGGTTGAACCCGGGAGGCAGAGGTTACAGTGAGCCGAGATCTTGCCACTGCACTCCAGCCTGGGCAACAGAGGAAGACTCTGTCAAAAAAAAAAAAGGGAAAAATATATTAGATTCTCTACCCCCTGAAACACATAACCCTACTAATGCCCCAGGTTACAGATGGGGAAACTGAGGCACAGCTTGTGTGATGAGCAAGGATGCCATTTTGCAAAGGGGCAGGGCAGGGTTCAATGGGGCCACCTGGCCTTCCCATCCTGCCCCCTGCCCTGGGTTCTTGAGGCCTGGGTGGTCTAGCGCTGCAGCCCCCGCACCCTCGGCACCTCTCACATCCCAGGGCACGGGCTCGGCTCGATTTCCTCTCCAGTCTCTGTTCTTTTGCTGACCTGAGAAAAACCACAGACTCAGCAGATTTCACAGGAGAAGTGCCAGGAAGCTTTGCTCAAAATACCTACTGCAGGTGGATGGGGCGTGGCAGCTGACACAGCGGGCGCCAGATTCCCTGGAGGCCCAGGAGACTCATGGAGCGCCTCCAAGGTCAGCAGCAACTCAGGCCTCCCCAGCCCTCTCCTTCTGGAAGGCACCAGGGTGGAAGCCACCAACCAGTGTGACTCAGCCCAGCTCCCTGGTCCCTGCCTGGTCTCCTGGCCTTTACCAAATACCTGTGGGTCCCACGTGCCTGGATGCCTGACCACGCAGGTCCCAGGGACCCATGGCCCTGGGAGCAGAGCAGGCAGGAGACGTCCCACCACCACAGGGCTCCAGAGACCCCCTGATTGTGGTTTATGCTGCACGACATGGCCCAGTGTGTGCGCGGGAGGGGGCATCCAGATTTGGTGCCCTGAAACCAAGCCCCATTCTTCCCTCTCTCAGCTCTGATTCCTCCTAAAACACTGCTGTCTGGATGCAGGGCTCATGCCTGTCATCCCAGCTACTCTGCGCTAAAGGCTGAGGCAGGAGGATCCTTTGAGCCCAGGAGTTTGAGACTAGCCTGGGCAACACAGGGAGATCCCCGTCTCTACAGAAAATACACAAGAGTTAGCCAGGTGGAGTGGTGAACGCCTGTGGTCTCAGCTACTTGGGAGGCTGAGGTGGGAGGATTGCTTGAGTCCAGGAGGTCGAGGCTGCAGTGAGCTGTGATCACACCACTGCATTCCAGCCTGGGTGACAGAGCAAGACCCTGTCTCAAAAACAATAATAAATAATAATAATCACTAATAAAAGCACCGTCCTCTCTTGTCCTCTGGGACACCCCTGCTCCTGATTTTTTCCCATGGTTTTGTGTGTGTATTTGTTTTTGTTTGAGACAGAGTTTTGCTCTTGTTGCCCAGGCTGGAGTGCAATGGTGAGATCTCGGCTCAGCGCAACCTCTGCCTCCGGGTTCAAGCGATTCTCCTGTCTCAGCCTTCTGAGTAGCTGGGACTACAGACATGTGCCGCCACATCCAGCTAATTTTGTATTTTTAGTACAGATGGGGTTTCTCCATGTTGCTCAGGCTGGTCTCAAACTCCTGACCTCAGGTGATCCGTCTGCTTCAGCCTCCCGAAGTGCTGGGATTACAGGGATAAGCCACTGCGCCTGGCCCCTTCCCATCTTTCTGGATGCATTTTATCAATTCTCCTTTAAGCCACCTCCTCATTCTCCTGGGCGGCTGGGGTTCAGTGCTGAGGCCTCTCACCCCTTCTTCACTTTCTCCACTGACAACATCCAGGTCAGTGACTTTAGCACTGGCGGCTGGGGCAGGTTGCTCAACCCTCCTGGCTATCTGTGTGGGTTCCCCCAAAGGCAGAGCCTGAAGCAAGGGTTTGGTGCAGATAGTTGGTTCGGGGAGCAGGGTGCGAGCTGGGTACCCCCCGGCCACCCTGAGTCCCACATTCATCAGGGACCCTCTGAGGAACTGAATCCAACATTCCCCAGGTTGACCACCCAAGGTGAGGACACAAGGCCAAGGCCTTCCCGTTGGTCCTCAGACCCACATCAAGCTCCCGCTGCCACAGGGCCTTTGCATGTGCTGTTCCCTCTGCCACCCTCCCAGGCTTTACCTGGCATCCCCTTCTCAGCTTTTAGGCCCAGGCAGGAGAGGGCCCCCTGTGCCCAGGAGGCCGCCCCTGCCCCGAGATGCCCTAGACGTGGTCCATGCCTGCTTCTCTCCGGTTCCACCACAACCCAGAATGACGGTTTCCTTGCTAGCTTGCTGGTGTGTATCCCACCTGACAGGGAGCACCAGTGGCAGGGAGTGGGTCTGTATCTCCATTAGGTGATGGGTGGACACCTGCCTCCGTGCCCCTTCTCTCGATGTAGACAGCATCAACTGTGCTGCCCGATTGCCACAGAAATAATCCATTTTTAATCTGCGTGGGTCTTTTTACTAATTATGAGCTCAATAGCTCAATGTCATATGGAATCCGGGAACAGGAAAACGACATCTGTTTAAAAAAAAAAAAAAAAAAACCTGGTGAAATACAAATCCAAATAAAATAGCATTTGGAATTTAGTCAATAATCATGAAATAGTAATTGTTATCACTTTTTTTCTGAGACGGAGTTTCGCTCTTGAAACCTTGTCTCTATAATAATAATAATTTTTTAAAAAATCCCAAATAAGGTTGAGAACAGTGGCTCATGCCTGTAATCCCAGCATTTTGGGAGGCCAAGGTGGGAGAACCGCTTGAACTCAGGAGTTTGAGACCAGCCTGGGAAACATGGCAAAATCCCATCTCTACTAAAAATACAAAAATTAGCTGGGTATAATGTCACTCACCTGTAGTCCCAGCTATGTGGGAGGCTGATCCCAGAGGATTGCCTGAGCCTGGGAAGCAGAGGTTGCAGTGAGCCAAGATCGCACCACTGCAGTCCAGCCTGGGTGACAGAGTGAGACCTTGTCAAAAATAATAATAAGAAGAAATAAATAAATAAATAGGAAACTCAAAATTGCTAACGTGAAAAAAAAAAGGGGGCGAATGCCTTCAGATGAGGCTCAATCTAGGAACTCAAACAACCTTCTAGAAATCTGTCCTTTTGGGCTGGGCACGGTGGTTGGCACATGCCTGCAATCCCAGCAGTGTGGGAGGCTGAGGCCAGATAATCACTTGAGCTCAGGAGTTCAAGACCAGCCTGGGCCACATAGAGAGACCCCCATCTCTACAAAAAAATACAAAAATTAGCCAGGCATGGTGGTGCATGCCTATAGTTCCAGCTACTTGGGAGACTGAGGTAAGAGGATCTCTTGAGCCCAGGAGTTTGAGACCAACCTGGGCCTGGACAACATAGTAAGATGCTGTCTCTACTAAAGATCAAAAAAAGTAGTCAGATGTGATGGCATGCATCTGTAGTCCCAGCCAAACGGAAGGCTGAAGTGGGAGGATTGCTTGAGCCCAGGAGGTCAAGGCTGCAGTGAGCTGTGATTGCACAACTGCACCCCAGCCTGGGCGACAGAGCAAGACTCTGTCTCAAAAAAATTATAAAAACTAGCTTGGCATGGTGGCGGGCGCCTGTAGTCCCAGCTACTCGGGAGGCTGAGGCAGGAGAATGGCGTAAACCCAGGAGGCGGAGCTTGCAGTGAGCTGAGATCTGGCCACTGCACTCCAGCCTGGGCGACAGAGCGAGACTCCGCCTCAAAAATAAAAAAAATAGCTGGGTGTGGTGGCGGGCGCCTGTAGTCCCAGCTACTCGGGAGGCTGAGGCAGGAGAATGGCGTAAACCCAGGAGGCGGAGCTTGCAGTGAGCTGAGATCTGGCCACTGCACTCCAGCCTGGGCGACAGAGCGAGACTCCGCCTCAAAAAAAAAAAAAAAAATTATAAGAAAGAAAAGAAAGGAAGAGAAGGATAAAAATAAAATTAAAAAAACTGTCCCCTTCCATTTGCTGCTGTGTCAGCATCTGCTTGAGACTGCACACCTCTTGGAGTAGTCAAGAAAGTCCACCATACCTCAACTCACACCATCCGTGGAGCCCACCCCAGCCACAGAAAACCACCTTTTCCTCCAATGGCCCAGTTCAAGTCCCAGGGCAGGCTCTCATTGGCCCACTTGGGTCACGTGGTCATCCCCCAGCCAATCACCAGCTCTGGGAGATGGAATTATCTGATTGGCCAAGTATGGGTCACGTGGTACACAATCTGTTTCCGGATAGTGACAGAACCGGTGGTTTTCAGCACGTGAAGGTGGAGGGGAAGGGGCACCCTAGGGAGGCACAGCCGTGTCAAAGGCCTGGAGCCTGGGCAGAGGGGCAAGAAAGCAAGGGGTCTCTTCCAGGAATTCCGGACGGTGCCCGGGGCACCGGGTGTTTGCAGGGAACAGATTCCGAGCGTGCACAAGAAGCCGGCACAGAATGAGGACCAGGCAAGCAGCGGTCAAGGAGGGTCCAGAGTCCCGGGTCCTATGGGGCGACTCCACCCGGGGAGGGTCCCAGCTCCACGTGGCCCTTGCTTGTGCCCAGGGACAGATGGACAGCCCCAGGGATCAAGGGGTCCAGGGATCTGTGGGGGAGGGATGGGGAGGCCCCACCCACTCCACGCAGGAGGTTGAGGTGTCCTGGGACCACGTGTCCAGGCCTGAGGGATCAGGGGAGGCCACCGAGAGTTGTGGGGACACAGAAGCCCATATGCAATGTTTGCTTTTTTTGTTGAGACGGAGTTTCACTCTTGTCGCCCAGGCTGGGGTGCAATGGCGCGATCTCGGCCGGCCTACTGCAACCTCCGCCTCCTGGGTTCAAGCGATTCACCTGCCTCAGCCTCCTGCGCGGCAGGTAGGTATTACAGACGCACGCCACCACGCCCGACTAATTTTTGTATTTTTAGTAGAGACGGGGTTTCACCATGTTGGCCAGGCTGGTCTCGAACTCCCGA
>NW_012120043.1:1391255-1392448 GCF_000951035.1 Colobus angolensis palliatus | reverse complement strand
CTAGGACTACAGGCGTGCACCACCATGCCTGGCTATTTTTTTTTTTTTTTAAGTAGAGATGGATTTCACCATGTTGGCTGGGCTGGTCTCAAACTCCTGACCTCAAGCAGTCCACCCACGTCGACCTCCCAAAGTGCTAGAATTACCACCGTGAGCCACTACGCCTGGCTAATTTTTGCATTTTTAGTAGAGACGGGGTTTCACCTTGTTGGTCAGGCTGGTCTCAAACTCCTGACCTGAGGTAATCCACTGGCCTCAGCCTCCCAAAGTGCTGGCATTACAGGCATGAGGCCACCATGCCCAGCCCGATGTCTGCAATTTGATGAGTTTGCACATATGCAGTCACCACACTCAAGATGACAGGCCTAACCATCACTTCCCAAGGTCCTTGTGTCCCACTGTGTTTGTTATTTTATGGTAAGAACCCTTACCATAAAATCTACCCTGTGAACACAGTTCGAAGTGCGTGATTCCATAGTGTTCACTGTAGCCCAGTCACACAGCAGATCGCGGCGTTCCTTAAGCCTGGAGGCCATATGACCATGCAGGAAACCGAACCTAATTGACCCACATCCGCGGGAACCTGTGTCTCAGTCCCCCCTCTAGTCCTCACGCTGCCTCAAGGAGGGGGTCCAGGCTGAAACTCAGAGTAGGGGGACTTGGCTGACTCCCGGGTCAGGGTCCAGGCAAGGGTAGGGGAATGTAGCAAGCTGGGACCCCACCCGACTGGGACTCCAGGAGCCTCTGAGCCTCAGCAGCCGTCCCCTCCCCCTACACGGTGTGTCCTAGGCTGAGCTCCCAGCCTCCTCCTAGGGACATCCAGAGGACAGAGGTGGGAGACGGTAGGGGACAAGAACTGGGGGTGGGGGGGCAGCCCTCCACATCTTCACCACCACCTCTGCCAATCTTGCAAGCTCTAGAGCCCCCACGCAGGGTGCAGTGACTGCGGTATGCACTCCCAGGAGGGCACAGGGGCTGTGGGATACACTTTCCATAGAACTTAATGCCTACTGTATGCATTCCTTGCAGGAGACAGCACCTTCTGTATACGTTCCTTGCAGGACGCAGCACGTGCAGTATATACTCTCTACAGGATGCATTGACTGCTGTATGCACTCCCCTGCAGGTGCCATATCTGCTGTATACACTCCTTTGCAGGGCAGAGTCTACTCTATACATTTCTTTTTCTTTTT
>NW_012120043.1:1389287-1390785 GCF_000951035.1 Colobus angolensis palliatus | reverse complement strand
ACGGAGTCTCGCTCTGTCACCCAGGCTGGAAGTGCAGTGGTGTGATCTTGGCTCTCAGCCACCTATGCCTCCCGGGTTCAAGTGATTCTCGTGCCTCAGTCTCCCAAGTAGCTGGGATTACAGGCACTTGCTGGCACACCCGGCTAAGTTTTGTAGTTTTAGTAGAGACTGGGTTTCACCATGTTGGCCAAGCTGGCTTCAAACTCCTGACCTTAGGTAATCCGCCTGCCTCGGCCTCCCACTGTGCTAGGATTCCAGGCATGAGTCGCTGCGCCAGGCCTACCCTTCTCTCTTGACCCCTTCCGTGAGGGCCTTCCTGACATCCCCACAACCACACCCCCCGGGGCCATCTGTGGTGGGCCTGGGCTATTTTCTCCAATAGTCCAGGTCAGAAGGTGGGGTTATACACTCCGGGGGGGCTGCCTTACCTGCTGGCCTGGGACTGGCTGGGTTGTTCACAGCTGTGCACACAGTAGGTGCTCAATAAATGGCATATGGGTGGCTCTGCTGTGACATGCTACAGGCTGGTGGGCTGACTGAGTTGAACCAGCAGCACCCTGTATGTCCCCAGCAAACCTCTCTCTCTGGTCAGCGCTGTGGGACAGCCGGGTGAGCTTCCTGGAGGAGGGGGTGCTCAGGCCGAGTCTGGGTGGAGCCCAGGGAGCAGAAGGGCAGTCCCCCCGCCCCCTCCTTTAGTGACTCAGCCCTTCACCCCGCCCGCCAGGGGGCCCCGTCGGGCGACACCAGAAGCTGTTGGAGCCCAGAACCCAGGGCCTGGTCTCATTCCTGCGTGGGTGGGCACAGGGCGGCGCAGACACTCCCGGCAGGAAAGGGTGCGGTAGGGGAGTCCTGGGGTGCTCCCTCGCGTTGCGCGTCCGCACAGAGCCGGGTTCCAGATGGAAGGTTCGCGGTGGAGACCCCTGCCAGGCCCACTGCTGGGATGGGGAAACTGAGGCTGGAGAGGGTGGGGCCGCGGCGGTGAGGGAGAGGGACCACCTGGACCCAGGTCTGGCTCTGAAGCCCCGCTGGCAGCCCCGGGACCCGGCAGGGAGGGCAGGAGGTGGGGTGGGGCGCGTCCCCTGGTGACAGCAGCGCCCGGGAATGCGTCAGCTGGGAGGGTCTCCCCGCCCCCCGCGCGCGGCCCCCGGGGCCGAGCTTCTCCCCAGTGCGCTGGGGCCCTGCGCTGGGGGTGGCCGGGACCTGGGTCGGGGAACCCCCGGATAGGAGCCCAGGCGCACGGAAGTCCCCATCCACGAGCAGGACGACCCCCCCGCGGGAGGGGTGAGGGGCAGGACCAGGGGAGGGAGCTGTGACTGGGGACGGGGACCCCGGCGGGACGCAATCCGGGCGTCGGTGGGGCAGGGGCAGCGCCTGGGACTCCCAGACCCAGAGCGGGTGACCTCGGTTCGCGCACATTCCCAGGCCCTGAGCGCGGCGCCCGGAATAGCAGCCCCAGGGTAGAGGGAGGCGGTCAGTCCCCGCGCCGCGCCCCCGCCCG
>NW_012120043.1:1385558-1388957 GCF_000951035.1 Colobus angolensis palliatus | reverse complement strand
CCCCGCCGCTTCCGCTCGCCCTGGGGCCGCTCAGGGAGCCAGGACGCGCTGCCTGGCTCGGCGCAGTCGGTAAGTCCTTCTTCCTATCCCCCCACTTTCTCCGGGGGAAACTGAGGCCCAGAGGTGCGGCTTGCCTTGAGATCCCACTGCCAGTCCGGGCTGCAGCCCACACGAGGAGGGGCCTTGATTCTGGGGAGGGCTCATTGAGGAGGGGGTAGGGTGGTCTTTGTAGTCCCCCACTTTTCACCACCTAGACCCCCACTCCTCAAGCCAGGCTCAGAGTCTGGTGGGGGTTGTCAGAAGGGGAAGACCCCTCCCCCTGATTTTTTGGTTGTTGTTTTTGAGATGGAGTCTGGCTCTGTGGCCAGGCTGGAGTGCAGTGGCCCCATCTCAACTCATTGCAACCTCCGCCTCCCGGGTTCAAGCGATTCTCCTTCCTCAGGCCTCCCAAGTAGCTGGGATTACAGGCGTGCACCACCACACCTGGCTAATTTTTGTATTTTAGTACAGATGGGGTTTTACCATGTTGGTCAGGCTGTCTCAAACACCTCAGGTGATCCACCGGCCTCGGCCTCCCAAAGTGCTGGGATTACCGGCCTGAGCCACCACGCCCGGCCCCCCTCCCCTTGTTTTAACTTTCCGATGCAGACTTCTTCCTGCTTCCTGGGCCAGCCCAGGCTCTGGGCTCAGAGGGGCAGGGATGCAGCTGACCAGACAGCTGTCTCAGCACCTGGAGACACCCGGGACCCCAGACCCTTGGTGCCCCAGAGGTCCAAATGCCAGAGCCAGTGGGGCCTGAGAGCCAGGAAAACAAGGTCCGGGTGGGACCCAGCCTCCTTCAGCTGGTGCTTGGGCCCGGACTCACCCGCCTGCCTTCATGCTCTGCTGGCAGCGGGACGTCCTGGCTCACTTGGCAGCTGCTTCCCTTCCCTCCCCTCCCCTTTCTGCCTGCAGGCCGGGGTCACGAGGAGGGTGTGGATGGCAAGTGACTTCATCCCTGCCCGACAGATGGAGAAACTAAGGCCCAGAGAGGCAGTCAGCCTCCTCCCCTTCCTTGCTCCAGCCTCAGCAGCGGCCCCTTCCTTCCACGGGCCGCCCCGGCGCTCAGTCCCACCCCCTCCGCTGATGAGGCCATGAGCCACCGACTGGACCCGGGCCAGGTCACCCCTCCCTGTCCCATCCCCAATCCGGGGGAATCTCTGCTGTCTGGAAGCTGAGGGAGCCCTGGGGCCGCGGTGCAGCCGGGGGCCTCTTCCAGGGACCCAACTCCTGATCCAGCCCCTGCTGGCCGCACCTTCTGCAGAGTGTCACAGAATCATGGACTGAATCCACTCGGCCCCCACTGCACAGATGGGGAAACTGAGGCCTGGGAGAGTGGAGTGGCTGGCCTCAGTCCACACGGAAAGGTAGAAGCAGTGATGGTGGGGACGGTGAGGAGGGGGCCCCAGCCGTAGGAGGCGCCTGTGTACTATTCTTGAATGATCCCGCCAATCATCAAGCATCGATTAAGCTCCTACTGTGTACATTATAGCACAATACATGTATCAATGATATTGCAAGCTGGGCACAGTGGTTCATTCCTATAATCCTAGCACTTTGGGAGGCCTAAGCGGGTGGATCACTTGAGGTCAGAAGTTTGAGACCAACCTGGCTAAGATGGTGAAACCCTGTCTCTACTAAAACTACAAAAAGTAGTCGGGCGTGGTGGCGGGCACCTGTAAATCCCAGCTTCTAGGGATGCTGAGGCAGGAGAATCACTTGAGGGGAGGGTTGCAGTGAGCCTAGATTGCACCCCTGCACTCTAGCCTGGGCGACAGAGCGAGACTCCATCTCAAAAACAAATAAACAACAACAACAATAATTGCAGATGACATTTCTGAGTTTTTCCTCTCCATACCAGGCTCCATGCCTCCTGTCTTCTTTACTTGATCCACGGGACCCCTCAACTTTCCTGTAAGGGAGGCTCTATTACCCTGTTTTTCAGAGAGGAGAAGTAGGGCTCAGAGAGGTTTAGTTACTGTCCAAGATCACACAGCCAGTCAGGACAGAGCTGGGACACAACTCTATGTCTCTGGCGGTGGCTCCATGGACTCAGCCCCTCTTTTCCCCAGGCCCCACCTCTTCCAGAACCTCCTGCTCCTCCTGTGGGCCCTGCTGAACTGCGGTTTGGGGGTCAGTGCTCAGGTAAGGGGGGGCATGGGGACCCAGCCAGCACTGTGGGGTCACCAGCATCTCCCCACCAGGCTGACCGTGCCTCTGTCTCCCCAAGTAGGGTCCGGGTGAGTGGACCCCGTGGGTGTCCTGGACCCGCTGCTCCAGCTCCTGCGGGCGTGGTGTCTCCGTGCGCAGTCGGCGCTGCCTCCGGTGAGCAGGCCGGGGCTGGTAGGGGGTCCCTGCCCCTCCTCCCCCGCTGGCCCAGCCCAGCCCCTGGCCACACCCTCGGCCTGCCCACACATGCTGTGCCCTTTAATCCCGCTGATCCCACTGGAATGTGGGTGGGGTTGGCGGGGGCGGAGGGTGGAAGGCCAGCCCCAGGAGGGGGTCCCTGGGGGTTCTCGCCACACTCTGGCTCCCTGCAGGCTTCCTGGGGAAGACCCGTGCTGGGGAGACTCCCATGAGTACCGCCTCTGCCAATTGCCAGTAAGTCCTGCCCACCTCTCAGACCACCCTCCCACCCCAGGCTGCCTGAAGCCCGCCACCTGCCCCTTGGGTTGTCCCAGCCTCTGGCTCACCTATCTCTGTCACTAGGACTGCCCCCCAGGAGCTGTGCCCTTCCGAGACCTACAGTGTGCCCTGTACAATGGCCGCCCTGTCCTGGGCACCCAGAAGACCTACCAGTGGGTGCCCTTCCATGGGGGTGAGTAGCCTGGTCTCCTGTGGTCAGAATTGGTCCAGAGTGAACAACTCATTACTCTTAAGGAGAGGGACTTGGAGGGTTGCAAAGAGACGAGGGTATTAGCACTAGGGTTTTGAAGGATATGTAGGAGTTGGTGAAGTGAAGCAGAAACAGCATATGTTAGGCGTGAAACAGGGGCAGAGGGAAGCAGGGTTCATTCTGAGGATTCCGACTGAGGATTGACTTAGAGCTGTAAATTCTCAAACTTATCCCAGGAGCAGGAAATGTTGCTGCATTGAGCTGAAAATAGCAAGTTATATAACTGTGTGCCCGGGGCAGAGAGCCTCCAGATTTCAGGGAGACAGGCAGCTTCACACGCCATGGGGAAGGCAGACACAGATAGAAGAAAAGCCTAGAATGGACAAAGTGCCATCCATCAACCTCATTTCCTTCCTTCTTTCCTTCTCTCCTTCCCTTCCCTCCCTCCCTCCCTCCTTCCTCCTTCCTTCCTTCCTTCCTTCCTTCCTTCCTTCCTTCCTTCCTTCCT
This sequence comes from Colobus angolensis palliatus, assembly GCF_000951035.1. Classification (NCBI taxonomy): domain Eukaryota; kingdom Metazoa; phylum Chordata; class Mammalia; order Primates; family Cercopithecidae; genus Colobus; species Colobus angolensis. The sequence goes on along the minus strand of NW_012120043.1, from coordinate 1,385,574 downwards.
TAAAGTTGGTACAAGT
>NW_012120043.1:1382339-1385508 GCF_000951035.1 Colobus angolensis palliatus | reverse complement strand
TTCCTTCCTTCCTTCCTTCCTTCCTTCCTTCCTTCCTTCCTTCCTTCCTTCCTTCCTTCCAAGAATTGGAGGAAACCTGCTGTGATCCCACCCTCACAGAGGCCCACTGGGGCCAGCCCAGGATCCGTTCCAGGCAGGGTCCACCAGCCAGACTCAGGGAAATGGGAGCCAAAAGGAGCTGGAGAGAAGAGGGAGTGGAGATCAGGGCTGTCAGACTGTGTGTATGATCAGACAGCCCATTTTTGCCCCACTTCCAGGCAGAAGGGGAAACTGAGGCCCAGGGAGGACCAGCGACACATCTCAGTTGTGCGGGACTCAGTCCAGTCAGTACTGGACACACACTTCATTGGGCACGTGCTAGGTGCTTGGGCCAGTTGCTCAGATCTTCTTTCTTTCTTTTTTCTTTTTGAGATGGAGTCTCGCTCTGTCACCCAGGCTGGAGTGCAGTGGCATGATCTTGGCTCACTGCAGCCTCCACCTCCCTGTTTCAAGCGATTCTCCTGCCTCAGCCTCCGGAGTAGCTGGAGTTACAGGCTCCCACCACCAAACCCGGCTAATTTTTTGTTGTTGTATTTTTGGTAGAGATGGGGTCTCGCCATGTTGCCCAGGCTGGTCTTGAACTCCTGGCCTCAGGAGTTCTGCCCACCTCAGCCTCCCAATGTGCTGGGATTACAGGTGTGAGCCACCGCGCCTGGACTTTTTTAAGGTCATCCATCTGCACACTGATAGAGTTCTTGCTTCTGTATCCTAGAGCTTAGAACAGTGTCTGGAAAACAGTAGGTGTTCAGTGGAATGAAGAATGAGTAATAGTGTTAAAAATGAATAGTATGTAAGGACTCCTCATATAAAGACTATGAATGAATGAATGAATGAATGAATGCAGCCCCAGGATACTTGCCGGGGAGTCCTAGCTTGCTGGAGGCAGAGCACCTGCGGTCCAGTCCTGGCTCTGCCTCAGCCTCAATGTGTGGCTTTGGCTGAATCTCTGGGCTTCATCTGCCCAAGGTGATGGTTGCCTGATGAAGTTTGGTAGAGGGGGCCTGGAACTTGAATAGGGGTCCCCGACCCACTGACTCCTCCTGCCCTCAGCGCCCAATCAGTGTGACCTAAACTGCCTGGCCGAGGGGCACGCCTTCTACCACAGCTTCGGCCGCGTCCTGGATGGCACCGCCTGCAGCCCAGGTGCCCAGGGGGTCTGCGTGGCTGGACGCTGCCTTGTAAGGACTCGCCAGGCCCCGTCCATCTCCCACTCAGGCTCCACTCACAGCCTCCTCCCTAGGCTCCACCTCCACCCTCCCATTAGCCTCCACCCCTTCCCTAGACTCCACCCCTTCCCCTCCCCTTCCAGGCCTCGCCCCCAGCCCCACCTTAGGCACCCACCCCCTGGGCACCACGCCCATCCTCCTCCCTCCAGGTCCTGCCCCTCCCTAGGCTCCACCCCCATCTTCCCTCCGGGCCTTGTCCTCTTGCTCCTAGGCACTGCCCGTTCCCCAGGTCCTGGCCCTCCCAGCGTCAATGACGCCACGCCTGTCCTTCACCCTTCAGAGCGCCGGCTGTGATGGGTTGCTGGGCTCGGGTGCCCTCGAGGACCGCTGCGGCCGCTGTGGAGGCGCCAACGACTCGTGCCTTTTCGTGCAGCGCGTGTTTCGTGACGCCGGTGACTGCCTGCCCCGTCCTCCCTGCACACACGTCAGAGCGGGCCCTTTAACAAGCTGTGGCCCGGAAGCAAATTTCCGTGCTGATTGGCCAGTGTGCGGCCCTGCCCCCCCTTGCTCCTCATCCTCATTGGCTACTGACAGATTGTCCCTCCCTCCCCCAGAACAGATGGGGTTTTAACACTTTCCCTGCCACACTGAAGCAATAGTAATTGTAACTCCAACCTTTTACGGAGGGTTTTTCCGGTTCCCAGGACCCTGGCCAGCTGTCTTACCCTCAGTAGCTCATTTCATCTTCAAGTCATCGCTCAAATACACCCCCACTGGCACCCCAACACCCTTTTGCCCTCCCACCCAGGTGCCTTCGCTGGGTACTGGAACGTGACCCTGATCCCCGAGGGCGCCAGACATATCCGCGTGGCGCACCGGAGCCGCAACCACCTGGGTATCCTAGGGTGTGAGGCGGGAGGCACCCTGCAGGCCGCCCGTGGGCGGTTGTCCCTGTTTACAGATGGGGAGACTGAGGCCTGAGGAGGGGACCCCGGGGTCTGGGAGACAAGACGGACAGGTTCCTGAGGGCTGACTGTTCCCTTGCAGCGCTGATGGGGGGCGATGGGCGCTACGTGCTTAACGGGGACTGGGCGGTCAGCCCGCCGGGGACCTACGAGGCGGCTGGCACGCATGTGGTCTACACCCGTGACACAGGACCCCAGGAGACATTGCAAGCAGCCGGGCCCACCTCCCACAACCTGCTCCTACAGGTGCCGCTGGGCCTCCAAGAGGGTCAGAGGGGGGCAGTTGGGGACAAGGTCAGAGAGGGGAGGCTGGTGACAGAGTCAGAGGGTGTCGGCTGGGGACAGGGTCATGGCAGGGAGTTTGGTGAGAGGGTGTCAGAGGGGGTCGGATGGGAACAGAGGGTCAGACAGGGGAGGCTGAGGACAAGGTCAAAGGGGGTCAGCTGGGGACAGAGTGTCAGAGGGGTAAGGCTGGTGACAGGTTTAGAGGGGGGAGGTCGGGGACAGGGTCAGAGGGGGAAGTCTGGTGACAGAGGGTCAGAGAGGGTTGGCTGCGGACAGGGGGGAACGCTGGGAACAGAGGGTCAGAGTGAGGGTGACTGGGGCCAGAAGGGGGAGTCTGGGGTCAGAGGGGAGTGGCTGGGGACAGTACATCAGACGGGGGAGGCAGGGGACAGGGTCAGGGGATCAGCTGGGGACAGAGCATCAGAGGAGGGAGGCTGAGGACAGACAGGGTCAAAGGGGGGAGGCTGGGGTCATAGGATCAGAGGGAGGAGGCAACCCCAGCCTCTGGTGAAGCTCCCTGTGTGCCCTCCGCTGCTCCAGGTCCTCCTGCAGGAGCCCAACCCCGGCATCGAGTTTGAGTTCTGGCTCCCTCAGGAGCGCTACAGTCCCTTCCAGGCTCGGGTGCAGGCCCTGGGCTGGCCCCTGCGGCAGCCGCAGCCCCGGGAGGTGGAGCCCCAGCCCCCCGCAGCCCCTGCTGTCATCCCTGCACGGACC
>NW_012120043.1:1378337-1382234 GCF_000951035.1 Colobus angolensis palliatus | reverse complement strand
TGAGACCCCCGACCCGTACCCTCACTTGGCCCCGACTAACCTGGCCTCCTGCTGACCTCTGACCCTAATCTGACTTTACCCTTGACCCCTTCTTCTGACCCTAATTTGCCTCTTGACCCTAACCACTCATGGATCCCTCACGTGATCCTGACTCCAGTTCCTATAGATCCTGAGGTCCCACCTGACCCTCAGCCCCTCTTCTGGGAATGTGGGTGGGGCGTGGAGATTTGCGCAGAGTTGAGCAGCCAGCCAGCTCAGCACGACCCCAACAGTGTTCCAGGCCCGAGTGCTGAGCCGCCACCGCCAGGCCCAGGAGACCCGCTACGAGGTGCGCATACAGCTCGTCTACAAGAACCGCTCGCCACTGCGGGCCCGCGAGTACGTGTGGGCGCCAGGCCACTGCCCCTGCCCGATGCTGGCACCCCACCGGGACTACCTGCTGGCTGTCCAGCGCCTTGTGAGCCCCAACGGCACACAGGACCGGCTGCTGCTGCCCCATGCCGGCTACGCCCGGCCCTGGAGCCCCGCGGAGGACAGCCGCATACGCCTGACTGCCCGACGCTGTCCTATCTGAGCCCCCGCAAGAGCCCTGGCCACACACAGCAAGAAAGATACATCCGACCAGTCTCAACATCGGCGTATTTCCCCTCTCACCCTGGCTTCCAGGCAGCTCTGAAATATGTCCCACCTGTGCAGCTATGTGACTCCCTCCCGCACACACTTAGACACGTCTGCATGCAGTCGGAGTCACTGTCACAAGCCGGCAGGCACTGGTGAGGAGATACTGAAGAGACTCTGACTTATTTCGCCTCTCTCCTTGGCTGCCAGGAAGCTCATAGCTTTTTTTTTTTTTTTTTTTTTGAGACAGAGTCTCACTCTGTCGCCCAGGCTGGACTGCAGTGGCTGGATCTCAGCTCACTGCAAGCTCCGCCTCCCGGGTTTATGCTATTCTCCTGCCTCAGCCTCTCGAGTAGCTGGGACTACAGGCACCTGCCACCTCGCCCGGCTAGTTTTTTGTATTTTTTAGTAGAGACGGGGTTTCACAGTGTTAGCCAGGATGGTCTCGATCTCCTGACCTCGTGATCCGCCCGTCTCGGCCTCCCAAAGTGCTGGGATTACAGGCTTGAGCCCCCGCGCCCGGCTGCTCATAGCTATTTATACTCAGAAAGTTTAACTCTGCTTTCATTCTCTTTGCGTCACACTCGCTTGGAGACTCTGTCATGAACGAGCATGACACCCTGCTGCCCTGGGTACCCGGAAACTCATCTGTTTACTTCCCAGACTCTGTGCTGTCTCTCCTCTCAGCTACTCACACACACCCTCATGTGTGAAGGGCAGAGACACTGTCACAAACAGGCATGCCCCTTAGAAGACATGCCTAACCAGGCACTGTAACGTACCAATTTCCCCTTTTTCCCTGGCTACCAGGAAACTCAGAGACAATCTTTTCAGCCTCAGCATTTCTGGCTGGATTTTTGCCCGTCAATATGCTCCTCACCCCTCCCCTCCTCCTTTTTTTTTTTTTTTTTTTTTTTTTTTTGAGACACAGCCTTGTTCTGTCACCCAGGCTGAAGTGCAGTGGTGCAATCATAGCTCACTGCAGCCTCGAATTCCTGGGCTCAAGCGATCCTTCCACCTCAGCCTCTACAGCAGCTGGAACTACAGGTGTGAATCACCATGCCCGGCTACCTTTTAAATTTTTTGTAGAGATGGGGGTCTTGCTATGTTGCCCACACTGTTCTCCAACTGCTGGCCTCAAATGATCCTCCTGCCTCAGCCTCCCGAAGCACTGGAATTTCAGGCATGCACTGTCATACTGGCTGTTCACCCCCCTTTTATTCCTCTTTAATTTTTACAGGCACTTTAAAAAAAAATTACTTTAAGTTCTGGGATACATGTGCAGAATGTGCAGGTTTATTACATTAGTATCCATGTGCCATGGTGGTTTGTGACACCCGTCAACCCGCCATCTAGGTTTTAAGCCCCGCATGCATTAGGTATTTGTCCTAATGCTCTCCCTCCCCTTGGCCCCCACCCCACAAAGGACCCGGTGTGTGATGTTCCCCTCCCTGTGTCCATGTGTTCTCGTTGTTCAACTCCCACTTACGAGTGAGAGCAAGCGGTGTTTGGTTTTCTATTCCTGTGTTCATTTGCTGAGAATGATGGCTTCCAGCTTCGTCCATGTCCCTGTAAAGGACTTGAACTCATTCTTTTTTATGGCTGCAAAGCACTTTTTTTTTAAGCACCCCAGTCACATGCAGTCGGTCACAGAGACTCAGGGACACGCTGGTAGAACCCCGTCTCCATTTTACTCATGGGTAGACACACATGTTCCCACGCACCCCACCCCTCCTCCTGGCCCAGCCTCACCTCCTCCCTGCACGTCTGACCCTGTGTGGTGTGAGGGCAGGGAACAGATGAGGATAGGAGCAGGCGGGGAATGAATGGGGCTTTGGTAGGTCCTGAGCCTCCCCCATCTGCCACATACTTTCTCAGGCCCACCCTGGGAACCCCTCCCCAGCTGAGGAGGTAGGTGAGAGCCGCTGCTGTCTGCGGGCTGCCAGCCCGCTATGTTCTTCTGCCATCAGGAGGGCCGACATGGGCTGTGTGTGTACTAGGGGGTGTCACAAGTTCACTCAGTAAACCCTCCCCTGTGGGTTGCCAACCCTCTGCCTCTCACTCCTGATGGATGGCTCACGCTGCCACCTGGGACAAACCGCTCTGTGTGGGACCAGTGGTTGCATTTCTCTCTGGGGCCTGGGATGCCTGGGGTCCGTGGGTCCCCGCTGACCACTGGGCATGGACAAGCTGCCCCCACCAGGCAGGGAGCAGCCAGAGAGAATGAAGGGCAAGGAGGCGGCTGAGGCAGAGGGAGTCGGCGAGAGGTGCAGGACGTCGGTGGACTCGGCCCCTGATCTTGCAGGTGACCCCAGGCCAGGTGCAGCCCCTCTCCGGCCTCAGTTTCCCCCTCAGTGAATGGCGCCCTCGAAACCCTTCCCAGCTGTGACTCGGGAGTTACTCTTTCCCGGAGCCCTTCCCTAGCCCCCTTTCTTCCTTCAGACATTTCTGCAGCAAGTACTTATTGAACACGACGGCATACCAAGGACCCAGCGGAGCCTGGGCCGGCCCGGCGCTTCAGTGATGCGGTGCCTTCTGTGATTGACATCTGCGGCAAGCGCTGCCGGCGGGGGTCCCAGGAGCTCCCCAGCCAAGGGCCGCGGGTACTACAGGGCTGCGTGGGGCCGCAGTGCCCCCTGGCGGCAGAACGGGACATGAAGGGACTCTGTGCGCGTCGCGTGGCTTGCAGCCCAGGTGCCCTGAGCCCACTTCCACGTGGGCACTCGCTTCCCCATGGACGCGGGCCCCTCTCGCAGGCCTCCTGGTGACAGCACTGGCTCCTGAGGCCACTGTCGGTGCCTGCCGGGACCCCACTGCCCTCCCTCCCCGATTAGTCTGCAAGGCTGTCCCCTCTCCCAAGCTGTGGTTTGGGGTGTGCCAGGGAATGGAGGCTTCAGGTCTCTCTCGGCCACTGCCCTGGCGCCTGGATCTCAGACAGTCACCCTGGGGGCTGCCCAACACGCCAGGGGAGCTGACACTCGGAGAATTTCCTCAGCAGGGACCCCAGGCTGTGCCTGAGGCCAGGGAGAAACACGCATGAGGCTGTCCCACAGTCCCCACCGCCAGGAGCACGCCATTCCTACGTGGGCGAGAGGACCCCAGCATGATTTGAAAATGACTACATTGTTTCCAGTGAGATCCATGTAACAATGGGCAATAAATGGTCTCCAGATTTGCGCTTTAGCTTTTTTTTTTTTTTTTTTTTTGAGACGGAGTCTCGCTCTGTCGCCCAGGCTGGAGTGCAGTGGCCAGATCTCAGCTCACTGCAAGCTCCGCCTC
>NW_012120043.1:1363700-1375194 GCF_000951035.1 Colobus angolensis palliatus | reverse complement strand
GCCCAGGCTGGAGTGCAGTGGCGCGATCTCAGCTGACTGCAACTCCTTCTGCCTCCTGGGTTCAAGTAATTCTCATGCCTCAGCCTCTGGGGTAGCTGGGATTAGAGGCGCCCACCACCATGCCTGGCTAATTTTTGTATTTTTTAGTAGAGACGGGGTTTCACCATTTTGCCCAGGCTGGTCTTGAACTGCTGACCTCGGGTGATCCACCCGCCCCAGCCTCCCAAAGTGCTGGGACTATAGGCATGAGCCACTGCGCCCACCTGGGGGAGTTTTAAGAGAAGCAGGCAAATGGGCCAGACAACTAGTTCGGGAGGGAGGGGAGAAAGCACTGTGGTTAAGGACAAGCATTTCCGGGGCTTGCACCCATCCTGGCCATGCAGGTGGACCTTGAGTGGGTGAATTAGCCGCTGGGCCTCGGTCTCCTCATCTATATTACGGGGCTGGTCGGCACAGCTGGGATTCGTGCCTGATTAAATGGAACAGTGCCCTCGCAGCCCCTCCCCCAGACACGTGGAGCGCAGGTCTGGTCCGGGTTAGCTTTATTGGAGCCTCCTAGCAGGCCAGGTGTTTCAGGCACCAGTAGTGCTGCAGGCACGGGGGCCTGTGGTGTGGCCAGCTGCAGGTGATCTCAGTGGTGGACTCCGAAGTGTACTCCAGAGAGGTCCCGGAGTGGCAGGGGACCAGCTCCGGCACTGAGGTGCTGCTGGCAGGCTGTTTCGAGGATTGCTTCTTGCGCTGTCCGCTGGTCTTGGGGGCTGTGTCCTCTGGCTCGCCAGGGGGCTTGCTGGGAGGCTGCGTGGGGACGTTGCTGCTGCTGGGAGACTGGACCACGGGTGAGACTGGGCTGGAGGTGACGTTGGGTGGCTGCAGGGGCCTCGCGGACGGGAGGGCTGACTGGGAGGGGCCGGAGGAAGTACCACGCAGCTGGGTGCGTTGCCGAGACCGCTGGGAGCTGCCCCGTGCCCGACGCTGGCCCTGGGCCTCGCCACGGCGAGAGCCGGAGGGCAGCTGGCCCTGGGATTCAGAGCTGGGGGTGGCTGAGGACTGGGACTGGGACTGGCCCGAGGTGGCATTTAAGGAGACCCCCAGGGCCTTGCCTGGACCCGAGGGACTGGCGGGGGCTGCCGTCGGGAGATGCGCTGAAGACTCTGTGGAGGCCTGGGAGCCCGGCGCGGCCCCCTCCTCACCAGCCGGGAGGTCCTTGCGAGGCCCGGGGGGCTGCTTCACTTGTCCTTCGGCTGCAGGGTCTGGCTTGGCTTGACTGCAGAGAGAGGGGCAGGCGGGGGAGAGCGGTGAGGCAGGCCTGGGCTCCGCGGAGCTGCTCACAGGTGGAACTGAGGCTACTGGACGTGAGCATGGAAAGTTGAGGGGCCAGGCAGCCACCCTCAGCAGAGATGGTGTCGACCACACGCACGCTTTCATGGTCACCTATACACAGAGGGGTGCACACAGCACACACATGTGCAGTCACACACACGCTCACATACATGCACACGTCACGTGGACACATGCATGCACTCACGTGCACACACATGCATGCACTGACACATGCACGTGCGCACACACACACGTGGTTGCACACGCATGCACGCACACATGCATGCACTGATGCATACACATGCACACGTGGTCACGCACGCATTCACACATGCACACGTGGTCGCACACGCATGCACTCATGCACACACATGCACACGTGAGAAACCATGCTCCCTTGCTCACTCATACACACATGGAAACACCAAACATATGCTTGAGTCATGCACACACGTACCCTCATGCACATGACAAAACATGCACACACAATAACACATGTGCAACAGCAAACATACGCTCAAACACATGCACACACACACGCACACACAGCTCCTACTTCCCCACAGGTTACGTACGGTCAGCTTCCAGGGGAGTAGAGGGCTCGGCCACAGCCGCTGGGGTGACGCCTGCCCGGCTACGGGCCAGGGCCTGCAAGACTGGTTCCCGGAAGCGTGAGAGAGAGAGGCGGACAGTGAGGGGGGCGGCCAAGATGCCAGACAGTGGGCGGTCAAAGTCAGAAAGGGAGGCAAGGTGGAGACAGGTCTAGACCCAAGAGATGGTCAGAGGCAGCCGGGCGCCTGCAAGCACCCACCGTTCCTGGTTATTCCGGCCGCCGCGTCCAAGGCTCGCCCGCTGAGGTTGTTCATGATTCTGTCCACGGCCCCGTGGTGCCTTAGGAACAGCGGGCGCACGACGCGCTGATACAGCATGAGAGCCCCGTTCCAGGGCCTGGGAGCCATGCAGAACAACAGGAAGGCGCACTGCAGGGCAGGGCAGGAGTTACACGCAGCCCCACCCAGCTCTCTGTCCCTGGAGGGGAGAGAGGCTGCACTACTCCACCAGATGCCCACCCTGGACAGGAACTGGGTCTCCACCATCAGACACCCTTTGGGGGGTACCTCCACCATCAGACATCCTATTGGGATGGGCCTGGGTTTTTGCCATCAGACACCCTTTAGGGTGAGCCCTTCACCATCAGACATCCTGTAGGGTGGACCCTCCACCATTAGACACCCTTCAGGGTGGGCCCTCCACCATCAGACATCCTGTAGGGTGGACCCTCCACCATCAGACATCCTTTAGGGTGAGTCCTCCACCATCAGACATCCTATTGGAGCAGGCTTGGGTCTCCACCATCAGACACCCTTCATGGTGGGCCCCCCACCATCAGACATCCTGTAGGGTGAGCCCTCCACCATCAGACATCCTATTGGAGCAGGCTTGGGTCTCCACCATCAGACACCCTTCAGGGTGGGCCCTCCACCATCAGCCCCTGGACAGGGCCCATTTCCCCAGGGAAGGGACTGAGTCTTCCCCTCACATCCCCCATCTCCTGGTATTCTTTCCTCCGGACCTCCCGGCCCCAACACCTCCCAGGAATCCCCAAGCCCCATGCGCTCCACGGCTGCACCCGCCCTGGCAGGGCCCACCTTGCCCACGTAGTAGAAAGGGAACCAGGACAGGAGTAGATCGCTGAAGAACTCGGCCAGCCCGAACAGGGCGTACACCACCCAGTAGGTGAGCCACACAGTGTCGTCGTCCTTGCTTGGGCTCTCGATAGCTTTGATTCTGCAGGGAGACGCAGCAGGGTCAGGGCTGCCCGGGAGCCCCCAGACCCCCCAACGTGGGCAGCCAGCCGTGCACTCACGAGGCATATGCGGGGTACACAAATCCGATGAGATTGCACAGCAGAGACGCTCCGTAGCCGAACAGCAGATACAGGCTTAGCAGAGTGATGGCTCCTGCGGGAGAGAGGTGGTGGTGTGCCAGGGCCAGGGACCTGCTGAGTCCCCATGACGGTACCCAGGCCTCCTTTCAGTTGACAGAGACTGCAACTGTCACCTCCTCAGAAGCCTTGGTGATGCCTCTAGGATGTGTCCACTGCCCCCGAAGTCTCTGTGCATCCCCCCATCGTGCCCCTAGGCCCCGGGCCTTGTGCCTGTAACTGGTCAATGTGTCCATGTCCCCCACCGGGGTTGAGAGCTCCCCAAGAGCAGGCAGGAGCTTGACACTGGGCAGTGGGAGTGGATGCAGAATAGCTGTCCAATAAAGTGTTTGCTGAGTGAATAAGTGTAATCTGGCCAGACGTGGTGGCTCACGCCTGTAATCTCAGCACTTTGGGAGGCCGAGGTGGGCGGATCAGGCAGGCAGACCACCTGAGGTCAGGGCTTCGAGACCAGCCTGGCCAACATGGTGAAACCCCATCTCTACTAAAAACACAAAAATTAGCCAGACTTGGTGGCAGGCGCCTGTAATCCCAGCTACTTGAGAGGCTGAGGCGGGAGAATCGCTTGAACCCAGGAAGCGGTGGTTGCAGTGAGCAGAGCTTGCGCCAGTGCACTCTAGCCTGGGTGAGATTCCTTTTCAAAAAAAAAAAAAAAAGCAGCCGGGCGCGGTGGCTCAAGCCTGTAATCCCAGCTACTCGGGAGGCTGAGACGGGCGGGTCACGAGGTCAGGAGATCGAGACCATCCTGGCTAACCCAGTGAAACCCCGTCTCTACTAAAAAATACAAAAAACTAGCCGGGCGAGGTGGCGGGTGCCTGTAGTCCCAGCTACTCGGGAGGCTGAGGCAGGAGAATGGCGTAAACCTGGGAGGCAGAGCTTGCAGTGAGCTGAGATCTGGCCACTGCACTCCAGCCTGGGTGACAGAGCGAGACTCCGTCTCAAAAAAAAAAAAAAAAAAAAAGAATGAGCATAATGTGCAATGATAGCCATCTCGTTCCAGGCCCTATGGGAGGCGCTGGGAAAAGAGGCTAATGTTGCAATATAAGGGATGGCAGAAACCTGCAAGGGAGGCCAGGCTGTCATGAAGACTTGATTCCAGAGCTGAGAAAGGCAACTGTTTCATCTGTTATCTTAGTTCAGGGTTTCTCTGCCTTGGCACTGCTGATGTTTGGGGCTGGGTCATTCTTGGTTGCTTTTGGCGGGGAGGGGAGGTGGCTGTCCTGGACACTGCAGGGTGCTGAGCAGCGTCCCTGGCCTCTGCCCTCTCCATGCCATCAGCTCCCCAGTCATGACGACCACGGATATCCCTAGACATCACCCAGTGTCCCTGGGGCAGGGTGGGGGGCAGTACTACCCACCCCCCGTCTTGGAGGCAGCAAACCCCAGCATTTCGGTCCCCCGGGTGGAGGAGAGCCCTTTGGTTGGCTGTGCACTCACCAGCCGGCACTGAGCAAGGCTGTGGCTGCATGGAGCCTCAGTTTCCCCCTTGGTAAGTGGGAGTAGTAATGGCCCCTACCTCCTATGGCTTCAAGTTAACAGAGAGGGCTGGGCACAGTGGTTCATGCCTATAATCCCAGCACTTTGGGAGGGAGGATGAGGTAGGCGGATCGCCTGAGGTCAGGAGTTCGAGATCAGCTTGACCAACATGGAGAAACCCCATCCCTACTAAAAATACAAAATTAGCCGGGAGTGATGGCGCATGCCTGTAATCCCAGGTGCTCAGGAGGTTGAGGCAGGAGAATCGCTTGAACCCAGGAGGCAGAGGTTGCGGTGAGCCGAGAACATGCCATCGCACTCCAGCCTGGGCAACAAGAGCGAAACTCTGTCTCAAAAAAAAAGTAATAACAAGTTAAGAGAATGCCTTTCTGCACGTTTATTTTTATTCATTTATTTATTTTTGAGGTGGAGTCTTGCTCTGTCGTCCAGGCTGGAGTGTAGCGGCAGTCTCAGGTCACTACAAGCTCCGCCTCCCGGACTCTAGCGATTCTCCTGCCTCAACCTCCTGAGTAGCTGAGCTCGCCACCATGCCCAGCTGATTTTTGTATTTTTAGTAGAGACGGGGTTTCACCATGTTGGCCAGGTTGGTCTCAAACTCCTGATCTCAGGTGATCCACCCGCCTCGGTCTCCCAAAGTGCTGGGATTCCAGGCGTGAGCCACCGTGACCAGCTCTTCTGCACATTTATTAAGTGCCTTCAGGTAACTATAACACAGTCCCAGCAAGGAGGGTGTTCAGAGGAAAAGGTGTGTGTGTGTCCAGCTCAGCCCCAATCCTGAACCTGGCTCTGAAAAGAATGACTACGACAGCTGCATTTATTAAGCGCCTATTGTGTGCCAGGTTTTGTGCTTTCCCTGAATTATCTTATTCAACAGCCAGAACTGGGGCTGGGTGGGTTGATGTTGCCCAAGGTCACACAGGGAACCTCCATGCTTCAGAGAGCTTGGACAGCCTTCTTCCTCCTCCCCTGGAGCTGCTATCTGCAGAGTGAGATAGAGGCCACTTCCGGACTAAAGAGCAGAGGCCCAAGTCCCTCCCAGCCCCTCCTACCTGCTTTAGTCTTTATCCACAAGCACCCGAGGTCAGGGGTAGGAGGAGTCCCCCAGCTGGGAGGCTGTGTGGCCTCCCGGTCACTGTCTCCTCAGTTTTTTCATATGTTACCCAGGGGTGTGGGATTTGTGGATTTAAATGAGGTGGGAGAGGGGGGATGAGGGAATGCTACCTCCCCCCAGGCCTGGCTTGTGGGAAGGAGTGACTCTCCCAGGGCGTCCCTCCCCTAAATCCCTGTTCCTGCAGCTTCAGCAACGGGAGGATGACCTTGGACATCAGAACTGTGGAGGGGGGCCCAGTCCCCACGATTAGCAGCAGATGGGACTGGGAGTGGGCGGGGTGGAGGGGTGTATGCCTCAGATACAACAGGCGCAGAGGCAGCCCCTACCTCCCTGTGCCTCAGTTTCCTCTCTGGTGACACAGTGCCCCAGCCAGCCCCTCCCTGCTGCCTGCCTCCTGGGTGCTCTGTGACCTAAATTCCTGCCCACTGGCCCCAGAGATGTGGAAAAGGAGGGCAGAGGCCAGGGACCTGCTCCCGGGGACAGGCACAGCCGGGCCATGCCCATGCCACCTGCTGCGCTGCACATGAGACCAGGCACCTGGGGACCTCCAGGATCTGGACACAGACTTCAGACTGTTCTGGGGCTGCCTGGCATGGGAAGCCCCAGATGGTGGGAAAATGGTGGGGGGACTGGACTCCGGGGATCCACCTGCAGAAGGTGCTCAAAAAAGTGGCACTGTCCTGTACCCAGAACACCCCAGGCCCAGAGCAAGTCCTTTCCAGTTATTCTGCGGAGCTTCCTGGAAGAGAAGGCAGAGCCAGTGGGGCTGGGAGCAGTGGCTCCCACCTAGAATCCCAGAGCTTTGGGAGGCTGAGGCAGGAGGATCGCTTGAGCCCAGGAGTTTGAGACCAGTCTGGGTAACATAGTGAGACCCTGTCTCTTAAAAAAGTTAATTTTAAAAAGTTTTAGGCCAGGCAAGGTGGCTTACACCTGTAATCCCAGCACTTTGGGAGGCTGAGGTGGGCGGATCACCTGAGGCCAGGAGTTCGAGACCAGCCTGGCCAACATGGTGAAACCCCGTCTCTACTAAAAATACAAAAATTAGCCGGGCATGGTGGCGTGCGTCTGTAATCCCCGCTGCGCAGGAGGCCGAGGCAGAAGAATCGCTTGAACCCAGGAGGTGGAGGTTGCAGTGAGCTGAGATTGCGCCACTGCACTCCAGCCTGGGCGGCAGGGCAAGACTCGGTCTCAAAAAAAAAAAAATTTAAGGTGGGGAGAGAGGCATTTAAGGAGCGCTTACTACATGCTCTTGCTGTAGTTTTGGAAAGGGGAAGGGGTGCAGCGTCACCAAGGGTGAAGTGAAAGGCCCAGAAGAACTGTAATGGAGTCACAATCGGGGTGCCTGGATCTCCCGCTCTGTGGGCCCCAGTCCAACCTCCCCACATCACAGCTGTCAGACAACCCAACTCCGTCTTAACAAATATTTACGCGCGCGGTGGCACTAAGCCATTGAGCGGGGGAAGGGGAGCTAGGGCAGGAGAGGAGGAGGAAAGGAGAGTCCTGAGCAGCCCCCGCGGGACGGTCCGTTCCCCTCCCCGCCTGGAGTCTGCCCTCGGAAAAACGGGAAGATCTGCACTGTTGCAGCCAGGCCAGGGTCCACGGGGAGAGGGGGACGGCGAAACGCGCAGGACACTGGCATCCTGTCCCCTCCGGGGCCACTGGGCAACTGGAAGAACCGGACTTCGGCATGGCAGGCACCCAGCGCCCAGAAGGAGGCGGTGGGGGGCGGCCAGGGATAGAAGCTAGAGAGGGGTGGCTCGGGAGCAGGGTCGCAGGGCGCGGGCAAGGGAGGGGTTGCGGAAGGACCTCGAGGTCGCGGTCACCCCGCGCGCTCCACGAGCAGGACCGGACTCCGTAGTCGGGGAGGGAGTCAGACCTGCGATCCCCGGGCTCATGGCCTCAGTGTGCCCGTCGGCGAAACGGGCTAGCGCCGACGGCTCACCTGCAGCCAGATACCGCTTCTCCAGCCCGGTCTTGGCCTCCAGCGCCCCCAGCACGTCGGTGACCAGGTTCCTTTGCTCCAGGAATCGCTCCACGCGCTGGCTCAGGCCGTCCATGGCCCCGACGCGCCCGGGTTTGGCTGCTCGAGCTCGCCCGCGGACCCGCGCACCCACTCCGCTGCACGCGCGCCGCTTTCCCGCAGCCTGAGCCGCGCTGCTCCGGCCCGGCGCCGGTGTCCGCCCCCGGCCCCCCGCCCGGACCAATGGGAGGGCAGGGCGGACAAAGGAGGTGGGGCCTGCCCCGTCTCCCCCGCCGCATAGCCCTCCGCCGCTGCAGCCGCTGCCCAGACCCCGCCGGGAGAGGGCGGGGCGCGCCGGCCCAGGGCACCGATTGGCCAGGCCGGAGCGAGACGTAGCTGATTGGAAGGGCGGCGTCAGGGGACGGGATTATTGGCTGAAGGGGTGGAGCCAGGGCGAGGAGAGGCGCGAGTGGGGGCGGAGCCGGTGGGTGGGGCTAAAGAAAAATTCGAGCCGATTGGAGAAACGGGACGCGATTCATTGGCGAGACCAGTGGAGGGCGGGGCTGATCACAAAGGAGGCAGGGCGGAATGGTAGGGGCGGGAATGGGGCGGGGCTTACCGGGGGAGGCGGGATTACTCGAAAGAATGATTCCGATTAGCCCGGATAGGAGGCCGGGCTGATTCTCGAAGGAGGGGTGTGTTGGAAAGTGGGCGAGGCTAAAGAAAGGGTAGGACACGTTACTGCAACAGTGAACCCGCTTCTCTGGATTAGAGTCTTCGTTGTACAAATGGGAAAACTGAGGCTCCCGAGGGTGTGGGTCTGCGGAAGACGGGCAGGCGTGCGTCCCTGCCCCGCTTCTGTCAGATCTTCGCGCCCGTCTTGGCTGAGGAGTCGCAAGGCCCCCTGGGAGTCGAAGCCTTCCGCGTTGCTATGGCGCCGGGGGCTGAGAGGACGCCTGGATCCACTCGGCGGTTTGGCGGGAGGGAGGGGCTTTGTGCAGGCCCCGCCCCCTGCCCCGCCCCGCCTCTATGCGGCCCGCCCCGATTGCGCTGTGGCTGCTTCGGGTCTTGGCCTTGGCCCTCGTCCGCCCCCGGGCTGTGGGGTGGGCCTTGGTCCGAGCCCCCATCTATGTCAGCAGCTGGGCCGTCCGGGTGTCCCAGGGTAACCGGGAGGTCGAGCGCCTGGCACGCAAATTCGGCTTCGTCAACCTGGGGCCGGTGGGTGGGACCGGAATGGACAGGAAGTGGGGGCTTGGAAGGGACTAGACCCCGACAAGTGGGAGGGAGCCCACAAGGTCTCCTAAATATCAAGAGCCTCAGCCCACCCCTGCCTCAGCCAAGTTCAGCTTCTGGGACTCCCAGAGAGCACCTGGTGGGAAAGGACAAGAAAGGGGGCTGTTACCGGCCCTCGGGGGCTCCAGCAGGGGAGCCGGGTCCTATCCGTGCGGCCGCTTCCCCACATCCCCAGATCTTTCCTGATGGGCAGTACTTTCACCTGCGGCACCGGGGCGTGGCCCAGCAGTCCCTGACCCCGCACTGGGGCCACCGCCTGCACCTGAAGAAAGACCCCAAGGTGAGCCTGGCCTGGAGGCCACCCTCTCGGGGTCTCAGCCGCCTCCTGGGGCCACTAGCCATCTTCTGTGGTTCTCGTGGTTGTTATGAACAGCTGTGTGCTTTCTGTGGCTCAGACCCACCTGGACCACAAGTCTATACAGCAGGAGGAGGGAGGGAGACCCAGATACGGAAATCATGGCGCCTGCCAGGGCCTGGTACACAGTGGGCACCTCTTGCCCTCCCTCTCCCTCCTCTGGGTCCCAGGGGCTCTGGTAAGGAGGGACAGATGGCGTGCCTTTCCCACGGTCTAAGTCACAGGATGGAGGGAAGGGGATTTTACGACGCAGGAATGGGTTCCAAGGAGTAGGAGGCTTAAAGTCACCCAGTGACCCTCAGGACGCAGTGTCCGGGTGCTCAGAAAGGGGCCTGGGTCTGATCGGGCTGGGCCCTGTCTAGAAAATGCCTGGGATGTCAAGCTGAGGGGTTGAGATGGAGCCTGGGAAGCCCTTGGAGGCCGGGAAGTGCCTTGAACAGGACTAGACAGCTGCCTGCTTACAGAACCGGGAGGGAAAGCAGTGGCCGGTTCCTGATGTGGTTTGCAAGAGAGAAGCCAGGCCTGGTGTGGTGATTCATGCCTGTAATCCCAGTACTTCAGGAGGCCGAGGCAGGCAGATCATTTGAGCTCAGGAGTTCAAGACCAGCCTGGCCAACATGGCGAAACCCCGTCGCTACTAAAAATACAAAAATTAACCGGGCATGGTGGTGTGTGCCGGTAGTCCCAGCTACTTGGGAGGTTGAGGTAGGAGAATCGCTTGAACCCGGGAGGCAGAGGTTGCAGTGAGCCAAGATTGCACCACTGCACTCCAGCCTAGGCAACAGAGCAAGACTCTGTCTCAAAAAAAAAAAAAAAAAAGGAAGTTATGCAGGAGAGAGAAGGATCTAGAACAGGGATTGGGGGAAGGAGCGGAGTGGGGACCTGGGGACCTGCAGTCACCCGGGGCAGCGACATCGCGTCTGTGGACCCAAGGACAGGTGGTCCAAAAGCCTCGGTCCCCTCTGACTGCAGACAGAGCACCAGGCACATGGGGACGCTGGAGGGCAGCCCCCACAAACACAGGGCCCAGGGCATGGGGCTGCCTCACTCCCTGAACCACAAGGGGCCCCAGGAGCGAGCAGCGGACAGGCCTGACCCACCCTCCACTCTTCAGGTGCAGTGGTTCCAGCAGCAGACGCTGCGGCGGCGGGTAAAACGCTCTGCGGTGGTGCCCACAGACCCCTGGTTCTCCAAGCAGTGGTACATGGTGAGCGGGCAGCCAGGGTGGGTGGGGACAGGGCCGCTGGCGCCCTCGACCCCAGGCCCTCACAGGGTCACAACCCCGCCTCCCCCTGCAGAACAGTGAGGCCCAACCAGACCTGAGTGTCCTGCAGGCCTGGGGCCAGGGGCTGTCAGGCCAGGGCATTGTGGTCTCTGTGCTGGACGATGGCATCGAGAAGGACCACCCGGACCTCTGGGCCAACTATGTGAGACCGCGGGTGGCTGGGGGCGAGGGCTGACCCAGGTGCCGAGACTGGCTCCAGCCAAGGACGCCTCCCAGCCCCCTCATATCCCCACCTGTCCCCAGGACCCCCTGGCCAGCTACGACTTTATTGACTACGACCCAGACCCCCAGCCCCGCTACACCCCCAGCGACGAGAACCGGTGAGCAGGGCTCCTACAGCACACGGGGGAAGCGCTAGTACCTAGCAGGGGGATGGAGGCCGTGATGGGAGCCCTTCTTGGCCCTGGCACCAGGCACGGGACCCGCTGTGCTGGGGAGGTGGCCGCGATGGCCGACAATGGCTTCTGTGGTGTGGGAGTCGCTTTCAACGCCCGAATCGGAGGTACCCAGGGTCCCCCAGCGGCACCATTCGGGGACAGAGCGGGAAGGGGGTGATGCTGGTGGGGAGCTGGGCCCGCAGACCACGGGAGCCCCCCTGTCGCTGCTGGGTGATGCTAGGGCCCCAGACTCCAGGGCTCGGGGGGGGTGCTGAGCC
Source organism: Colobus angolensis palliatus (assembly GCF_000951035.1). Classification (NCBI taxonomy): domain Eukaryota; kingdom Metazoa; phylum Chordata; class Mammalia; order Primates; family Cercopithecidae; genus Colobus; species Colobus angolensis. Next base: position 1,363,773 of record NW_012120043.1, on the reverse strand, counting down.
AATACAAACGGTCCCACTCCAGGGAGCAGAGAGAGGGCCCGGGTGGGGCTGGGGAGTGGTGTGGAGTGGCGCG
>NW_012120043.1:1362478-1363321 GCF_000951035.1 Colobus angolensis palliatus | reverse complement strand
CGGTGGACGGCCCCGGCATCCTCACCCGCGAGGCCTTCCGGCGCGGCGTGACCAAGGTGAGTGGGAGCCCAAGGAGGGCCAGGGTGGCAGGCCAGGCCGACGCCCCCTCCCCGCCCCTCCTGGTTTCCCAGGGCCGCAGCGGGCTGGGCACGCTCTTCATCTGGGCCTCGGGCAACGGCGGCCTGCACTACGATGACTGCAACTGCGACGGCTACACCAACAGCATCTACACGCTCTCCGTGGGCAGCACCACCCAGCAGGGCCGCGTGCCCTGGTACAGCGAAGCCTGTGCCTCCACCCTCACCACCACCTACAGCAGCGGCGTGGCCACCGACCCGCAGATCGTGAGTGCAGCCGCCCCAACAGGGTCCCCTCCCCAGGCCCAGCCCGGCCTCCTCACCTCCCTCCTGTCCCCACCACTGTGACTTAGCACCCTCCCAAAGCTGCTTTGAAAACGCAAATCCAGGCTGGGCGCAGTGGCTCACGCCTGTAATCCCAGCACTTTGGGAGGCCCAGGCAGGCGGATCACGAGATCAGGAGATGGAGACCATCCTGGCTAACACGGTGAAATCCTGTCTCTACTAAAAATACAAAAAATTAGCCAGGCATGGTGGTGGGCGCCTGTAGTCCCAGCTACTCGGGAGGCTGAGGTAGGAGAATCGCTTGAACCCGGGAGGCAGAGGTTGCAGTGAGCCAAGATTGCACCACTGCCCTCCAGCCTGGGCGACAGAGCAAGACTCTGTCTCTAAAAAAAAAAAAAAAAAGGAAGTTATGCAGGAGAGAGAAGGATCTAGAACAGGGATTGGGGGAAGGAGCGGAGTGGGGACCTGGGGACCTGCAGTC
>NW_012120043.1:1352374-1362398 GCF_000951035.1 Colobus angolensis palliatus | reverse complement strand
TCCCAGCTACTCAGGAGGCTGAGACAGGAGAACTGCTTGAACCCAGGAGACAGAGGTTGCAGGGAGCCGAGATTGTGCCATTGCACTCTATTTTAGGCCACAGAGCGAGACCCTGTCTCAACAAAAAACAAAAACAAAAACAAATCCAGATGGATGCAACAGCTCACTTTGGGAGGCCAAAGTGGGAGAATCACTTCAGCCCAGGATTTCTTTCTGTTTGTTTTTGAGACAGAGTCTCACTCTGTCGCCCAGGCTGGAGTGCAGGGGCGTGATCTCGGCGCACTGCAACCTCCACCTCCCGGGTTCAAGCGATTCTCATGCCTCAGCCTCTTGAGTAGCTGGGAGTACAGATATGTGCCACCACGCCCAGCTGGTTTCTTTTTGTATTATTAGTAGAGAAGGGGTTTCACCATGTTGGCCAGGCTGGTCTCAAACTCCTGACCTCAAGTGATCTGTCCACCTCAGCCTCCCAAAGTTCTGGGATTACAGACGTGAACCACCGTGATCAGCGAGCCCAGGGGTTTGAGACCAGCCTGGGCACCATAGTGAGACCCCATCTCTACAAAAAAATTAAAAAGTTAGTCTGGGATTGATGGCACACATCTGTGGTCCTAGCTACTCGGGAGGCTGTGGTGGGAGGATTGTTCGAGCCCAGGAGGTCAAGGCTGCAGTGAGCTATGATCTCACCACTGCACTCCACCTGGACAGCGGAGCAAGACCTTGTCTTAAGAAAATAAATACATAGATGAAACCCAAATCCAACCCCACCAGTCCAGTCACAGCCCTCCTGGTGGCCCACCAGGGTTCTTGGATGAAACCAGCTCCTGGGCCCCAGCCACCTCTGTGCCCTGTCTCAGCCCCTTGCAAGAAGGTTCCCCCTCATTTCTCCAGGCCCCTCCTGCCTCAAATTCTCCTTGGGGAGGCCCCTGTGCCCGATCTCTGCCCCTCTTCTGCCCTTGCTGACTCTTCCTTCAGACCCCCCACCCGGGGCCACTGCCTCTAGGAAGTCCCCCAGGCCTTTCCCCATCTCATACACTCGCCTCCCAGTGTTTGAGAGTCCCTGAGGCAGTGATGAGCTCCCCTGCAGGGCTCCTCAGGGCAGAACCAGGAGGGCCTGGGTCGTCTCTCAGGCGCCGGGGCCAGATACATAGCAAGTGCTTCCCTGAACACCTCCAAACCCAGGCGAGTTTCCTGCCAGGGCTGCCCTGTGGTCCTACTGCTGCCGCCCCATCGCTGACCTGCACATGTCTCAGGCAGGGCTGGCTTCCGGGCACATGACCCAGCAGGTACCTTTTAAGCTCAATCTTTAGTATTTTTCTTTCTTTTTGTTTTTTTTTTTTTTTTGAGCGGCGTCTCGCTGTCGCCCAGGCTGGAGTGCAGCGGCCCCATCTCGGCTCGTTGCAAGCTCCACCTCCTGGGTTCACGCCATTCTCCTGCCTCAGTCTCCTGAGTAGCTGGGTCTACAGGCGCCCGCCACCTCACCCGGCTAGTTTTTTGTACTTTTTAGTAGAGACAGGGTTTCACCGTGTTCGCCAGGATAGTCTCGATCTCCGGACCTTGTGATCCGCCCATCTTGGCCTCCTGAAATGCCGGGATTACAGGCTTGAGCCACCACGCCTGGCCCCGGCTAACTTTTTGTATTTTTAGCAGAGACAGGGTTTTGCCATGTTAGTCAGGATGGTCTTGATCTCCTGACCTCGTGATCCACCTGCCTCGGCCTCCCAAAGTGCTGGGATTACAGGTGTGAGCCACTGCGCCTGGCTCTTTCTTTTTTCTTTTGAGATGGAGTCTTGCTCTGTTGCCCAGACTGGGCGCAACAGAGTGAAGTGGCATGATCTCGGCTCACTGCAATCTCCGCCTGCCAGGCTCAAGCGATTGTTATGCCTCAGCCTCCTGAGCAGCTGAGACCACAAGCATGCCACTATGTCCTGCTAATTTCTTTTGTATATTTTGTAGAGACAGCGTTTCACCATGTTGGCTAGGCTGGTCTCCAACTCCTGAGCTCAAGCAATCCACCAGCCTCAGCCTCCCAAAGTGCCAGGATTAGCAGGCCACACCACCATGTCTAGTTATTTTTTTTTATTTTCAGTAGAGATGGGGTTTCACCATATTGGCCAGGCTCTTAGTACTTTTTGAGCATAGTCCTTGTTACTTCTTTCTGAACTCAGTCCTTGGAGTCCTTGGTATCTTTTTTTTTTTTTTTTAACTTTTTTGAGACAGAGTCTCACTCTGTCACCCAGGTTGGAGTGCAGTGGTGCCCCCAGTGGTGCCCCCAGGCTCAAGCGATCCCCCTACCTCAGCCTCCTGAGTTGCTGGGATTACAGGTGCCCACCACCACACCCAGCTAATTCTTGTATTTTTCTTGTGGAGACGGGGTTTCACCATGTTGCCACAAGCTGGTCTCAAACTCCTGAGCTCAAACAATCTGCCCGCCTCAGCCTCCCAAAGTGTTGGGACTACAGGTGTGAGCCACTGTGTGGCCAGTCCTTAGTACTTTTTGACCTCAGTTCTTGGTACTATTTTTTATTTTTTTGAGATGGAGTCTTGCCGTGTTGCCCAGGCTGGAGTGCAATGGTGTGATCTTGACTCATTGCAACCTCCGCCTCCTAGGTTCAAGCGATTCTCCTGCCTCAGCCTCCCGAGTAGCTGGAATTACAGGCGCCTACCACCATGTCTGGGTAATTTTTTTTGTATTTTTAGTAGAGACAAGGTTTCACCATGTTGACCAGGCTGGTCTCGAACTCCTGACCTCCGGTGATCCACCCACCTCGTCCTCCCAAAGTGCTGGGATGACAGGCCTGAGCCACCGCGCCCGCCCAGTCCTTGGTACTTTTTGAAGAAGGGCTGTATTGTCACCTGTGCACGGTTCCCCGAGTCCCGCCCCCCTCTGCCCTCAGGTCACCACGGACCTGCATCACCAGTGCACGGACCAGCACACGGGCACCTCGGCCTCAGCCCCACTGGCGGCCGGCATGATCGCGCTAGCGCTGGAGGCCAAGTAGGTGATTGCGGGGCCCCGCCCCCCGCCCTCGCCCCGAGGCGCAGTCCCCGGCTCACCCGCCCCCGCCCGCCGCAGCCCGTTCCTGACGTGGAGAGACATGCAGCACCTGGTGGTCCGCGCGTCCAAGCCGGCGCACCTGCAGGCCGAGGACTGGAGGACCAACGGCGTAGGGCGCCAAGGTGCGGCGGGGCCGGGCGGGGGCGGAGACCCCGGGCCCACAGGGCGAGTGACAGCCGCCCTTCCGCGCAGTGAGCCATCACTACGGCTACGGGCTGCTGGACGCCGGGCTGCTGGTGGACACCGGCCGCACCTGGCTGCCCACCCAGCCGCAGAGGAAATGTGCCGTCCGGGTCCAGACCCGCCCCATGTGAGACCCCTGCGTGCCCCTCCGCTATCACCGCTGGGGGTGTGGGGGACAGGCCTGAGGCCTCAGTTTACCCATCTGTAAAACGAGGGCTAGACCCCGTGACCTCTGAGCCCCGACCTCGCCTGCTGGCCGCCCCCCCACCCCCCAGCAGGCCGCAGGAGGGTCCTCACCCCTCGACCCCCCCAGCCCCATCCTGCCGCTGATCTACATCAGGAAAAACGTATCTGCCTGCGCCGGCCGCCACAACTCCATCCGCTCGCTGGAGCACGTGCAGGCGCGGCTGACGCTGTCCTACAGCCGTCGCGGAGACCTGGAGATCTCACTCACCAGCCCCATGGGCACGCGCTCCACGCTCGTGGCCATACGGTGAGTGGCCCGCAGAGGGGAGGGGCGGCCTCACGCCCTGTGGGTAAACGCTGCCATCTACCCGGAGTGTTCTCACGGCGAGGGGCCAGGCCCACAGGAGTCACACGGCAGCCTAGTGGATGGGACCCCGAGTCACGCCCCCACCCACACCCAGAGGACGCCCGGCCACCAGCACGTGCCATCAGACACTTCGTGGGGCTCTGCGGGCTTCACAAAGCCATCCCTCTTGACACCCCCACCCCCACCCGCCCTTCTGTCGCAGACCCTTGGACGTCAGCACTGAAGGCTATAAAAACTGGGTCTTCATGTCCACCCACTTCTGGGATGAGAACCCACAAGGCGTGTGGACCCTGGGCCTGGAGAACAAGGGCTACTATTTCAACACGGGTGAGGGCGGGGCGGGACCGTGGTGGGCGGGGCAGGACTGTGGTGGGCGGGGCTTGGCTCTCCAACCTCCCCCCAGGGGCTCTGGAGTTAGCCTTGGTGACCCCACTGCACAAGGGGTTCCCAGGGGCCTTCTCCAAGAGAACATGCACACAGTAGGCGTGCAGTCACCCGGGAGATGGTGTGCAGTGACAGGCACACAGTAGGTGTGCAGTGACAGATGCACAGTAGGTGTGTTGTCACCCGGGAGATGTTGGTGTCCAGTGACAGGTGCACAGTAGGTGTGCAATTCCCTGAGACATGTGGACCAGTCTGGGGCCCCGGGTGGGAGCTGCAGGAGAGGGAGCCCGGGGACTACCAGGACCAGGCCTCCAAGAGCCTCCTCCTCCTCCCGTGCCCACCCGCGACCCCTGCCCAGGGATGTTGTACCGCTATACGCTGCTGCTCTATGGGACAGCTGAGGACATGACAGCGCGGCCTACAGGCCCCCAGGTGACCAGCAGCGCGTGTGTGCAGCGGGACACTGAGGGGCTGTGCCAGGGTGAGTGCCGGCGCTCTAGGGCCCACTGCTGGGAGGTGGCGGTGGCCACCGTGGGCAGCGTGCATGTGGCCCCGGGTGAGCGGGTGGTGGGCAACAGGCCGTGGGTAGTGAGCTCACGGGTCTTTGCATCCGTGTCCCTGAGCAGTATGTGACGGCCCCGCCTACATCCTGGGAGGGCTCTGCCTGGCCTACTGCCCCCCGCGGTTCTTCAACCACACAAGGCTGGTGACTGCCAGGCCTGGGCACACGGCGGCGCTCGCGCTGAGGGTCTGCTCCAGTTGCCACTCCTCCTGCTACACCTGCCGTGGCAGCTCCCTGAAGGACTGCACCTCCTGTCCCCCATCCTTCACACTGGACCAGCAGCAGGGCTCCTGCGTGGGACCCACCACCCCCGACAGCCGTCTCCAGCTTAGAGCTGCCGCCTGCCCCCAGCACCGCTGCCCAGCCTCAGCCATGGTGCTGGGCCTCCTGGCTATGACCCTCGGAGGCCCTGTCCTCTGCAGCATGTCCATGGACCTCCCACCATAGACCTGGCTCTCCCGTGCCAGGGCCACGCCCACCAAACCCCAGGTCCGGCTGCCAGCTGGAACCCGAGTTGTCAGCTCAGAAAGTGACCTTGTCCCTGCCTGGTTCCCTGACAGGCCCTGTTGCCCTGCTGCCTCCCCAGGCTAGCCCAGAGGAGCAAGCACCAGCCCCCGACGCCTGGCCTGCCAGGCGTGGGCCCCATGGAACCCCGCAGCCTAGGGGGAAGAGAGAGAAGTCTCCTATGCATTTTGGGTTTGGGTGGGAGTGGGCTGGGGGGAGAGGCTGGAGCACCCCAAAAGCCAGGGGAAAGTGGGGGGAGAGAAACGTGACACTGTCCGTCTTGGGCACCGCGTCCAACCCCAGAGTTTGCGAATAAAGGTTGCTAGAAGGTGTTTAGTCTGTCGCCTCCTCTAAAGCAGGGTGGGCCCGAGGCCCCAGGGCTTGGGTGGTTTCTGCTTGGGGTCCCTGGACATCAGCCCATGGAGAATGCAGCCGGCCATGGAGAAGGAGTTCGCCCAGGCCCAGGGACCCCAGGCAGTGGGAGCAGCAGGGAGCAGCCGGGGATCGGCAGTAATGTCTAACCCCAGAAAATGGCTCACCATGGCCAAGAATCCTCTTCTGCTGTGGTTCCTTTTTGTTGTTGTTTGTTTTGAGACAGGGTCTCCGTACGTTGACCAGGCTAGAGTACAGTGGCGCGATTGTAGCTCACTGCAGCCTTGAACCCTGGCCTCAAGCAATCTTCCCTCCTTGGCCTCCCAAAGTTCTGGGATTATAGGCATTAACCACCGTGCCTGGCCCTTTCCTTCCTCCCTCCCTCCCTTCGTTCCTTCTTTCCTTCCTTTGTTCCTTCCTCCCTTCCTTCCCTTCTTTCCTTTCTTCCTTTCCTCTTTCTTTCCTTTCTTCCTTTTATTTTCTTTATTTTTCTTTCTCTTCCTTCCATTCTTCCTTCCCTTTCCTTTCTTTCCTTTTTCTTTCTCTTTCTTTTCTGCCTTTTCTTCCTTTCTTCTCCTTGTTTCCTTCCTTCCTCCCTTCCTTCCTTCCTTTCCTCTTTCCCTTTCTTTGTTTCTTTCCTTTTTCTTTTTTCTTTTTCTTTCTCTCTCTCTCCTTCCTTCCATTCTTTCTTCCTTCTCTTCTCTTTCCTTTTCTTTCCTTCTTTTCTCTCTCCCTTTTCTTCCTTCCTTTCTTCTCCTTCCTTTCCTCCCTTTTCTTTCCTTTTTTCTTTTTTTTCTTTCCTTCCTTCCTTCCCTTTTCTTCTCCTTCCTTCCTTCTTGTCTCTCTTCCTCCCTCCCTCCCTTCCTTCCTTTTTCTCTCAACAATTTCTTTGATATCAAACTAGTTAAGTAAGCCCTGTCTGTGGGAGCCACTGCTATTCTGAGAACATTTTAATTTTATTTTATTTTTTATTTTCAGATGGAGTTTCGCTCTTGTTGCCCAGGCTGGGGTACAACGGCACTATCTTGGCTCACCGCAACCTCCGCCTCTCGGTTCAAGCAATTCTCCTGCCTCAGCCTCCTAAGTAGCTGGGATTACAGGCATGCGCCACCATGCCAGGCTAATTTTGTATTTTTAGTAGAGATGGCGTTTCTCTATGTTGGTCAGGCTGGTCTCAAACTCCTGACCTTAGGTGATCCGCCCACCTTGGCCTCCCAAAGTACTGAGATTACAGGTGTGAGCCACCATGCCCAGTCTTTTATTTTAATTTATCTTAAATTATGTAGATGAAGTCTCACTTTGTTGCTCAGGCTGGTCTTAAATTCCTGAGCTCAATCAATCCCCCTCCCCCACTGCCTCAGTGTGACCCCATTTCTGTGAAATGTCCAGGACAGGTCAATCCACAGAGATGGGAATGGGATGCGTGGGTGCCAGGGGCTGGGAAGAGAGGAGATGGGGAGCGATGGCTGATGGAGGCTCTGGAATTAGGGGTGAGGGTTGCACAACTCTACACAAAAAACCATCAGGTGCGGTGGCTCATGCCTGTGATCCCAGCACTTTGGGAGGCTGAGAGGGGCAGATCACGGGGTTGAGAGATCAAGACCATCCTGGCCAACATGGTGAAACCCCGTCTCTACTAAAAACACAAAAATTAGCCAGGCGTGGTGATTCACCCCTGTAGTCCCAGCTACTGGGGAGGCTGAGGAAGGAGAATCGCTGGAACCCGGGAGGCAGCAGTTGCAGTGAGCTGAGATCGAGCCACTGCACTCCAGCCTGGCGACAGAGCAAGACTCCATCAAAAACAAAAAACAAAACAAAAAAAATTCTAAACCATTGAGCCATTGAGCTTACGCTTTATTTATTTTTTCTTATTTGTTTACTTTTTGAGACAGAGTCTTGCTTTGTTGCCCAGGCTGGAGTGCAGTGGCCGGATCTTGGCTGCAAGCTCTGCCTCCCGGGTTCACGCCACTGTCCCACGTCAGCCCACCGAGTAGCTGGGACTACAGGCGACCACCACCACACCCGGCTAATTTTTCTTTTTCTTTTTTGTATGATTAGTAGAGACGAAGTTTCGCCGTGTTAGCCAGGATGGTCTCGATCTCCTGACCTCGTGATCCGCCGGCCTCGGCCTCCCAAGGTGCTGGGATTATAGGCATGAGCCACCGTGCCCGGCCTAATTTTTGTATTTTTAGTAGAGACGGAGTTTCACCATGTTAGTCAGGCTGGTCTCAAACTGGCCTCCAGTGATCTGCCCGCCTCAGCCTCCCAAAGTGCTGGGATTCCAGGCGTGAGCCACCACTTCCAGGCTGAACTTACAGTTTAAACAGGCGAATTTGGCCGGGCGGAATTTGGTGGCTCACGCCTGTAATCCCAGCACTTTGGGAGGCTGAGACGGGCGGATCACAAGGTCAGGAGATTGAGACCATCCTGGCTAACACGGTGAAACCCCGTCTCTACTAAAAAATACAAAAAACTAGCCGGGCGAGGTGGCGGGCGCCTGTAGTCCCAGCTACTCGGGAGGCTGAGGCAGGAGAATGGCTTGAACCCGGGAGGCAGAGGTTGCAGTGAGCTGAGATCCTGCCACTGCACTCCAGCCTGGACACAGCGAGACTCCATCTTTAAAAAAAAAACAAAACAAGGCCGGGCGCGGTGGCTCATGCCTGTAATCCCAGCACTTTGGGAGGCTGAGACGGGCGGATCACAAGGTCAGGAGATTGAGACCATCCTGGCTAACACGGTGAAACCCCGTCTCTACTAAAATACAGAAAAAAAACCTAGTCGGGCGAGGTGGCGGGCGCCTGTAGTCCCAGCTACTCGGGAGGCTGAGGCAGGAGAATGGCGTGAACCCGGGAGGCGGAGCTTGCAGTGAGCTGAGATCCGGCCACTGCACTCCAGCCTGGGTGACAGAGCGAGACTCCATCTCAAAAAAAAAAAAACCCGAAATAAAGAGGCGAATTTATGGTATGTACATTGCATCTCAGTAAAGCTCTTGAGACAGGAAAAGGGCCGTCTGCTCTTTCTGCCTTCCCAGACATCAGCGGAGGGGAAAAGGTGACCTCTAGCACCGCCCTCGAGGCGGGAGGACCCGCTTTGGCTGGAAGTGGAGGCGCCGCGGCCGCCCCCGCTGCGTCCTGGCAACCTAGGTGAGATACCTGCAGCCAACATCACCGAGTGCTGGTGCACCACCAGGCCCCTTTAGGTGGCCAGCGACTTTGTGCTCCCGACAGCCACGTGGGTGGCAAGTCCCCTGGTTGGCGTGTCCCGCTTTTCAGAAAGACGAGCCTCGGATGCCTTTCTACCCAGCCAGTGGAGCCTGGACTCGAACTCGCCCTCGTCCCAGTGCGTCCAGGCTCGGGTTCGACCGAGAGGCTGAGATCCGATTCTCAAGGGCACGGTCACTTTAAGAAGGGGCGGAGCCCCGCGATGAGCGGCGGGCCGGCGCGAGTAGAGGCCGGAAGCGTTTGTGACGTGATCGGGGGACGGGGCGGTGCTCCGACCGGAAGCGGAGGTGGTTGCATCGCCGACACTCGGGGTTCGGGTTCCGAGCCCAGGTAGGTGGGGAGAGGCTGGTGACTGGGGTTACCGCGGGGAAACTGAGGCAGAGGTTAAGCCAGACCCTGAAGCCTTGGCCACCATGTTGTTGGGCGGAGGGAAGGTCAGGGCCTGGGGAGAACCCAGAGAGGCGGGACAGGGCGAGCTTACTACGAGTTCGCTGGGCTGGAGGAGCGGCCCGGGCAAAGGCGGAGAGGTGGACGCCCGGGTCAGCGCTCCCTTCCCCGCCTGCAGAGATGGGCTCCAAGACCAAGAAGCGCGTGCTGCTGCCCACCCGCCCAGCGCCCCCCACGGTGGAGCAGATCCTGGAGGATGTGCGAGGGGCGCCGGCAGAGGACCCAGTGTTCACCACCCTGGCCCCGGAAGGTAGGGGGAGACCTGTCCCGGGGAAAGGCGGACCTGAGACCCCGACAGCAAGGGGGACGGGAGAGAAGCGCACCCCCTAACTCCTGACCCCACGCCCTGGGAATCCCAGTAACATGGGCACGGTCCGTATCCTTTCCTAGCCTCCCTCTGTAGAGTGGGACCGATTTTCGGAGGGTTCTTCAGGCAGGGGAGGAGGCCGGGCGCTGTGGTTCAGGTCTGTAAGCCCAGCACTTTCGGAGGACGAGGCGGGAGGATCGCTTGAGCCCAGGAATTCGAGACCAGCCTGGCCAACATGGTGAAACCCCGTCTCTGCTAAAAATGCAAAAAAAGAAAAAAAATGTTAGCTGGGCATAGTGGCAGGCGCCTGTAATCCCAGCTACTCGGGAGGCGGAGGCAGGAGAATCGCTTGAACCCGGGAGGCGGAGTTTGCAGTGAGCCGAGATTGCTCCACTGCACTCCAGCCCAGGCTACAGTGGGAGACCCCATCTCA
>NW_012120043.1:1344398-1350909 GCF_000951035.1 Colobus angolensis palliatus | reverse complement strand
CCAGCCTGGGCGACAGAGCAAGACTCCGTCTCAAAAAAAAAAAAAAATTAGCCAGGCATGGTAGTGCATGCCTGTAATCCCTGCCACTTGGGAGGCTGAGGCAGGAGAATTCACTTGAACCCGGGAGGCGGAGGTTGCAGGGAGCTGAGATTGTACCACTGTGCTGCAGCCTGGGCAGCAGAGCAAGACTCAGTCTCAAAAAAAGAGAAAAAAAGAAAATGAGTCATGTGGAACGATAGAAACTGTGAATTTCTATGGGAACGTTTAAAAAAAGTAATATTAGAAAATTCTGGGGCCAGGTGCTGTGACACATGCCTGTAATCCCAGCACTTTGGGAGGCTGAGGCAAGAGGATGACTTGAGGCCAGGAGTTCAAGACCAGCCTGGGCAACATAGTGAAACCCATCTCTACCAAAAAGACACAGATTAACGGGGTGTGGTGGCGTGCACCTGTGGTCTTAGCTACTCAGGACGCTGAGGCAGGAGGATTGCTTCTGCCCAGGAGTTGGAGGCTCCAGCCTGAGTGACGGCGAGGCCCTGTCTCTGAAAAAGAAAAAAGGAAAGAAAAATCGGGTGGCTTTTTCCATTTAGGCATATTTTAAGTGCTCAGAAACCTCTCATGGCTGGTGGCTGGTGTGGACCAGCATCGGTGGAAGGTGTGCGCATCATCTGGAAGGTTCCATTGGCCGGTACCGGTCAAGGTGCCTGAGTTGTGTTTATTCCCAGCATGCAGTTGAGTCATCTGAGGGTGCTGGGGCCATGGTTTCAGCGTCATGGGCTCAGGTCCATGGCCGTTGAGTGTGGGGAAACTGAGGCACGCTGTGCCGGGGGAGGGGGACTCATAGAAGATAGAAGGGCCTCCTGTGCTGGCCTGCCTTCATCCAGGCACTGCCCGGCCTTTCCCACCCTGTTGCTAAAGCAGGAGGTGACCGGTGATTTGATCAGCCCGGGCTTGTGTGGCACGTGCAGCCTTTGTGATTGTGAGACCACACTGTCGAGGGGCAGGCCAGAGCCGAGGAGACCCAGACGCTTCTCTGAGTGACCTTGAAGTCTGCTTCTGCAGCCCTGCTGCACTGGGCTTGCATACTTTGGGGAGCAAGGAGCCTTACACGGTTTCCGCCGGATGCGGGAGTCCCCAGGACGTGAGTGCCCACCTCTCACTTTTGCCGCCCCGCCTCACTATGTGTGGGCTCCGTGAGGTTGCACGGCCCCTGGAGAGGTCTTCGGTGGCGGGCTTGTTGCGTCTCTGGCTTCCAGTGAGAGCAGGAATGAGAGCCAGGCCGGCTCAGTGGAGCCCATCCGGGTGGGTGCCACAGCTTTTGCAGGAACGGAAGCCCCACCCCCAGGAGGGCCACTGCTGGCCAGGCTCCGCTCTTTCTGTGACCCGATCCCTCTGGTCACACGCTTTGCTAAGGTGGGTAGCCTAGAGCTGGAAGCCCCTCCTTGCCACCCAGCCACTGTGCCTCTCCCAGCTGATGGGCCAGGAAGCTTCCATTATTTGATATTTATTTATTTATTTATTTAATGAGACAGGATCTAATGAGATCCTGTCACCTAGGCTGGAGTGCCATGGCACGATCATAGCTTCCTGTGGCCTCGGCCTCCCAGGCTCAAGCAATTCTCCCACCTCTGCCTCCAGAGAAGTAGGGACCACAGGTGCATGCTACCATGCCCAGCTAATTTTTGTATTTGTATTTTTTGGGAGAGGTGGGGGTCTCACTATGTTGTCCAGGCTGGTCTCTAACTCCTGAGCTCAGGTGTTCCTCCCGCCTCGGCCTCCCAGAGTGTTGGGATTACAGGTGTGAGCCACCACAACTGACCGCTTTCGTCATCTTAAAAAGACTGCGGCTGGCAGCTCGCACTGGGACTGCAGGGAACTCTGCCCTTTGGGGGCGGTAATGAGGTGTGCCCAGGAGGATGCCCTCCGGGGTTCCCTGGTCAGCAGGCAGTGATGCTGCTGTGTTCTTTCCCAGACCCCCCTGTTCCCTTCAGGGTGATGGAGGATGCAGAGGCCCCAGGAGAGCAGCTCTACCAGCAGAGCCGGGCCTACGTGGCTGCCAACCAGCGGCTGCAGCAAGCGGGCGACGTGCTGAGGCAGAGGTGTGAGCTCCTGCGGCGAGCTGGCGAGGACCTGGAGCGAGAGGTGGCCCAGATGAAGCAGGCAGCACTACCGGCGGCGGAGGCTGCCTCGTCAGGCTGACCTCTCGGGGTCCACAGGCCTGGGCAGCGCACGAGGCGGCCTGCGCCCGGGCTTTCCCTAGGGGTCCATCGGTCCCAGACGCATTCACAGGGTCCCAGCCTGCGTGGGTGTCTGACACAGGCACCCCCCCGACGCTGGGGCTGCGGTTCATCCGTTGTCCCATTCATGCCAAGTTGGTGGGACCCACCCAGCTGGCTCTGTCCTGCGTGACCTGAGGGCCCACTGGGGTTTGGAAGAGGATAGGGACCTTACTGCTCTACTGCGATTCGCCCTCCGCTCATGGTGGCCATGCTCTGTGGTGGGGCTCCTGGGAGCAGGCGCCACCTCCTTCTTCCCCCGGGCAGGCACTCGTCCACTTCTGAGTCCAGGTGTCGGGATCGAGGTGTTAACTGTGATTCCATCCAGCGGGTGCTCACCCGCTGTCAGAGCAGCCTGAAGGCCAGCACGAGCCCCTGACCCCACTTCCTTCCGGGCTCTGGGCTCCTCCCACAAGCCACGTTGATCTTCACAACGACCTTGGGCTGCTGGGGTCACTCAAGCAGCCCTGAGACCCAGCCAGGCTGGGCCCAGCTCCACGGCACGGGTGTCTCCCAGCCACTGCCCTTGCTGGAGGACTGCTGTGAGTCACCGGCCAGGAGGCCAGGGTGTCCTGGGCCTCACAGCCACCCTCTGGTCGGAGCAGGTCCTGGGCCTGATTCCCTGCGGGTTCTGGCCCTGAGGGAAGGGGCATTAGGGTGGCGGAGGGTCTTGCCAAGGGCTTTTCATCCTAGAGATCAACTCGAGTGGAAACCTGGGCAGGGCGGCCCAGAGGCTGGGCTCTGAACATAAACCCCTTCGTGTGTGTCTGGCGGTCTGATTGGTGCCTCTGTGAGTGTGGCCCCTTCTGGGGGCCCTGGAAGCTGGGGAGGGATGAGTCCCCGCGACCCTGGGAACCCTGCTCAGTCCTGCCCAGCACCGCGTGCAGGGACCACATGCCTGACCAGAGACCTGGGGCTGCCTTGCCCTCTGTCCAGACCCACAGCCAGAACCCTGCTCAGTCCTGCCTGTCATTGCGTACAGGGACCCTCTGCCTGACTCAGAGACCTGGGGCTGCCTCGCCCTCTCTCCAGATCCACAGCCAGCTTTGTTTCTGGAATGTGGAAGATGTTTCTTATTCCCCGAAGAAAGGGGCCTGCCACATACAGTCTGGGAGGCGCCTCATCCAGAAACAGGGACTTGGCTAGCCGGCCTGGGCCCTGGGGACTTCTCACTGGTCACTCTTCTGAGGCTGCTCACCTGGCCGGGGGGGTATCCCGGCAGCATCTCAGGGTGGAAGGTGGGGAGGGGCAGCTCCTGCCATCCCTTGCCACCCTGCACTTCTCTGCTGCTTGCAGTCAAAGCTTTCCTCTCCCCGCGCTGGGCCAGGGCTGTGCTTCCTGAAGTGACTTTGACGTGGGGCCATCCCAGCTCCTGGTTGCTCATGGATGCCTCCTGCCCCACACTGGGGCCTGCCATAATAACTGGCCCAGGTACCGACACCCAGGTTGGACCCCCTGGAGCCCGCCCTCCCTCGGGACCAGGGGGAGACTCCTGGCCTCCCCTGCCCATCTGGGTGGGGTGCCCCCAAGTAAACCCTGTGCCCCTAGTTTCTGCTTTCTGGCTCTGCTTCCAGGGATCTAACCTGGGGGGTCTCCTCAGCAAATCTGCCGCAGCACATAGACGGCAATGAACCCGCCCCGCCCGCAGCCCGTTTGAGGAACGGGTGATGGCGGCAGGCAATTCAACAGCTCAGTTTATTAAATGTGCGCGGGAGTCGGACAGCTGACGGTGTCCTTACGCCGGACAGATGGCTTTACGTTTAGGGGAGGACAGGCTGTTACTATTTACACATTCGTTTAACACTCAAGAGACCCGGTACAGAAACGTGGGGTGGCAGCCAGGGGAATCCGAGACAGACCAGGCGTGCAGCGTCAGGGCTGGACCGGGGCAACAGATGGGGCGGGGTGAGGTAATGCTGTCAGAGCTCGGGAGGACCACGCCAGTGGGCACGGCAGCCCGAGTTCAGCACCCACGTGTGGTGGTGTTGGGGGCCAGTGGCGGTCACTGTCCATCAGCCTCAGGACACTTCCACCCTCCCTGCGTCCTCAGACCCTCAGTTCCTTAGGACTCTGGCCCTGGAGTGTCAGGGCAGACAACCCCTTGTCGCCCTGGTGCGGCGAGGCCGGTGGCCAGGCAGGGGCCGCGCTGGGGGGAGGCCTTGCGGTGGGCGCACCGTGAGTCGATTGTCCAGAGGCTGCCAACTGCCTGTCCCCTCCTGGAGACAGCTGGACTGGGCAGTGAGGTGTGGTTGTGGCCCCCGCGGCAGGGGATGGAGAAGGCGAAAGTGAGCTCAGGACTTGGGGTGGGGGCCAGGGCCGGTGGCCAGGTTCCACTCCCTGCTACTGGGCAAGGCGGCACGGGCAGGGGCAGGGGCCGGCCAGACCCAAGTTCTGTGAGCAACACCAGGTGTCTCCCCATCATCGCTGCCACCATGCTCCCCCCAGAGGTAGCTCTGGGAGTTCCCCACGGCCCACATGGGGAAACAGAGGCAGGGAGCTGGGAGAGCACCGCCCAGAGACTGACCGCGTGTGGAAGGCAGTGCTGCACCTCCTTCCTGCACAACCCTGGCCCTGTCGCCAGCGACCTAGTGGCTGTCTGCGCCCTACCCCTTGACGATTAGAGGTGCAGCTGGCCAGGGCGAGCATGAGGGTGAGCACGTGTTTGGCATCCCCAAGTCCAAAAGCTCAGAAGAGACCACCAGGCTCCCCCTCAGGCCATGGATGGGGACAGCAAGTGTGAGATCCCCGCTGGGTCCTGAAAGGGGGCTCCTGGCAGGCAGGAGGTCGCCCCACTCAGCCTGCATTCTCCCCGCTCTCTGCTCAGCCACCCATGAACCACTCTTCCCCCAAAACAACCTGACAGCCTCGCCTGGCTGCCAGGTCCTAGGAGGGAGCATTGGGCACCTCCAGCACCTGCTGGGTGGTGGGCCTTGGTGGTTTAGAGACGTCCTGCCTGGAGCTCCTCATCCTGCAGGGCGCGGGTCCAGAGCATGGGGTGCAACATGACATGCATTCAGAGAAGCAGCAGCAATAACTGGGGGTGGGGGCTGGGGTCAGCTTCTCTCACAGTGACCCTGAGTTGAGGACAGCTCCTTCTGCCAGAAAGGCTGGCCTTGCACACGCGGGGGACAGGATGGGAGGGATGGTGGTCTCCGTGATGGGGCTGGGGTTTCCTTCTGAGCTCCACCCACCCAACCCTCCAACCCCAAGCTTCCCTCCTCCCAGAGAAGGAACGTTGGGCAGTGAGTGTGTGCCCTCGGCCTGGGCAGATTTGTGTGTGAAGGCAGCACCTGCCCGAGCTGGGATTCTGCAGAAAAGAGGTCCTCGGCTCCCTCTGCAGGATGAGGCGTTGCCCCAGTCCCAGAGCCCTGGCCCCTGCGAGTCCCACCCCACGCAGGAGACCCAGCTCCCATCCTCCCCGGCCAGGGGATGAGGCAGCCAAGCCCCCCAGGCCCCTCTGTCAGCATTCAGCTCATCTGGCACTAAGTACTCCCCAGCCCTGCGTTCGCCTGCTGGAAGGCCCCCGGACCTCCGGCCTCGTCCCAGAGCCCCGAGTGGAAGGCAAGGCTGGGTCCCCGCTGTCCCTGCCCCAGCTGTGCTGTGTCTGGAGTCCTAGGGTCTAGCACTTCATGAACCAGAAGGGAATTGAAAAGGGACAAGATCAGCAGCAGTGCAGTCCTGGGCACTGACCACGCCCACTATGTGATGGTCTCCGTAATGTGCCGGCTCCGCTGGGGAGAGGCCAGCGCGGCCTCCAGGTCCCAGAGCCTCGGGCTCACTGCCGGGACTCCCCTCAGTCTTCTTTCCATTGACCTCGCCTGCCGCGGCTGGGCCGGGCCGATCCTGACTCCAGCGACCCTTGGGGTCGCCCCAGCTGGTAGCCAGCATTTCTGGGCTGGGGTCCAAATGTCAGCCGGCCCGGCGTCTGCACCAGGGTCCCATCGTGCGCAGCCCGCTGCCTTCCAGTCTTCCGCCAAGGGGTGCAGCAGGCAGGGGGATCCGTTGGCCCCTCCCACCCTTTTGGGCTCCGCCGGAGCGCTGGGGCTCCGGGTTCCCTGAACACCGTCTGGGCGGGGCTTCCTGCCGGGGATCGGCCACACCCCCACCTCGCACTCCACAGCTGGGGCTGAGAATGAAAACAAACCCTGCAAAGCCCTCATTAGCGAATTACCCGCGGCTGCCGTGATTACAGGCTTCGCCCCTGCGCGCCGCCGAGGCCCCCAGCTGGCAGGCCC
>NW_012120043.1:1343483-1344143 GCF_000951035.1 Colobus angolensis palliatus | reverse complement strand
CTCAGGGCTGGGCCCGGGCGCCCTTACCAGCGCTCCACGGCCGGGACTTGAGGCCCAGCGGCCGCCCCGTTTCCTCCTGGACCCCCGCGATACAGAGGCAAGGTCTTCCGGTGAGGCGCAAGGCCGCAGTGCACTGGGCGGGGGCTCTGAGGGTGGTGGGGCTCTGGTGGGCAGAGGCCCTGGGGCGACCTACGGGGAACATCTACAGCGCAGGCCCATGGGGCAGCCAGACCCGGCCGCAGGGCCGGGAGAGAACGTTCCAGAAGGCCGGCCTAGGCCACTATTCCAGGAGGGTGGCAGAGGAGGTGGCCGGGGCTTTCTCCGCGGCCGAGTCGGTGGTGGCTGCGACCACCATGGGGCTGGGCACATAGTTGAAGGGGGGTACTCGGGCCGAGCGGCTGGGGGAGCCGTGCCGGCTGGCGGGGAAGCCCCCCACGGCGACCCCCAGGCCCTCGTGCACGAAGGGTGCGGAGATGGGAGCCTTGGTGAGGCTGGGCCCGTCCACGTCGCTGCCAAGGAGGGAGAGCTGGCCGCCAGCGGGGGCTCCGGGGGACTCCCTGCTCTCCAGGCTCGGGGACGTGCTGGAGTTGGTCTTGGGGGCGGCGACCTCCTCGGTCTGGACCACGGCGTCGCTGGTCTTGCGCGGCGGGGGCCCGGCCG
>NW_012120043.1:1338230-1339093 GCF_000951035.1 Colobus angolensis palliatus | reverse complement strand
CCCCGCCGGGCCGGCTTCTGCATGAACGGGATCCGCACGGGCGACCTCTGCGTCTTGTGCTGCTTCGCCAGAAGGGTGCGCGCCGGCGTCTTGGGCACTGGGGAGGCCCCGGGGCCGGGCAGGGGCCCTGCAGCCTGAGTGACCAGGGGGCGCTTTCTGGGCAGGGGCTGGGAGGCGGGCGAGGTCTGGGAGGAGCTGGAGGAGGGGGTCTTGGCGAGGCGGGCGGGCGGTGTAGCGCTCCTGGGGGGCTGGCTCAGCGTCGCCAGCTCCGAGGTCTTGCCAGGCCGGTGTAGGCTCCGCGACCGCTGCTGTCCGGGGCTGGGGACTTTGGCTGGAGCTGCGGACTGTGCCAGGCAAGGGGGCGCCACCTTCCGCGGTGTGACGCGGGGGCCGGGGGTCCCTTTGGGCTGGGCACGAGGTGCCGGGCTGGGCACATAGATTACTGTTCGTCCCCGGAGCACAGCTGGCACCCCGGGCGTGGTCTTCTGTGTGCCACGTGGCTTCTCCGGGCCTGCAGGGGAACGGGGGCTCCCGCTGGTCTTGGCTGAGGCTGCGCCCCGTTTCTCTGGCCGCCGGGCACTGCCCATTTCGCCCCCCGCCTGTCGTCCCTTCCTGTGTTTGGGGGGCTGTAGGGTAGACCCCACCGACAGCCCGGATACAAAGGACAGGATGGAGTCGGACTCGGACGAGGCCTCGCGCGTGGCAGCTGCTGCCTGGTGCAGCCACGTGACGATGGAGTTGGCGCCCTCCTGGATGGCGCGCCACTCCACGCTGTCCAGGTCAGAGGCCCGGTCCGAGCCCGCTGCCTCCTCGCCGTGCTCCCGGGACCCCTCCGCAGGCCGCTCATCCAGCCGGGTGGCTCG
>NW_012120043.1:1316464-1336956 GCF_000951035.1 Colobus angolensis palliatus | reverse complement strand
CTGCACGTAGTGCTCGTGCAAGGCCAGCGCGCTGAGGCTCGAGGCGCACGAGAAGTTCTCATCCGGCTTCTCCACGGTGAAGCGCACGCTGCCTGCGTCCAGCTCAGACGGCAGCCGGCAGCGCTCTCGGCAGTCTGCAATGTCCAGGAAGCGCTTCACGTAGCTCTCCCACTGCAGGCTGAACTGGCTGGCCTCGGGGGGACCCTGCGGCGCGGGCACTAGCGGCGGTGTCTTGCTCCGGCTAGGAGGCATGGTCTGCCCGGGGCTGTCGGGCAGTTCGCTAGGGCTGATGGTGCCGCTGCCCTGCCCGCTGCAAGGGTCACTGGGGATGGAGCTGGCAATGGACGGGCTCTCGAAGCTACCCAGCGAGCTCACAGAGCTGCAGCGACTCAGCACCAGCGGTGTCTCCTGCACGTAGTTCTCTGAGGAGCTGGACGGCGTGGCGTCCTCCACCCCCAGGCCCCGGCCTCGGTTGCGCCGGGGAGCCGGAATGGCTACGGGCAGCGAGGTGGTCCCGGGTGCCCGCCACACGCTGTCCAGCTCAGCCTCGCCGGGGCCTGCCTCCTCCAGCCCCTCCAGAGAGGAGTCAGTGTCATCCAGGTCACCGCCCTCGCTGGGGCCTGGGCGGCCGGCAGAGGACAGTGAGGAAAGGGAGCTGCATCGGGACAAGGAGAGCGGTCCCTCCTGCGCCACCAGCTTCTGCAGTGCCTTGCTGGCCACGGACAGCGGGGCAGCTGCTAGCTTCTCAGGAACTTTGCTCAGGTGGTCTGCCGGCAGCCAGGCCTGCTTCCGGGCCCCTGGAGAGGTTCCAGGCCCCGCGAGGGGCTCTGCACTCGCCCTTGAGGCACCCTCGAGCAGTGGCACGTGCTGGTAGGTAGGTGACAGCTTGATGGTACGCACGCGGGCGTCGGCGGATGTGGCTTCACGGGCCGGCGGCTCGGCCTGGCTGCCCGGCAGGTCAAGGTCAAGCCGGCTGGGCCGAGGCTGCCCACACCTGGGGTCCTCGCGGCGCGAAGCCAGTGCGGCCAGCGGGCAGGGCAGCATGTGTTCGCGTGGGCAGTACCCATCGCTGGCACTGCCACTGTTGAGGCTGTCGTTGGAGAGGCTGGCGTGGGCCGCCTTGAGCCGCAGCAGCGGGTGCGCCCGGCTTCCTGCCTCTCGCCGCCCGGTGTCCGGGCCGCGGCATGGGGAGCACGACTGGGCGCGGCCCTCCCGTGGCACCTCCTGCCCCGGGTCTCCGGAGCTGAGGCTGAAGCTATCGTCGGACGAGGTATGCAGGGCGGAGATGTCCTCCACCAGCTGGTCGATGCGCGCCACTGCAAGCGCCAGCTTGGCCTTGGCCTTGGCCGCCACGGCAGCCTCCCCACTGGCGTCCTTCTCTGCCTCCTTGCCGCCTCGGCGGGTGGGCGGGGTGCGGGCCAGCGCCTGCCCCTGCAGGAAGGGGCTGCCCAGGAAGAGGGACAACGCGGCAGGGCTGGCTGGCTCCCCGGTGGCCGCGGCCGCAGCCAGGGATGACGGTGCATCGTCGTCGTCAAAGCAGCCAGAATCGGAAGCATAGTCTTGGGCCAGGCCGTCCAGGTGTCGCAGGGGCGGCAGCGGCTTCTTGGTGGTGGCCTCGGCTGCCGGCGGGCGGTGCTTCTCCAGGTGCTCCAGCGCCTGCGCCAGGTGCCGTGCGTCCAGCTCGGCCTCCAGCGCCCGCTGCTTGCGCACGTACAGGCTGGGCACGCAGCTGCCTGGGGACACGGCGGTGGCAGCCGCCTGGTGCTTGGCAGGTCGATGGGCCAGCAGGTTGCGCAGGGCGGCGGCGCTGCCCATGGCGATCATCTTGTGTTTGGAGTGCACCAGATTGCGTAGCATGCCCACGGCGCCCAGGTCCCACAGCAGCTCCTGGTCTCGCGCGCTGCGGGCCGATAGGTTCCAGAGTGTGCCGCATGCGTTGCTCACGATGGTCAGGCTGTGCGAGGTCAGATGCTGCAACAGCGTCTGCAGGCAGTTGTGATCGCGGAGCACCTGCCTGTGGGCACAGGGCGGGTTAGCCTGGGCCACCCCGCAACCTCCCCTGCTCATCCACGGGTGGGGAGGCCAGATGTGGCAGGTAAAAGCGAACCCGGCCGGGCGCAGTGGCTCAAGCGTGTAATCCCAGCACTTTGGGAGGCCGAGACGGGCGGATCACGAGGTCAGGAGATCGAGACCATCCTGGCTAACAAACCCTGTCTCTACTGAAAGTACAAAAAAAAAAAAAACTAGCCGGGCGAGGTGGCGGGGCCTGTAGTCCCAGCTACTGGGGAGGCTGAACCCGGGAGGCGGAGCTTGCAGTGAGCTGAGATCCCGCCACTGCACTCCAGCCTAGGTGACAGAGCGAGACTCCGTCTCAAAAAAAAAAAAAAAAAGCGAACCCGTCTGGTTACGTTTGGATCTCGGAAAGACTAATTTTCGGTATATGTCCCAAAGATTGCATGAGACAGACTAAAAGTAAATTTTTTTAGTTTTATTTTTTTGAGATGGAGTTAAAAAAAAAAAAAAAGTAGGCTGGGCGCAGTGGCTCACGCCTGTAATCCCAGCACTTTGGGAGGCCTTGTGGGGCAGATCACCTGAGGTCAGGAGATCAAGACCATCCTGGCCAACATGGTGAAACCCCGTCTCTCTTTTTTTTTTTTTTCTTGAGACAGAGTCTTGCTCTGTAGCCCAGGCTGGAGTGCAGTGGCGGCATCTCGGCTCACTGCAAGCTCCGCCTCCTGGGTTCACGCCATTCTCCTGCCTCGGCCTCCTGAGTAGCTGGGACTACAGGCGCCTGCCACCACACCCGGCTAATTCTCTGTATTTTTAGTAGAGACGGGGTTTCAGTGTGGTCTCGATCTTCTGACCTCGTGATCCGCCCACCTCGGCCTCCCAAAGTGCTGGGATTACAACCCCGTCTCTCGTCTCTTTTAAAAATACAAAAATTAGCTGGGTGTGGTGGCAGGCACCTGTAATCCCAGCCACCTGGGAGTCTGAGGCACGAGTACTGCTTGAACCCAGGAGGCGGAGGTTGCAGTGAGCCGAGATCGTGCCACTGCACTCCAGCCTGGCAAGAGAGCAAGACTCCATCTCCAAAAAAAAAAAGAAAAATGAAAAACAGCATGAATATATCCTATATGATATCTGGGATATACTTAGATTCTGTCTATATCTGTATCTTTTTTTTTTTTTTGAGAGTCTCCCTCTGTCATTCGGCCTGGAGTGCAGTGGTGCAATCATGGCTCACTGCAGCCTCCAACTCCTGGGCTCAAGCAGTCTTCCCGCCTCAGCCTCCCAAAGTGCTGGGATTCCACAGGCATGAGCCATGACGACCAGGTAAAAATAATACTTTGTGTTTTCATAACATATAAATGTTTTTATTTTAATGTTACTTATTTAACAACATTTTTATTTTAATAATTTTTTTTTTTTTTCTGAGATGGAGTTTCACTCTTGTTTCCCAGGTTGGAGGGCAGTGGTGCGATCTCGGCTCACTGGAACCTCCACCTCCCGGGTGCAAGCGATTCTCCTGCCTCAGTCTCCTGAGTAGCTGGGATTACAGGCGCCCACCACCACCACGTCTGGCTAACTTTTGTATTTTGTTTGTTTTGTGGTTTTTTGAGACAGGATCTTGCTCTGTTGCCCAGGCTGGAGTGCAGTGGTATGATCTCAGCTCACTGCAACCTCCACTTCCTGGGTTCAAGCGATTCTGCCTCAGTCTCCTGAGTAGCTGGGATTACAGGCGTCCACCACCCCGCCTGGCTAATTTTTGTGCTTTTAGTAGAGATGGAGTTTCACCATGTTGGCCAGGCTGGTCTTAAACTCCTGACCTCAGGTGATGCGCCCAGCTCGGCTTCCCAAAGTGCTGGGATTACAGGCATGAGCCACCGCGCCCAGCCAATAAGTTAATTTTTAGTATTAGTATATCCCATGCATATTTGGGATGTATTTCAATTAAAAATGTTTATTTTTATAAATAAGTACTCTTTATTGTTTGGTAAATACTTTAATGAAGACAGTTATAGTGATATGATTTAAAATACATTTGAGACAGGGTCTCACTCCCGTCACCCACGCTGGAGCGCAGTAGCGCAATCACAGCTCACTACGACCTCCACCTCCTACGCTCAAGTGATCCTTCCACCTCAGCCTCTTCAGTAGCTGGAACTACAGGTAGATGCCAAGCCCAGCAAAGTTTTTTTCTTTCTTTCCATGTCTTTCCTTTTTTTTTGAGACAGAGTTTTGCTCTTGTTGCCCAGGCTGCAGTGCAGTGGCGTGATCTCGGCTCACTGCAAGCTCCGCCTCCCGGGTTCCCGCCATTCTCCTGCCTCAGCCTCCCGAGTAGCTGGGACCACAGGTGCCCACCCCCATGCCCAGCTAATTTTTTTTGTATTTGTAGTAGAGACAGGGTTTCACCGTGTTAGCCGGGATGGTTTGGATCTCCTGACCTCGTGATCCTCCCAGTGGGATGACAGGCGTGAGCCACCGTGCCTGGCCCACACCTGCCTAATTTTATATTTTTAGTAGAGATGGTTTTCTCCATGTTGGTCAGGCTGGTCTCGAACTCCCGACCTCAGGTGATCCGCCTGCCTCGGCCTCCCAAAGTGCTGAGATTCCAGGTATGAGGGACCAAGCCCAGCCTGATGTAATTTTTTTTTGAGACAGAATCTTGCTCTGTCGCCTGGGCTGGAGTGCAGTGGCACGATCTCAGCTCACTGCAACCTCCACCTACTGGGTTTACACCATTCTCCTGCTTCAGCCTCCCGAGTAGCTGGGACTACAGGCACCCACCACCACGCCCAGCTAATTTTTTGTATTTTTAGTAGAGATGGGGTTTCACTGTGTTAGCCAGGGTGGTCTCGATATCCTGACCTCGTCGTGATCCGCCCGTCTCGGCCTCCCAAAGTTCTGGGATTACAGGCGTAAGCCACTGTGCCTGGCTGCTTGAATTTTTATTTTTTTTGAGCTGGAGTTTTGCTCTCGTTGCCTAGCCTGGAGTGCAGTGGCGCAATCTCAGCTCACCACAACCTCCGCCTCCTGGGTCCAAATAATTCTCCTGCCTCAGCCTCCCGAGTAGCTGGGATCACAGGTGTGTGCCACCACACCTGGCTAATTTTATATTTTTAGTAGGGACCGGGTTTCTCCATGTTGGTCAGGCTGGTCTTGAACTCCCGACCTCAGGTGATCCGCCCGCCTCGGCCTCCCAAAGTGCTGGGGATTACAAGCGTGATTCACTGCGCCTGGCCTGAAGTAATCTTTAATAAGTCCGCATTTTAGTATATCTCACGCAGTATTTGGGACATATTTATCCTGCAAATAGCAGCCCCGGGGGAAGCCGTGGGAGCATCCGTTCACGGAAGGACAGTGCCCAGCCCAGATCCCCTGCGCCCGCCCCGAGTGCAGCTGCCTGCGTGCGGGTAGGGGGATGAGGGCTGACCTGTAGTCCTCACGGGTGGCGATGAGGCTGGACACGTTGCGGAGGATGCCGCCGCCGCTCTCGATGATGGCCAGCGAGTTGCTCTGGCACTTGTAGGTCAGGGTGCTCACCAGGAAGCCCAGGGCGCCGTCCACCTGGCAGATGGCCGCCTTGTTCTCCGTGCTGTGTGCGGACAGATTCCACAGGGCACTCAGCACACTCTTCAGGGTGGACTCCTGGATGAGGGGCAGGAGAGGGGCGGGTCAGGGCCTGAGCAGGCCAGGAAGAAAGGCTCCCACACTCACATTCAGTGAGGTGGTTTTTTTTTTTTTTGAGATGCAGTAGTGCTCTGTGGCACAGGCTGGAGTGCAGTGGTGCAACCTCCTCCTCCCACGTTCAAGCGATTCTCCTGCCTCAGCCACCTGAGTAGCTGGGATTAACAGGCACGTGCCACTACACTTAGCTATTTTTTTGTAGTAGAGACAGGATTTCACCCTTTTGGCCAGACTGGTCTCGAACTCCTGACCTCAGGTGAGCCACCGCGCCCGGCCCACACTTGCTTTCAAAGAGCAGTGACATGAGGAGTGAGCTCCAGCCAGTCTGAGGCTGGACCACCCGCTAAGCAGCTAACAACTTGATTTCCTCCCAAGTCGGAGAGCTCCCCCGCTGCCGCCGGCGTCTCCTTCCAGTGACTGAAGAACCATCCCTGCCGCCCGCCGGGTGCCCACCTTGGTGGCCCGCAGGACACACTGCACCAGGGCTGTCACGCTGCCCGCCTCCCTCAGCACCTTCTTGCTGTTGATGTCGGCCCTCCAGGACAAGTTCCGAAGGATGCTGGACACCACCTGCGTGGGGTGAGGGGCAGGGGTGGTGGGACTAGGGTCCAGGCCCCCCAACCCCCCAGCAAGTGTGAGGCTGCAGAGACTCGGACGGGACCCCCCGCCAGCCCACCACACCCCTGAGGAGGAGCCTCTGCCTGTCAGGGACGCCCTGGAAGGCTGTCCCCAGCACCCTGTCCCATACCTGGTGGAGCTCCTCACTGTCCGAGGCCAGCTGGGCCACGATGGCCTCCATGCAGCCCCGGCGCGCACACAGGGTGGCCTGTTGGGGGTGATGCAGCCAGGGTCAGGGGGTGGGGCAGGAGGGAGACGGCGCCCCCTCACCTCCCAGCCCCGTCTGTGCTGCAGCTGCAAACCCGAACCCCTGCTGATCCTGACCACCGTGGGAGGGTCACCCATGCTCAGGTCGGGAAACTGAAGCCCAGACAGGGGCAGACACCCAGCCTCGGGGCCCCCTCTACAATGAGGGCCATTTTCTGCAGAGGCAGCATCAGGGCGGGTGTGAGGACACCCGCTGGGTGGAGGAGGTCCAGCACGGGCTCCTGTCCCCCAACATCGCACTCTCTGGGCCTCAGTCTACCCGTCTGCAAGTTGGGGACAAGTGGCCCCAGCTCTCAGGGCTGTTTCAAGGCTGGGATGAGTCAGAAGGAGGCTCAGACAGTCCCTGGAAGACCGGATGAGGAGAGTGCCAGTCCCGCCCGCCCACTGCCCCCGGGCACCTTGTTGGCAACGTCCCCAAAGGTGAGGTTGGTGAGGGTCATGCCCGCGTAGCGGCGCAGCGCCAGGTTCAGCGGGTCCCGGGTCATCTTGTGCATCTCATAGTCAACCTGCAGCAGCTCTGCCACGGCCTGCAGCCCACCTGTGGGGACCCGACAAGGTTGGCGGATGGCAGGGACGGCCCTGCCTGCTCCCTTGCCCAGACACCCTCCCTACCCTCCAGACGTGTCCTCCTCAAGTCCCCCTTCCAGGCTCAAGTCTGTAGACCTCCTCCAGGAGCCGGTAGGGCCTCACCCTGCTGCCGGACCCACAGGGATACCCCCAGTGTCCTGTGACTGTCTCCCCTGCCTCCTGTCAGCCCTCGGCCCTGGCTCACACTTCCTCCAGCCGCTGGGGCTCTGCACCTGCTGTTCCCTCTGTTCCCTCAGCCTGGAGTGCTCTTCCTTGCCCTGTTCAGTAGGTGCCTCAGGGAAGGGCCCCTGCGTCCTCTAATAATCCACTCCGGGACCATCAGATGGAGAGCAGCGTCCCCAGCACAGACAGGGCTGTGGTGATGGGTGACGGTCACACCCACCCTCTTTACTTGCCCAGCTCTCCCGTTACAAAAGGGGGAATCAACGGGGAGATGGTGCCTGGGAGTCAGAGGGAGAGGACTTGTCACCAAAACACTTTTCTCCCCCTTCAAAGACAACAGAGGCAAATTTGACTTCTCAGGGCAGGGGTGGGTCAGTGGAGACGTCCTTTGGGGAAGTGAGTTAGGGACATGTCTCAGAAAACTTCCAGACCGAAACACATACATCCAGGTTCACCGCAGCATGGTGCACAGAGCCAGCAGTGGGGAGCAGCCAGAGCAGGATAAATGGGTCAGCCCAGGGTGTCCCAGCCACATAATGGGACGTCACGCAGCCTCAGAAAGGAGCCAGGCTTTGGCTGCGTGTGGTGGTTTGTTCCACCTGCAATCCCAGCACTTTGGGAGGCCAAGTGGGGGCAGATCACGCGAGGTCAGGAGTTTGAGACCAGCCTGACCAACATGGTGAAACCCCATCTCTACTAAAAATACAAAAATTAGGTGTGGTGGCGTGCACCTGTAATCCCAGCTACTTGGGAGGTGGAGGTTGCAGTGAGCTGAGATTGTACCACTGCACTCCAGCCTGGGCAACAGAGTGAGACTGTCTCAAAAAAAAAAAAAAGTTACAGCAAGACTTTTCTGAGATAGGGTCTGGCTCGGTTGCCCCCTCTGGAGTGTGGTGGTGTGATCATAGTGGGCTCAAGCGATCCTCCCACCTCAGCCTCCCCGGTAGCTGGGACTAATTTTTTATTTATTTGTAGTGATGGGGGGGTCTCACGATTGTTGCCCAGCCTGGTCTCGAACTCCTGGGCTAAAGTGATCCTCCCGCCTCAGCCTCCCAGGTATGAGCAGCCTCACACGGCCTCAATTACTTTTATATTGACAAAGAGAAGATGTTGCAATGTCCTCACGTTAGACGCCACATAGGGCTCCGATCCCCACCCTGACCACAGAAGCTCAGATGATCCAGCCTCGGTCCCTTTAGCAGCTGAGGAGCTGTTCAGGGGCTGGAGGACGGCTCCCCAGAGGAGCTGGCACACTCACCCAGCTCGTTCATGGCACGGCGGTACTCCTCATCAAAGGACAGCTTCATAACCGCACAGGTGGCCTGGCAGATCTGTGGCTCGATGGGGACCGGGGCTGTGGGCACAGAGATCAGATCACAGCCCCTATTCCCAGGAAATGTCCCAGCTGACTCCGGAAGGTTCTCCCCGCCCCATCCCCTAGGCCTGAAGTATCCCAGGAGCTTTACAAATGGCTGCAAAGGTGGGGCTTCGTTTCCCAGCCTCTCTAAGATGGGATGACAGGGTGGCCTCCCTCACGCAGCCTTGGGAAGGGAGGTGAGGTAGTTCCTGGAGCACACCTTTGAGCTGTGCTTCTGTCCTTTATAAAAATAAAACTTATGAGACAAGGTCTCGCTCTGTGGCACAGACTGGAGTGCAGTAGCGTGATCTCGGCTCACTGTAGCCCCAAATTCCTGGGCTCAAGCAATTCTCCCGCTTCCGGCTCCCAAAGTGCTGGGATCACAGGTTGAGTCCTGGCCCCCGGCCCCCATATTAACTTTGCGATCAACTGCAGAAAAAGAATCTCCCAGTCTGCACCCAACTTTCGAGAGCTACCCACGATGCATCCATGCATTCAACGACTTAGGGAGCGTTTACTCTGTGCCAGGTACAATCATGGGCGGGTCTTTTCCCAACGTCAAAGGCCCCCACAGGCCTCGGCCTGGTACTGCAGCCTCCAACTCCAGAAGGCAGGCAGCAAAGGCTGGAGGTCCTAGTCGCCCACCCCCCCGGGAAGCCCTAGCTGCACGTTCATTGCGCAGAGGGGGCCCACCAGGCCAGGCACTCACCGCCGCTGGCGCCGCCTCCCTCGGGCGCCCCGTCTCTGGCCTGCAGCCAGTCCCAGCAGGTCTCGCAGTAGGCACGGATCTGCTCCAGCACGTGCAGGACGCGCATCTCCTTGCGCGCCAGGCCCTGGTCCGGCTGCGAGAAGACGATGTTGTGCAGCGCCGCGTTGGCGCGCATGCGTGCGTCTTTGGCGCCCGGTGCTCCTGGGGCCCCGGCGCGACCCCCGGCTGCGGCCTCAGTGCCGTGGAGGATTTGCAGCAGCAGTGGCAGACAGCCCGAGCGGCGCATGGCCACGCAGCTCTCGGGCGAGCTTGACATGGCCAGTAGCGTGCGCGCCGTATCCTCCTGGTCGCGCGTCGCCAACATGGACAACAGCCAGAAGACCACCTCCACCTAGGAGGAGGGCAAGGTCAGCGTGGGGTCCCTCACCTGCCCCCGCACACCTGGAAACCCGGCGGGAGCCCTGTGACCCCACGCACAACTGGGGACGAATGGGGGGGGGTGCCAGGAGGCTGCACACGTGCTTCGGGGAGGCTGGCCCCCCTCACCTGGCATTCCTAGGGTGGCAGCACACAGCCAAGGGACTCCACAGCGACACCTACGGTGCCCCACTCAGCCCCCGCTACGGGATAGTTCCCCATCCACCTCGCCAGGCCTCCAGCTTCTCCGTAAGCTGCACGCCAGGGGGGACCTTCCTACACCCAAGGGGGTGCTGGATGGAGGCCTGGAAGGGCACTACAACTGGCAAGGAGTCAGACCTGATCCCCCTCCCAGCCCAGACAGCTGCGCCTGCCCCCGTTCCGCCCTCCCCCTCACCTTGCTGTTGCCCGGCTGAGGGGTGCCATCCTCAGGGTGTGTGGGGACCTCTGTCTCCGGGTCCTCGTCCACCGGCACCGACTTCACCGCCAGCAAGGCCTGCAGGGAGAGGACCAGGGTCGGGGAAACAGTCCCAGAGCACCCCAAAAAGCACTCAGCCTGCTCGCCCATGATGATGTGGGTGGGGGCGAGCAGGACTCTAGGAGCCCCGTTCTGCCTGGGCCGACACCACCCCGGGCCCCGGCTCTGCCCCATTCGGTACCTGGGGCTCTGTCTGCTGCACTCGGTCCTGCGCCTCCAGCAGCTCCTTGTCAATCTGCTCCAGGCGCGAGGCGCGGATCTGCTCAGGACAGGAGGGCGAGTGCTGGGGCTGACCCCGCCCCCGGCTCCGACCCCGCCTTCTCCCTAGGACGACCCCACCCTGGGAAAACCCCACCCTGGGCTCTGAACCTGACTCTTCCTGATCCAGCCCTGCCCGCTCCCTAAGCCCGGCCTCCTAAGATATGACCCCACCCACTGTCTTAACCCCGCCTTATCCTTCGAGACCCTGCCCTTATCTAGCCCATCCCAGGCTCTGACTCCTCCCACTTCCCATTTGGGCTCCACCCAGAACCTAGACCTCATCCTTCTAGGCCCCACCCACCCACTGATCTGGCCTTGCCCACAGGCCACGCCACCTTCCACTGTCCCACCCCACCACCCTTGTGCTCAGGCTCTGCTCTGACTCCTCCGACTCCACCAACCAACACCTCCAGCTTCTGGCTCCGCCTGCTGAAGCAGACCGCCCCCCCCCACCCGCCAACCCAGGAGGTATAAGACTCCTCCCATTACCCCAGACCCCGCCCATAATAAATCTCTGCACTGATTTGCCCACTGGCACAGGGCCCCACCTACCACCACCCCGCCCCACCCCGCCCACCACCGCACCTGTGCCCGCTGCACCATCTCGTCCGAGGTGCCGAAGCGCTCCTCCATCAGCGAGCGGATGTGCTGGGCCTCGAACTCAAGTTGCTGCCGGATCAGGTCCATCTGCATCGAGAACTGCTGGGAAAGGCAGGCGGGCGGGCCACGGTGAGGGGCACCTGGGCCAGGCCCCGTTCCTCCCCACGCCGCTTCCCGCAACCTAGGTGGGCAGGCATGCTGCCCCCTCCCTCCCCGGCCCGCTCACCGTCTCCACGTGCGGCAGCTCGTCCAGGCGCTTGGACAGGCCCTGCAGCTGAGAGTAGTACCAGAGCTTCTCCTTCTCCTCCTTCTCAATCTCATTCAGCAGGAAACACCTGGGGGAGCAAGTCAGTGGGGGCGGCTCAGAGGGCGGAGCCATGTATATGTGTTTATTTTGGTATTTGTACTCACTTGTTGGCGCTTACTGTATGCCAAGTTTAACAGGCAACATGGCAATGTCTCTCCCGTAGCGCTCCCCGCGCTAAGGTGAGGGGGGGTGGGTACTGAAATTAATTGGGGGATGCAAAAAATTAAAGGGCAGAGAACAATCTAGGCAACATAGCAAGACCCCCCTCTCTAAAAAGGAAAAAATAAAAATTAAAAATTAAAAAATAGCCGGTCGGCCAGGCCCGTTGGCTCACGCCTGTAATCGCAACACTTTGGGAGGCTGAGGCGGGAGAATCACCTGAGGTCGGGAGTTCGAGACCAGCCTGACCAACATGGAGGAACCCCGTCTCTACCAAAAATACAAAATTAGCTGGGCATGGTGGCACATGCCTGTAATCTCAGTTACTTGGGAGGGTGAGGCAGGAGAATCCCTTGAACCCGGGAGGCAGAGGTTTCAGTGAGCTGAGATCGCACCATTGCACTCCAGCCTGGGCAACAAGGGGGAAACTTTGTCTCAAAAAAAATAATAAATAGCCAGTCGTGGTGACCCGTGCCTTTAGTCCCAGCTACTCAGGAGGCTGAGGCGGGAGGATCACTTGAGACTGTAGTGAGCCGTGATTGCACCACCACACACCAGCCTGGATGACAGCGAGACCATATCTCAATAAACAAACAAATAAAATAAATAAAGACCAGGAGCGGTGGCTCATGGGTCAGGCCTGTAATCCCAACACTTTGGGAGGCAGATGTGGGCAAATTCCTTGCTTAAGCCTAGGAGGTCGGGACCAGCCTGGGCAATATAGTAAAACTCCCATCTCTACAAAAAGTACAAAAAATTGGCTGGGTGCGGTGGTTCACACCTGTAATCCCAGCACTTCGGGAGGCGGGCAGATCACAAGGTCAGGAGATTGAGACCAGCCTGACCAACATGGTGAAACCCATCTCTACTAAAAATACAAAATTAGCTGGGCGTGGTGGCACGTGCCTGTAATCTCAGCTACTTGGGAGGGTGAGGCAGGAGAATCGCTTGAACCTGGAAGGCAGAGGTTTCTGCGAGCTGAGATCGCGCCACCACACTCCAGCCTGGGCAACAGAGAGAGACTCCGTCTCGGGGGAAAAAAAAAAGTACCAAAACTTAGCCAGGCATGATGGTTCACACCTGTGGTCCCAGCGTCTCCCTGACATGGGAGGCTGAGGTGGGAGAATTACCTGAACCCGGGAGGTCCAGGCTGCACTGAGCCATGATCATACCACTGCACTCCAGCCTGGATGGCAGAGTGAGACCCTGTCTCAAACTATACGTATTAAACAAAAACAAAAACAAAAAAAAAAGAGAGAGAGAAAACAGTTCCTTTGGAAATTCTCCTCCTTGAAGAAAGACTGAGGGAAGCTGTTCTGCCTCTTATACTTCTCAGATAATTGCTGATCTCCCTCCAGCTTACAAGGTAGCTTCAGGCTCAAAGAGCACCAGGTGCAACAGAGCGTTCCCTTAACCCCACGGGAGACACGGCCATTCCCATTTTACAGGGCAGGAGTCTCAGGCTGGGAAGGTTTAGGGGAGCTGAGTGAGGTCTCACAGCAGAGTACAGACAACTCCATGCTGTTCTTCAATGGCCCCATGTGACCACACACGACCCCTCCCAGCTGCACACGGTGCCCGGACCCTGCCTCCCTCTGCTGGCCCTAAGCCCACGTTTCTTGGGCCACAACTCTGTCTCTACAAAGACTGCTTTGAGCCCCTCTAGCTCCAGGCCTGGCTGAGCCCTGGCACCGGACACAGCCCGGTCCCTGGCAATGCCTGCGTGCCACAGACCCCTGGGGACGTCTCCAAGGAGACTTTCCCTCAGCCAGGAACGTCCCCCATCCTCGCTGCACTCCCGCTGAGGTCAGCCGGGCTGGAGAAGGTCAGCCGGGCTGGAGAAGGGGAGGGAGGCCACATGGGGAAGAAGCTTCGAGGTGGGTGGGGTTTGTTCGGTGGGTGGTGCCATATGCAAGTGGGTGGGGCGTGTGAGGTGTGGGCAGAGACCTATGCGGGTGGGTGAATTCGAGGGCAGAGCCCGCTGGGGATGGAGTCAGGCACCAGCTGCCCGAGGCTGGGTTCCCACGCCCGCTCACCGTTCCCGGTCCAGTTCCTCCAGCAGCCGGATGGTGGCCCGGCTCAGCTCCCCAAAGCTGTCCTTGGAAGGCCCGGAGCCGTGTACCGGGCTGCCCTCGGGGGTCCGGGAGGCAGGTTCCGGGCCCAGGGCGGGCGGCTGGAACTTGAGGTTGTACAGGCTGGTGATGTCCATCTGCAGGGCTGGATGGGCGGGGAGAGGGCGGAGGTCAGAGATCCCGTCTGCCTTTTCGCCCAGCCTCTCCCGCTCCCTCTGCGGGTGGCCC
This sequence comes from Colobus angolensis palliatus, assembly GCF_000951035.1. Lineage (NCBI taxonomy): Eukaryota > Metazoa > Chordata > Mammalia > Primates > Cercopithecidae > Colobus > Colobus angolensis. The sequence continues at coordinate 1,323,045 of NW_012120043.1, read as the reverse complement.
CACCGCTCACCCTTCAACTGCTCCAGCACCTCCGTCTGCCCCGAGGACACCAGCACTCGGGCCTCCTGCTCCAGTTTTCCCTGTAGGTGCTTCAGGACCTCCTGCAGGGGCAGGAAAGACGGCAGGGAGGCATCGGCCACTGCACTGGGCTGCCAGGGGCCGCCCCCTGGGACCCTTGCCCACCTCCTCCATGTAGGCCCCCACCTTCATGCCTGACGTCTCTGTCTCCAGCTTGGACAGGTGGCTGGAGTTGTCCCGTAGCTCCTGCCTCAGGTGACTGTTCTCAGCCTTCAAGGCCTCCACCTGCCGTACCAGCTGCTCGTAGGGTGCCACGGAGCTCGCCATCTTCAGCTCCTGCAGTGTCTGGGATCACAGGGTCAGAGGGTTCAGCTGAGGGTGTGGGGAGCGCACGGTGATGGCTTCCGGACAGCCCCTGACCTAAGCCCCAGCCCGATCCTAGTTTGGGGGTCTCAGGCAGGAGTCACTGGTGTGGACAAGTACAGGCCCACGTGGTGCTGGCCAGGGATTCCCGGGCGCAGAGGGACAGGTGGAGTGAGAGGTGACCCCAACGGGAGACAGAGGGGCCAGCAGACAGACGTACAGACAGCTGAACCTCCAACTGACCAGTCAACTGACAGACGATGGGACGGCCTCTCCTTCCCAGCCCCCAGGACACATCCTGACAGCCGAACAAACACACAGACAGCTGGGACAGCCTAACCCAGCAAGCCAACTGGCCAGCCCAGCACCCCCAGGCTCACAGCCAGAGAGGGCGACAGACAGACAGACAGGACCCTCCCCCACAAAAGCACAGCCTGCCAGAGGCTGACAGCCAGACACACGGGGCGGACAGACCACACCTGCTGTCCCTGCTGATGGACAATAAAACACCATCATGGCCAGTGGGTGACACCTAAGATGTGCAGAAACGGCAGGACAGATGGACCCAAGCCTACCACCATCACTGCAGCAGCCCCATGCCCCCTCCATCAGTGGCTGGGCTCAGGGTGGCTACCTGTGTGGCCCGCACCCCCTGCGCAGCCTTCAGCTGGTCCCTGCTGGCCCCGGCAGCCCCTGCCCCATCCCTTGGCTCTGCCAGTGCCGCTAGCTTCTTTGTGCCTCTGGCCGTCTTCTGGCTCCAGCCTGGCCTCCTCCCTCTGTCCAGCTGGCCGGTACCTCTTCCCTCGGCTTGGCCCTCCTGCCGGAGCCCCTCCTCACGCCCCCTCCACGGCCCCCTTCCCTCTTTGTTCCTTTCCCATCAGCGCTCGCCTCCTCCCTCCGCCTTTGTCTCAGACGTACCAATGGCAGCCCATCCCTCTGCCACCTCCCCCTGCCAGCCTGAGCCCCCTCCTCACAGCGGCCCTGTCTGGCCTGCCTGTTCCTCCCCTCCCTCCTCCACCTGGCAACACACATATATTCACCTGTCATTCATTCTCTGACCCCCAGGTGCCCCCTCATCCTCTCCCCTCCCACCCAGATGTCACTAGGGGCACAGCTGGGACAGGAGTAGAGGTGGGGCTGGGTCCCAGGTGGGAGGATAGGGTCAGGCTGTCCCGGCCTGCTCAGGGGACCCAGTGTGTGGCTTTCCATGTCATCTGGCTCCTTCCTGGTCTGAGTCTCAGGGACCACCATTTGGCTATTCCCAGAGGGAGAAATCAGGCCCTAGGAACTGAGGTGTGGCACCCAGACGCTGCCCCAGAGGGGCTGGAAAGTCCAGGCTGGAGGCCCGACAGGATTCGCCCCTCTCTGGCCTTGGGTTGCCCCTCTGAGGAACCTGCAGGGCAGGAGTGCCCAAGGGCAGGGTGGGAGGGGCACAGAGACTGGAAGTCAGATAGCAGAGGCTGGCAGCCGTCACCTCCCACCCTGATCTGATGATGTTCAAAGCTGTTCAGGTCTCCACTGGGAATCAGGTCTGGGGTTGGGGGCTACATGCAGGGAGACCCTGGGGTCTGGCTCACGCCCCATGTTCCAGCTGAGATCACCATCCCATGCCCAGCCAGGTGGAAGGACCAGATGAAGTGTAAAGTTACACACGTCTGCCTCCTGCTCCCCAAACCCAGGCCTCCCCCACATGGCTCTTCTCAGCTGACCCAAGCCAAGTCTCAGACACCTTCCTTCTCCCCACGTTTGGTGGTCACTTCTGCGTCCTCATCAGACTTAGCTAGTTCCTCCAAGCTCTGCCCAGAGGGACCGTGCCTCCCCCAGCTCCTGACACCCCTCTGTCAGGACATTCTGATCAGCCTCTTCCTGGCCTCCCACAATCCCCTGTGCACAGTCAGAGGGAGTTTTAAATGTCACAAGCTAGATCCCATTTCTCCCATGCTCAAACACCTTCCATGGCTCCCCAGTGCCCTCAGGATAAGCTCTGACTCCTCCATGTACCCTGCGACTCACTCAGAAGCTGGAGGCTCTCTGCACATGCAGTTGCCCTGCCTAGAGTACCTTTTCTAAGTCCTGCCATCCCACATGGTGCAGCTTCTTCCACGAAGCTCTTCTGCCTACCTTTCACCCCCAGGTTGCATCGTGTAGCCTCCTGGGGGCCTTCCTGAGAGATCACTCCCTGAAGGCACCATGACTGGGGGCTGGTCTTATTGAGTGGGCTGCATTTCAGGGCAGGGAGGCACAGATGGGGGAAGTCAGGCCCAAAGGGGCCTTTCTCCTTCCTTTAATCCAAACCCCCTCTTTCCAGAGAGGGAAACTGACGCCCAGAGAGGTGCAGCAACACTCCCCAAGACACACAGCAGGCCTGCCCGTCCCTCCCTCCGATCACCTCAAGGAGGTCCGGATGGTGAAGCCCGTGAGTGGGTGTGTGCGCAGGACCGGCTGCAGAGACGCTGACGCCCAGCTCACCGGGACACAGTTTCCCCTCCAGCTCCCAGCCTAGGGAAACGGAGGGTCCAGAGTCTGCGCTGACGGGCAATGCAGAGAGACGGGGATGGAAACCTCGACGCGCGGCGGAGGTCGCGCCCCCTGCCCTCCTCCCCGAGGACACACACCTGCTTACTTGCAGCTGGACTGGCGGGGCGCCCGGGCCTGGGGCCTCCTCCCTCTGCGCAGCTCCGCGGGCCCCACGGGAAATCCCGGCCCGGGGTGGCCTCGGAGCGCCGGCTCCGGGGTCTCCGCGGCCCAGGCAGGGGCTCCAGGGCGGACAAAGCCCGGTCCGGGCCTGGGCAGGCGGCGCCGCCGCTCCTAGCGCTGGGCGAGACCACCGCGAGCGGGGGAGGATGCGGGATGCGGGATGCAGACGAGACAGCCAACGAAGGCGCGGGAAGACGGGCTGGTGCCATGGCAACAGCCAATGGCGGCCCGGGGCGGAGACTGCCGGCAGCCGCGGGGCGTCGGGCCTCCGCGCGGGCTCAGGGGCTGTGTGTGCGGGGGGGCTAAACCCCCCGAGGGAAGGGGGTACCCCGAGGACCAAGATTCCTGTGTCCCCCACTTTATTGCAGGGTGCAACGGCCTCTTAAAACCTCCTGCGTCTGGATTTGCAGAATTGGAGAGTAAAACGTCAAATCCTGGATGTTACATCAGCATCTTAGCGGAGGAGGGGTTTCCAGGGCAGTGGCCTGGCTGGGGCCAGGCCTGCCCCCACCCCACAGGTCCAGCCTGGCCTGGTGTAGATGCACCAGGGTGGGACAGGGCTCGGGTCCAGGCTGGAGCTCCCTGAGGGTCCTGCCTGGTGGGGAGGGGAGGGGATACGGGAGGAGGGGCAGGGCCACTGGGGAGCACTTGGGACCCTGCATCTCCCCACATTTCTCCCTGTCTCCCCAGCAGAGCGTGAGGTCCTCCTGTAACTCCGGTGATCCCCACGTCCCTCTCTCTTTCTGTCTCCCCCTCTGTTCTCTGTCTCTCAATCTCTGTCTCCATGTGTCTCTGCCCCTGGTCGGTCGCACTCTTAGTTCACCCTCATGGACTGAAGGCCAGAGGAGGGAAGGGCCAGGGGTCGCAGGAGTCCCCATCTCCAGGTGTCCTGGATCCTCCATGGGGCCCTGGAGGCCATTTGAAGGTTTAACACACAGAGCCCGCACCTGCAGCTGGGAGCATCCCTTCCTGCTCTGGACACAGGCTCACAGCACAGAAAGGGAGGTGGCCGGGGCCAGAAGTGATTTTTTTTCTGGGCTGAGCAGCCAGGGCAAATCATTCGCCACTCAACCCTCAGTTTCCTCCTCTGTAAAATGGGGAGGAGGCGGAAGATTCTGCAAGGGCTGGTGCGGGGAATGACAGGAGAGGGTGGGAAGGTCTGAGCGTTCAATGCCCCGCAGAACAAAGGCGTGGGAGGACCCGTGCTGTTTCCTGTTGGGCCTTGAGCTGAAGACCCGAGGGCCCTGTCCTGGGCCAGCACTGCCAGGGGCCGAGAGCACTTCGGCCTGGCTGTCTGGGAGCCCCCAAACCTGGACGCAGCTGTCCCCACTGGCTGGGTCTGGGGAGGGAATGCAGTGGGCAGACACAGGGGATCTTTTCTTTTTTCCTTCTTTCTTTTTTTTTAGATGGAGTCTAGCTCTGTCCCCCAGGCTGCAGTGCAGTGGCACGATCTCAGCTCACTGCAACCTCCGCCTCCCGGGATCAAGTGATTCTCCTGCCTCAGCCTCCTAAGTAGCTGGCATTACAGGCACTCACCACCATGCCAGCTAATTTTTGTATTTTTAATAGAGATGGGGATTCACCATGTTGGTCAGGCTGGTCTCAAACTCCTGACCTCGTGATCTGCCCACCTCAGAGGGGATTTTTTTTTCTGGAGACTGGAAGGCTGCCCTGAGAAGTGAACAGCAGTGATCAGGAGGAGAGGCGTTCCAGGCTGAGGGAAGATCGATGCCTGCTTGGGACACAGAGGGTGTCTGGTGGAGCCATGGGGTAGTGTGCGTGGTGGGGCTTGACCTGGTCAAGCCAGGGCAGAGCTGGGCGAGGCTGGAATGGGGTGGGGGATACAGAGCCCAGGGCCCTGGCTTCAGCTCAGCCTTGAGGTCCCTGTGTCACCCTGGGCATGTCTCATTCTGGCCTCAGTTTCCAGTCTCGTTTACTGGAGGGTGGGTTGGATAATCCCTGCCTCTCCCCAAAGAGGAACTAAGTCCCACCTCCCTGTTTAGTTTCAGATGTATCAGCTCCCCAGACCCCCGTCAGGCAGGGGTTTGGGGGTTCCAAGGTCAGTCCTGTTCTTGTATACATGGGGAAACTGAGGCCTAGGCCAGTGAACACGTTGCCTGAGTTCACCTGTGCCAGCCAAGCCTCTGGAGTGACACTGAGCCTCCCTCCTTATCTCTCTGGGGGTGGCCAGGGCCTGAAGGGTTGAGGGTACATGGGGGCTGAGACCCCAAGACAAGATGCCCTTGGCTCCAAATCTCCAAAACGTTGTTCCTGAACCCCCCCCCCCACCAACACACTAAAATCCTTGACCCTGTAAATCCTTGAACCACAGTTACACTCAGACATCACTAGACATTTTAGAGCCACAAGAACCCCCCACAGTCCCCTAGGACCTCAGGAGGCTGAGAGAGGCCTCCCCCTTCTTCCATTGCAGAAAGCAGGGCCTAGCCCAAGACCCCAACACAGGCTCCTCCCTGGAATCCTCCACGCCCCCTACTGCTGCTGGGCCAAAGGGGAAGTTCCATCAAATGCTCATTCCCCCATGCCTGTCCTGTGACACCCCCCGCAAGTCCGCAGCCTGGCACAGGGCTCACTCTTGGAGTGTCTTTGAGCCTTCTGAGTCTGACCTCGAGCTGTCCTCGCCCCTTTGATGCCTCCTCTGTGCCAGGGGCTACAGGCAGAAACAGGGGCGGCCCCCATTGGGAGCTGGGTGGGGACGGAGAAGGCACCAAGTCATCGCTGGAGGATAGAGACGGGCCCGCCGCGGGCTGGGTGGCCGGGCAGGGCCCTGACCGGTGAGGAGGCCACTGGAGGTGGGGGAGGGGTGGGGTAGGCCGGTCCAGGCCGCGCGCTGAAGCGTGACCGCCGCTATGGGCCTCAGTTTCCCCGGCGGCGAGTCGGCAAACGTGTGTCTCCGTCAGCACCGCGGACAGCTCCCCGGCCCCCACCCCGCGTTCTCTTGCGGACGCCTTCGCTCCGCAACGAGGCTCCGGCCCTGCTCGAGGCGTGACCTTGGGCTCCCCGCTGCACTCCCCTAGCCTCAGTTTCCCCTTCAATGAGGGATGTCACAGCCGCGAGATTCAGACGATTCCGGAGGCCAGAGGAGCGCTGGGGTCGTGAGCGGACGGATACGAACAGCAGCGGCGGCGAACGTCAAAGCAGACCACACGCTCGCGCCCAGAAGGGGAAACTGAGGCCCAAAGAGGTGCAGGGCGTGGCCCAGGCCCCCACCCTGCGCAGGGCCGAGCTTCCGCAGGATGCCCCCGCAGCCGCCCCCGCCGGGGCAGCCTCGGCGTCAGCGCAGTGAGGAGGGGTCCGAGGGTCTCCCGCAGAGGCCGAGGGCTGGGCCGGGCGAGTCCTGCGCTTGCGCAGACCCGGGGGTGGGGGTCGCAGTGGCGCAAGAGAGGGGCTTCCAGCCCCACCAGCCTCCCGAGGCGGTTTCTTCGGCAACCGTCTCTACGGCGACGGCACTCGACCCCCGACTCTGCAGCCTCCGCGCCCTC
>NW_012120043.1:1308336-1315984 GCF_000951035.1 Colobus angolensis palliatus | reverse complement strand
CGGGGCGGGGCTCCTCCCGAAAGGGGCGAGGGCGTCCCGTGGGGTCTGGAGGTGCTCGCGGGGGCTGGGGAGTCTCGCGGGACCGAGGCCGCGGAGGGGCGGCGGGAAATCCAGGGATGGGAGAGAGGGGAGCGGACTCGCGTGGGCCAAGTGGCGCCAGGGTCCGGGTCCGACCGCGCTGGGGAGTTCGAATGCGGCGGAGGCTGGGGGCCCGAGGCGGCGGGGAGGAGGCCCGCTGGGGGTGGGGGCACGAGACGTCCCACGGGGAACGAGGGTCCTGGAGAGCCAGAGGCGGCGTCGCCCTGCGCTTGTGGTCCGCTGCCCGCGGACGGTCACCCTGCGGAAGCTGGGAACCACCCCCGAATCAGCCCGGCCTGGTGCGCCTGAGGTTCATTAGTCATTCAGCAAACATCACATCACCTGCGCACACAAGGCTTGCTGGGCGCCGAGCTGGCGCGCGGGGGGCCGCCTTAAGGGGGCGACACGGCACGCGGACATTTATGCAACAAGCATGTATTAAGCACCTACTGTGTGCTGGGCCCCCTGCAATGAACAAAACCCAACCCCTGCCCTTGGGAAGCTGACGAGGGGACTGCAGCGGGCTGGGGAGAGACGCCAGCGGGGCGGGCAGGGCGCGGGGAGCTGCTGGGGAGGTCGAACAGCCCTGGGGAGTGTTGGGGGAGAGCGCAGCCCGCTAGGGCAGTGAGGGCGGGGAGGCCCCGGGGCAGGTCGCGCAGGCCCTGCGGGAGGTGGGAGCCACCGCGGGCTGTGGGCAGAGCAGGGCCGCGCCCGACTCCAGGCCCACGGGCGCCCGCTGGCGGCTGCGGGGAGAACAGGCCGTGGGCGGCGCCGGCAGAGGAGGGCTGGATGACGGGGTGGAGGATGGGGTCCGGGCATGATCGGGGCTGAGAGGGGTGCTATGAATTGTGCTAAGTCCCTGGAAACCAAAGAACGAGCGGCCGGAGAAAGGGGCGCCGCTTTAGCAGGACGGCGAGGACAGGCCGCCTCCAGCAGGTGCCTCCGCTGAACCCCGGGGCGGGGACGGAGCCGTGCGGCCGCCGGCGAGGCTTCGGGGCCACCCAGGACTCTTGCTTCAGAAGTCAGGGGAGGGCGCCGGGTTCACTGTAAACTGCCGTCCAGGCGGGAGGCCGCGGGGATGTGAGAAGCGGCGGGAACCAGGTCAGGGCCTGAAGGCAACTGACCCGCAGCGCCGGGGCCAGACCTGAGCCTGATGAGGACGGAGCGGCCTGAGACGGCACGGATCCGGGGCCAGGCGAGTCTCAGAGAGTCCACGCAGGTTCTGGATCGGGGTGTGGGGCCGGGCACGGTGGCTGACGCCTGTAATCCCAGCACTTTGGGAGGCCGAGGCGGGTGGATCACTTGAGGTCAGGAGTTCCAGACCAGCCTGGCCAACATGGCGAAACCCCGTCTCTACTAGAAATACAAAAAATTAACCGGCATCGTGGCGTACGCCTGTAATCTCAGCTACTTGGGAGGCTGAGGCAGAATCGCTTGAACCCAGGAGGCGGAGGTTGCAATGAGCTGAGATTGTGCCACTGCACTCCAGCCTGGGCGACAGAGCCAGACTCTGTCTCAGAAAAAAAAAAAAAAAAAAAAAGAAGGAAACAGAAGTGTGGATGTGGCTAGAGAGGCCTAAAGACAGACCCTGGGCCTTGAGTTGGGAGTGGGGCCAGGCAGTGGCACCCTAGTGCTAATTAAGGGCTCGCACCCCACCTCCTGGACCTAGGGCACAACCTGGCCACCAAGACATGTGTCTCTCTGAACTGGGGTGGGGGAGGGCAGTATCTTTTTGCTTTAAATACTAATATATATTTTCCCTGATCACACATGCTGGATTCCAACTGCAGAAAACCAAGGGAATTACCCATTAGCAGCCAAGCGCTGGCCAGACAGGGGCGTGCGCAGGGAGGGCTTTTATGGACAGAAAACTTCCCGTAAAGGTCCAAACAGTAAATTCTCAGCATCTGCCGGACAGAATATAGGTATGAATGGGCACAGCTGGGTGCCAATAAAGCTCTGCAAAAGCAAAGTGAGGCCCAGCACCCATTCCCATTACGCTTTCCTCGGGGAGGAGCCCTGCAGCTTGTTTGTAGCTAGCTCTACACATCTCTGTCATTTACTCTGCAGATGGACCTGGTAGCTCAAAAGCTGTTATTTCCATTGGTTTATTTTTAAAAAGGGCCTCGGTAAGACTTCAAGTGTGCACCACGGTGTACCACTTTTGATTTCTAATGGTCAGGGTTGAAAACCGTTCTGCAGATAAAGCTGTTTCAGCGGGGCATTCACTCATTTCCCACTTTGCTTATCTGAGGCAAAAAGCACCTAAAACGCCTCAACAATTTCATTTTTAAAAAGAATTCCAGGCCAGGCGCGGTGGCTCAAGCCTGTAATCCCAGCACTTTGGGAGGCCGAGGCAGACAGATCACGAGGTTAGGAGATCGAGACCATCCTGGCTAACACGGTGAAACCCCGTCTCTACAAAAAATTAGCCAGGCGTGGTGGCACACGCCTGTAGTCCCAGCTACTCAAGAGGCTGAGGCAGAATTGCTTGAACCCGAGAGGCAGAAGCTGCAGTGAGCTGAGATTGCACCACTGCACTCCAGCCTGGGCGACAGCAAGACTGTCTCCAAAAAAAAAAGCAAATAAAAATAAATAGAAATAATTCCGGGAAGGGCGCAGTGGCTCACACCTGTAATCCCAGCACTTTCAGAGGCTGAGGGTGGATCACCTGAAGTTGGGAATTCGAGACCAGCCTGGCCAACATGGTGAAATCCTGTCTCTACTAAAAATACAAAATTAACCAGGTGTGGTCGGTGCTTCTGTAATCCCAGCTACTCGGGAGACTGAGGCAGGAGAATTGCTTTAACCTGGGAGGCGTTTGGGCGTGGTGGCTCACACGTGTAATTCCAGCACTTTGGGAGGCCGAGGCGAACAGATCACGAGGTCAGGAGTTCAAGACCAGCCTGGCCAATATGGTGAAACCCCATCTCTACTAAAAAAACACTGACGTTAGCCGGGTGTGGTAGCACACACCTGTAGTCCCAGCTACTCGGGAGGCTTGAGGCAAGAGAATCGCTTGAACCCTGGAAGCGGAGGTTGCAGTGAGCCGAGATCATGCCACCGAACTCCAGCCTGGGCAACAGAGTGAGACTCCGAGAAAGAAAAAAACAAACCCGGGAGCGGAGGCTGTAGTGGGCTGAGGTCACGCCACTGCACTCCAGCCTGGGCGACGGAGCCTGTCTCAAAAAACGCATTAAATAGAAAGAATTCCAAATGCTGACAACTGAGACTACAATGAGCCCTGCACGCACACGCCTTCCCTCCCTCTCCTGGAGCTGGACCTGGGGTGGGCCTTTGAGGTTGGGTCTCGCACAGGCTTCCGCTGTTCATGCTGAAGTGAACCTGGCCAGTGCTGCCCAGAGACCTCTAGCGGAGACTTAGCAGCCAGACCACACTGCAAACTTTTGACCGTTGGTTCTGAGCCCAGGTTGGTTCAAGTCAGCCCACAGGCGAATTTTCAAATATTCCACGTATTTCAGGCGCTGCCAGCCAAGACTCGCCCCCAATTCTGACTATGTAGCCAGGTCCAGGCCCTCAGGGGCCTCCCTGGTCTCCTTACTTACCGGCAGGGTTAGCCGGGACGCCCGGTCCAGTGGAGGGCTTGAGAAGCACGTCCAAGTGCAGCACAGTCCCACCAGCTACGTGTCCCTCTGTGCACCAGCCAGCCAGGTCCAGTCTCATGCTGCCGGGGGGTGTCCCGGCTGTACTGGACCCCAGCTTGTAACTCTGGGCTGTCCTTCCTTTGTCCAACCCACCTTTTCCCAATCAGAGAGAAAAACATGGACCCCCACTTTCTCTGTATTGTAACTCGATTCCAAATCGAGAGGTAAGAACATGAGCAAATCTTGTTTTCGTATTTTTGTTTTTTTGGGGCAGAGTCTAGCTCTGGTCGCCCAAGACAGAGTGCCATCTCCGCCTCCTGGGTTCAAGTGACTCTCCTGCTTCACCCTCTCAAGTAGCTGGGATTATAGCCACAAGCCACCATGCCCAGTTTTGTATTTTCTTTTTTTTTTTTTTTTTTTGAGGTGGAGTCTCGCTCTGTGGCCCGGACTGGAGTGCAGTGGCCGGATCTCAGCTCACTGCAAGCTCCGCCTCCTGGGTTTACGCCATTCTCCTGCCTCAACCTCCCGAGTAGCTGGGACTACAGGCGCCCGCCACCTCGCCCGGCTAGTTTTTGTAATTTTTTTTTTTTTTTTTTTTTTGAGGTGGAGTCTCGCTCTGTGGCCCGGACTGGAGTGCAGTGGCCGGATCTCAGCTCACTGCAAGCTCCGCCTCCTGGGTTTACGCCATTCTCCTGCCTCAACCTCCCGAGTAGCTGGGACTACAGGCGCCCGCCACCTCGCCCGGCTAGTTTTTGTAATTTTTTTTTTTTTTTTTTTTTAGTAGAGACGGGGTTTCACCGTGATAGTCAGGATGGTCTCGATCTCCTGACCTCGTGATCCGCCCGTCTCGGTTTTGTATTTTCAATAGAGGAAAGGTTTCACCATGTTGGCCAGGCTGGTCTCTAACTCCTGACCTCAGGTGATGATCCAGCCACCTCGGCCTTCCAAAGTGCTGGGATCACAGGAATGAGCCACAGTGCCTGGCCGCAAATCATGTTTAAATTTGAAGATAGAGCTAGGTGCAGTGTCTCATACCTGTGATGCCAGCACTTTGGGAGGCCGTGGGAAGGTCACTTGAGCCCAAGAGATGGGGGCTGCAGTGAGCCACGATCATACTACTACATTCTGGCTGGGCAACAAAAACAAGACAACAAAAGGAGTGACATCACAGAAGAGGGCCCACAGGAGGCTGTTGTGGGGCATTTGAGGGTGAAATGAGGCGGGGCTCCTCACATCTCCCCTGCCCCCACTTGCCTGGCTGAGCTCTCACCCTCCTATCCACTGCCCAAGGGGAGGCCTCCCTGCCGCCATCCCTGGGCCACTCTGCTGGGTGCTTACTGAGCAGTTACCACCTCCCGCCTGGGTTGAGGGCGACTTCAGCATTGAACGGGGTTAGTTCTCACAACGTTCTCCAACCAACGTACCCCATTAGGGAGCCCATGAAGGGCTGGACGGTACCCCCCGCCCTGAGGCATGGCCACCTTGTCCTGTTCTTTCAAGCATCCTGCGCAAAGGAGACAGAGCTGGCCAGGCCATAGATGGTGCAGCCTCGCCACGGGACACCAGGCTGGGGAGACGGGGCTGGCTGCAGCCATAGAGCCTGCTGGGAGGGCAGACTCCAGCAGCGTGTTGTCAGGAGCTTCTGAGGAGCCAGGCAGGGGTGAGGATGGGAGAGGCTCAGGTCGCCCCAAGTTTCCTGCTCCTTCTTCACTTCCTGCGGGAACCCTCCCAATAGGAGACGAGGGAAGCCAGAAAGGAGAGCCCAGGCCAGGTGGGGGACTTGAGGAGGGGCCCCCTCTACATGGGGCACCCACAAGACAGCGTGAGGCTGGGGAGGTGCCCCGAGGTCAAGAATGCCGAGGGGATCAAAGGGATGGGGCCACACCTGGGCTTGGGCGCCCAGCTCCACAGCTGTCCCTGCAGACAGGAGCAGGGGCGGGGACTGCACAGCTATCAGTCTTGGACACTGAGGCCATCCATGCAACACTCCCACACAGCGCTGAACGTCCACCTTGAATCTCGTCACACCATGAACCTGAACCCGGCCCAGGCCCCTCCCAAAGCCCCGGACAGCGGGAGAACAAGCTGCGCGAAGGACTGGAGCCAGGTGCGCCTTTATTAGCTGAGCCACTACTTGAGAGGGATGAAGCGGGAGGAGTGGGTGGCTCCAATGCCAGGCCGGCCGTGCTTCACGGGCTTGTAGGTGATGGAGAACTCGCCCAGGTAGTGGCCAATCATCTCGGGCTGCAGGACACCAAGAGCAGAGCTGGGTGTCAGGCGATCCCGCCCGCATCAGGCGACCCCAGCCCACCTCGGGCCCAGTCCGGTTGGCAGGGACAGCAGCACGCACCTTGATCTCCACCTGGTTGAAGGTCTTGCCGTTGTAGACGCCCACCATGCTGCCCACCATCTCTGGCAGGATAATCATGTCCCGCAAGTGCGTCTTCACCACTTCTGGCTTCTCCATGGGCGGCGCCTCCTTCTTGGCCTTGCGCAGGCGCTTCAGCAGTGAGTGCTGCTTCCGCCGCAGGCCCCGGTTCAGCCGCCGCCGCTGGCGCGCACTGTACAGTTGCATGAGCTGCTCGCTGGAGAGGATGCACCAGGCAGAGTTTTGTGAGCGGCCCGGCCTGGGGAGACCCTACCCACTCCGGGGGACAGAGAACTAAAGCTTGGTTCTCCCCAGGGACACAGCCGCAGTGGACTTGTCACTGTCCATTGTAGTGACCGCAATGAACACGCCAAGTCAGATATACGCGACTCATCCCTCAGATGCAAGAGCCACTGTGTGACTGCAGAGACTCAGAGGACAACCGGCCCGGAGACCACAGTCTCAGACAAGATGCTGTAGCGCACAGCTCAGGCCAAAGGCCTCTAAAAACGCAGCGGAAGGCAGGAAGGGCGCGGTGGCTGCCGCGTGTGATCCCAGCACTTTGGGAGGCTGAGGCGGGAGGGTCGCTTCAGCCCAGGAGTTCAAGACCAACCTGGACGACATAAAGAAACCCTGTTTCGGCCGGGCGCGGTGGCTCAAGCCTGTAATCCCAGCACTTTGGGAGGCCGAGGCGGGTGGATCACGAGGTCAGGAGATCGAGACCATCCTGGCTAACACGGTGAAACCCCGTCTCTACTAAAAATACAAAAAAACTAGCCGGGCGAGGTGGCGGGCGCCTGTAGTCCCAGCTACTCGGAGGCTGAGGCGGGAGAATGGCGTGAACCCGGGAGGCAGAGCTTGCAGTGAGCTGACATCCGGCCACTGCACTCCAGCCTGGGCGACACAGCGAGACTCCGTCTCAAAAAAAAAAAAAAAAAAAAAGAAACCCTGTTTCTACAAATAATTAAAAATCAAGGCCGGGCGCGGTGGTTCACGCCTGTAATCCCCAGCACTTCGGGAGGCAGGTGGATCACCTAAGGTCAGGAGTTTGAGACCAGCCTGGCCAACATGGAAACCCGTCTCTACTAAAAATACAAAAATTAGCGGGACGTGTTGGTGAGCCCCTGTAATCCCAGCTACTCGAGAGGCTGAGGGAAGAGAATCGCTTGAACCCGGGAGTCGGAGGCTGCAGTGAGCTGAGATCGAGCCATTGCACTCCAGGCTGGGAGACAGGATGAGGCTCCGTCTCAAAATAGTAAAAAAATAAAAAAATAAAAGGGAAAGTCAGATGCCCACCACCACCCTGCCTGGACAGGACCCAGCTACTGCCACTGCCCTTAGAATCTAAGGCTGCTCGTTATTTTAAGTCACGTGGGCTACAGCGGCTACACCCTCCAACTAATCCGCGGAAAAGGTTAACAACGGGAAGCAGGTTGAAAATAAGTAAAAACCTCAACGTCTCCGGACAGTTTTCTGGGCGCAAGACTACGCTCAGTCCCAAACCCGGGCGGAGACTGCGCTCGCCCACCGCCGCAGAGAAGCTCGGACCCCCGCCCCACCGCCCTCGCCGGACAAGCTCCACCGCTGGCCCAGCCCC
>NW_012120043.1:1300312-1308286 GCF_000951035.1 Colobus angolensis palliatus | reverse complement strand
TCGCCGGACAAGCTCCACCGCTGGCCCAGCCCCGCCCGCGACCCCTGCCGGCCGCCCTTACTAGGACATGTCCAGCAGCTGGTCCAGGTCCACGCCGCGGTAGGTGAACTTGCGGAAGGTCCGCTTCTTCTTCTGCTCTACCTCTGCCTGCGCGGGCGCCGGTCGGACGTCAGCGGGATCCCGACACCCACCTCCCACGACCACCGGGCCCGAGGACACCGCGGAAGACGCGCGGCGGCGCCGCCGGGGACAGAAGCCCGACAGGGACACACCGCCTTGACCCGTCCCCGGGGGTCACGCGCGGCTCCGGGTGACGGGGACCCAGACATGAAGGCCCGGACAGGCCTTCCCGACCCCGCGTCGTCCCGACACCCACCGGGTCCGCCCCGCGCCCCAACATCCAGCCGCCTCCAGGGTCAGGAGCAAGCCGCCGTAGTCGGGAGGCCAAACTGCGGCCCCCGCAGGACGGTCAGAGGATGGATGGCGCCGGATAGGCCCGGCAGAGACGCCCCAACTCGCAGCACTCACCATCTTGCCGGATGCTCAGAAAAGAGAGTTCTGCTCCGCGCCTGCGCAGTTATCGCGAGACTGCCGGCATGTCCCGCCCCCTCCGCTGTGCGCGCGCACGCGCTTCCGCTTTCCCGGCGGTGAACACACGCCCTCTGCCGTCTGGAGGGCAAAACACAGGCTGCGGGGATTAGAGCAGCCCCCGCCTGAGGTCTGCAGAGCCGCTGCCTCCACGGAGTGGGACTTTGGACACGCCGCCTCCCCTGTCTGAGCCTCGGGTTCGTGCTCCGTCATCTACACGATGGCACCCACCTCAACAAGTATCTATGGAGCGCCTACTGTTTGCTCGTAGGTGCGGTTTAGGGGTTCAGGTCCCCGTGTGGGAAGAAGACAGGTCATTACAGATACCAGGGCAGGGACAGGGCCTCCCTGAAAAGCACAATTCAGGCTTTAACAGCTATAAAATTTTGTATATAAAGTTAGTAGGGGCAACATAGCGAGACTACCTCTCTACAAAAAAATACAAAAATGTGTGTTTACAAAAATTTGTGTACACATGGACATAAAGTATTAAAAAAATACAATAATTCCCAGCTACTCGGGAGGCTGAGCCTCGAGCCCAGGAGGTCGAGGCTGCAGTGAGCCGTGATCACGCCAACGGCACTCCAGCCTGGGCGACAGAGCAAAACCCTGTCTCAAAAACAAAGTTAGGAGGCCGGGCGCGGTGGCTCAAGCCTGTAATCCTAGCACTTTGGGAGGCCGAGACGGGTGGATCACGAGGTCAGGAGATGGAGACCATCCTGGCTAACATGGTGAAACCCCGTCTCTACTAAAAAATACAAAAAACTAGCCGGGCATGGTGGCGGGCACCTGTAGTCCCAGCTACTTGGGAGGCTGAGGCAGGAGAATGGCGTAAACCCGGGAGGCGGAGCTTGCAGTGAGCTGAGATATGGCCACTGCACTCCAGTCTGGGCAACAGAGCAAGACTCCGTCTCAAAAAAAAAAAAGAAAAGTAGTATCACTGAGTTTGTTATGTAAATGTAGTATGAATAATAAGGATAGCTCAAAAAGGAAGAGGAGTAACTAGAACTATGTAGGAGTGACTTTTTTTTTATTTTTTTGAGACAGAGTTTCACCCCTGTTGCCCTGGCTGGAGTGCAGTGGCGTGATCTCGGCTCACTGCAACCTCTGCCTCCAGGGTTCAAGTGATTCTCCTGCCTCAGCCTCCCAAGTAGCTGAGATTACAGGCACCTGTCACCATGCCCGGCTAATTTTGTATTTTTAGTAGAGACAGGGTTTCTCCATGTTGGCCAGGCCATGTTGGTCTCGATCTCCTGACCTCAGGTGATCCACCCGCCTTGGCCTCCCCAAGTGCTGGGATTAGAGGCATGAGCCACCATGCCCGGCCTAGGAGTGATGCTTCTGTATCTTACTGGAATTAAGTATAAAGTTGAAAGTGACTATTAACTATGATGTGGCACCCGACCGGGCGCGGTGGCTGATGCTTGTAATCCCAGCACTTTGGGAGGCCGAAGCGGCTGGATCATCTGAGGTCAAGAGTTCAAGACCAATCTGGCCAAGCCCATCTCTATTAAAAATACAAAAAAAGTAGCCAGGCATGGTGGTGGCGCGCCTGTAATCCCAGCTACTTGGGAGGCTGAGGCATGAGAATCGCTTGAACCCAGGAGGCAGAGGTGGCAGTGAGCCGAAATTGCACCACTGCACTCCAGCCTGGGTGACAGAGACTCCTTCTCAAAAAAAAAAAAAAAAAAAAAAAAAAGCACAAAACCTCTGGGAACCCGACTTTAGCTGTGGCACTGTCCAGGGAGCTGAGCTCTCCCCAGACATCCATCCCCACAGTCCCAAGGGAAGCCAATTACACTGTACCCAGGAAGGGCTGAGTCTCCATCCCGAGGAGCACAGGACCTGTGTGTGGGGTCCATCCACGTTGCCCACTTTCCTGCAGCAGATACCGTCCTGGCTGGAAAGCTGATTTTGGGAGTGCTGCTCCTTGGCTGGCGGAGCTGATGTAATGGGAGGGGTTGACACTCAACACCATGACCTGTGGTGTGGAGAGAGAGCCGCCCCCGCCTGGCCCTCCTGGAAACTGGGACAGCAGCTCCTGAGGACATGGGAGAAGGCTCTGACAGCAGGGAATGGAGCTGGCTTCCTGGGCTGAGGCGTTGAGGGGTCCTGTCTCGGTGAGGAAGCTGCACTGCACAGGGATGGGGGAGGTACCCCTTTCCTTGGCTCTCTCCAAACTAAGCCAAACCTTCCCTGTCCCCAGAATATGAACTGGGGCAGGGGTTCTGGCTGTTGCCTGCAGTCTCACGCCTGGCACGCTGTAGGCTTCCAACTGGGGACTTCGTGGTCCTTTTTTGTTTGTTTTTTTTTGAGACGGAGTTTCGCTCGTCACCCAGGCTAGAGTGCAATGGTGCGATCTCGGCTCACTGCAACCTCCACCTACCGGGTTCAAGCAATTCTTCTGCCTCAGCCTCCCAAGTAGCTGGGATTACAGGCATGCGCCACGACACCCAGCTAATTTTGTATTTTCAGTAGAGATGGGGTTTCTCCATGTTGGTCAGGCTGGTCTCAAATTCCTGACCTCAGGTGATCCACCCGCCTCAGCCTCCCAAAATGCTGGGATTACAAGCGTGAGCCACCGCGCCCAGCCCTTTTTATGTTTTTAAGTCTCGCCTTCCCTGACAGAGTGACATAGTATCACTTCCCAAAGATGCCCCTGTCCTAATCCCCAGAACCTGGGGATGTATCACCTTCCATGGCAAAAGATGCAACTAAAGGTCTTGAGATGAGAAAAGCCTGGAGCCCACATTCCCCCAGAAAACCGGTGGTGGCCATGTCCTAAAAGTCACAGCATCGCAAGACCCACTGAGGGATGGGCCCAGTTCCCCACTCAGCCTCTGCCCTGAAGCCCTCGGCGCTGCTGAGACCACCAAGAGCCAAGGGCAGGGTGAGGGCGCCCTCCGTCACGCTTCAGACCCTTCCAGGCACTGGAAGGGTAGACACAGGCCAAGACCAAGGAGGGAAAAAACGGACACAAAGTGGTTTCTAATCCAAACGCACTTCTCTTTATTCAAACCAGGGTCAAACTGGTCAATGGGAAACGCCCTGAAGCCACGTGCCTGGGGAGAACGGCTTCCTACTCGGTTCCGGTTCGGCGCTGCCGTGGGATCCACGTGGCTGGCTGTGCGCAACCCCCACAGTTCACCTCAGACACTACCAAGCAGGTCAGTCGACAAAGCAAGGAATTAAACAAAAAACAGAAACACACTCAGTAGATTTCTTCTTGAAGCTCTCAGAGTTTCTGGACCACCAAGTCCCAACCCCCAAAGCCAGGAGCGAGGAGACTAACAGCGCACCCCCCTCCACCAGTGCCGACGGAAACCCTGTTTTAAATTAAAAAATAAGCCAGTATACATTGTAGAAAATTTCTCTTAAAAATCTCACAATTTGTAAATGTATATTTTTTAACATAAAAGTTTACAATATACCATAAAACAAAAGGCTCAGGAAAATAATTTCCAAAAAAAAGGAAGAAAAAGAAACCTGAAGCTTTGAATTAAAGCTGAAGACATTTTTTTTAAACCCTGTTGTTGAACCAGTGACTTTTTTTTATTGTGCTGATGGGTTAGAGAAAGAAATATTTAAAAACCTCAGTCCAGACGACACCCACAGCCGCTCCAAAAGCCTCGCGCCCCCCCCGCCCCCCAAGGTTGAGTCGCTACTTTGCCGCCACGTTTGTGATTGTCACGAGTTCCCAAGTTTGGAATCCTGGGTCTGGGCCGTGCAGACGTCGCGGCGCCGCGGGCTAGCGTCGGTAGGGGTGGAACCCTTGCACGTTGTGGTTCTGCCCTCGTCCAAAGCCGCTGCCACCGGCGGGGGGGCCCCCCGACCCTGGCACGGAGGGGCCCCCATAGGAGGGAGGCTGCTGGCTGGGGTCCGAGAAGCCCTGTCCAAAGCCACTCAAGTCCTGCCCGTAACCTGCTGGGGGAGAGAGTCCTGTGAGCTCGGGGCAGTCCCCGGGCAGTTGGCACTGCCATCGAGCGTGGCCGCCTGGACACAGTTCCGCCGAGCCCGCCTTGAGTCCACAGGCCCCACAGGGTGGGGTGGGGCCCTTCTGAGGCCAGCACCTGGGCCAGAGAGAGGAGCCTCGGGCGTGTTCTCCCCCTCAAAATCACATGAGCAGGGCGCACACAGAGAAAAGTGGCTTCCAGAGCCCTCATGACCCACATAACCTCGCTGCTTCCCTGTTCAATCCCGAAGACGTGGTTGGGGGCGGGGGCGAGGGGAGGCTGGAGAAGCCTCGGGGGTTGGAGACACACATGCCCCGAGGTACCACGGCGGACAGGGCTTCTACCAAGCTGGCTCTTGGAGTTTCAGAAAACCCGATGGGCCCTTGCAGCGATACAGGGCCTGCCCGCCCCTCCATCGCAGACCAGACCCCACGTTGTCCTTCCTGTCAGGGCACATCCATTGGTGGCACATGTCAGGGAAGGGTCTCTGGGCCCAACCTGACTGCCCCAGTGACACCACTGGCTGAGGGGCCAGCACACCCTGCAGCCCGTCCGGCCCACACAGCCGACCTCAGGAGCGTGGACAGCGGTGTCTTCACAAGGACAGAGCTGCTCGGGCTGCCCCCACCCCACTGCACACCTGGCAGGAACCCCTCCCATGACCTCCGGGTTCCCCGGCGGGTGCACATGGGCACGGGTGGGCGTGGGCTCTCTCTGGGGGATCCTGGGCCCGCTGAAGGCTTGTGGCCAATGTCTTGGCACCGGCAAGGGCCCCTTCCCAGAGGGCACTGCCAGCGTCCACCCCCGCCCGGGACGGCAGAGGAAGCCACGTCCACCTCCCGGTGCAGGCGGGTGGGAGGACCCTGGAGAAGGAGGCGGCACCTACCTAGGCCACATCACTGCTCAGCCTGACCATAAGACTGTAAACAAAGTGTGGGCCGCAGCCCGGCGGGGCTGGAGAATAGGAACCCAGGCCTGGCAAGAGACGAGACCGGGGTGACCAACCCAAGCAGCCGCCACCAAGAGCAGCGGCTGACACACACGCCACGCCCCAACCGGGCGCCTCACGCCCCCCTGCCAGTCTCAGACACGCCAGGGTTTGGTGGTGGGTCAAGAACCCACACATGCGGCAACCTCAGCCCAAGGTCTGGGCGTGGGGGCAGGGGAACCAGAGCCATGCGAGGCGGGTGGGCGGGCACCTCAGCCAAACACAACTCCCACGCCCGGCCTCCACCAGGCCTAAAGGAAGCGTGTTCACAGGCACCCCAGAAGCCCGTGGCCACCTGGAGACAGGTGCCCCATGTTCTCAAACCCTGCTCGTGAATGACCCCTGGTGCTAGAGGAGCTGACCGTGGTTGGAACCCTGCCCACTGAGGCCACCGCATTGATCCTGAGCAAGGCTGCTGTGACTCCTGGCTTGGTGCAGGGCGAGAACTACAAACATGCAGACCTTGACCCGTGCTGACCCTGCCCCCGACAAGCTCCTGCCCCAGAAGCACATGCGCTGCCTACAGATCACGTCCAGGCAGATCCAAGCCACGACAGCCATCCAGCCCAGGGCGAAGCCCACGTCCAGGCCACGCCTGCTGCAGACCTGGCTCCTGCCCCAAGCGGGGTCTGGACCCAGCAGAATGCTGATGACGTCAGCAACTGGAACCCACCAAGGGGCCAGTGCCTGCAGGACCCACACCAAAGGCCTCAACCTTGAGACAGTGATCACAGCCTCCTGGGACCCACTTCCCTTGACCCAGTCACCACTCAGGTTCCCACACATGCAGGCCCTCCGATGCCCACTCTGCGACGAATGCTCTGCTGCGACCAAGACTCCTGCGCTCCCTTCTGCTGGGGCCGGAGTTGCCACGAGGTCTCTCCAACAACCCCTGCACCTCCCTCTCCACCCTCTCCCCTTTCCCAGCAGGTAAAGGCTGGGGGGCGTCCAGCAGGGGAAGGCAGCAGGAGAAGGCAGGCCGTGCCCAGGGTCCCGGGGCCAGCAGGGATGCAGCATGGCAGGAGACCACTTACCATACTGACCATAGGGGAAGTCTGGCTGAGCCGTCGGGGGCTTGCTCATGTCCGGGGCGGCCTGAGATGGAGGCGGTGGGAAAGCCAGAGGTGCTGCCCCGGGAGTGGCCGGTGGAGGAGGAACCCCCGGAGGGGCAAACTGATCTGGCGGCGGAGGTGGAGGCCCGTAGCCAAAACCTGCAGAGGCACAAGAGAGCAAGGCACAAGACATGTTGTGCAGCTGGGGGCAGACCAGCAGGAGCTGCCCAGACGGCACTGCCACCCAAACCCACAGAATGCCCAGGCCTTGTAGACATCCACAGAATGGACCACAGAGCCACGGTCCTGGGCCACTCCCCCCAGGAAACACATGCTCCTGGGAGCGGGGCAGGACGCTGAGCTGCAGCAGGGCTGCCTCATTGCTCTCGGAGCAGCCGCCAGGTGGGCCTCGGACAAGAACTCAAGCAGCAAGTAACCCCACAGCAAAATCGCTCCTTCAGACAAAAACCTGCCCCCATGCCCAGCCCCCATGTTTAGGAAGCTGCCAGCACAAGCAAGGGCGCATCCTGACGTGCTTGGAAGGGGCTGCTGGGCCGGAGGTGCTGCAACCCTGCCCTCTGTTGCTGGACATCAGGTGGGCCGAGGTTCTACCCAGCTCCCCTCCTATCAGTCATCTGGCCCACAGGCCTCCAAGTACAGAGCCTGATCCAGGCCAGAGGACGGAACTGCCTGCTCCTGTGCCATGGCCATGTGGAGCCTCCAAGCCCCCCAGACAGGACTAGCTCACACTGTGATATGCCCCAACTGTAAAACACCCCCAGGGCCAGGGACTGCAGGTGAAATCAGATCATGATATCATTCCTGCTGGTTGCATGCTGTGAGGCGCAATCCCTGGTAGGCAGGTAAGGGACGCAAGACTCCTAGAAAGGACACCCCACGTATGGCCCGTGTCCCTTCTTCTCTACCGGAGGGTGCCAAGGCCCCACCCTGGGGGCCCGTCTAAAATTCTGGGTGTGCTGAGGTCAGGAGTTCGAGACCAACCTGACCAACACAGTGAAACCTGTTCTCTACTAAAAATACACAATTAGCCGGGCGTGGTGGCAAGCACCTGTAATCCCAGCTACTCAGGACCCTGAGGCAGGATGATTGCTTGAACCCAGGAGGCGGAGGTTGTAGTGAGCCAAGACTGGGCCACTGCACTCAAGTCTGGGCAACAAGAGTGAAACTCCATCTCAAAACAAAAAACAAAACAAAAACAAAAAAATAAAATAAAACCCTGGGTGTGTCAGCTGATCTTACACTCAGCTCTGTAATTACAACTGACGTGTGCAGGAAAATTAGTAAAAAGGCCGGGCGCGGTGGCTCACGCTTGTAATCCCAGCACTTTGGGAGGCCGAGGCGGGCGGATCACAAGGTCAGGAGATCGAGACCA
>NW_012120043.1:1291950-1299745 GCF_000951035.1 Colobus angolensis palliatus | reverse complement strand
AAAAAAAAAAAAAAAAAGAATTAGAGCTTGTGCACCCTCAAACAAATGCCAGACAATCCTGAAGTACCAGGCTGAGAGACGAAGTCCAGGCAGGCTCCGTCTCCTGAGGAGCTTGTGAGAGCCGGTTGGGCGCAGACATTCCTGCAGTGAATTCTCCAACCCACAGGAGCCCAGGGCGCCCTTCAGCATAACCAGCGAGGCCACGCGCAACACAGTGCAACCATCTGCAGGTGAAGGGCCTGGTGGCAGCTGACCTGCTGACCGGCCGGCACCCCACCTATGGCTTTCCCTGTGGCTGAGGCCAGACGTGTCACGTAAGACTCCCCATCACCCCCGCCCACCACGTGGTGTCTCCGGAGCAGGCGGGAGGCCCTCCCACAGGCCCCCTAGACTTACTGAACTGTGGCGGGGCACCATAGCCCTGAGGGAAGCCCTGGGGAGGGGGAAAGCCTCCAGGAGGGGTGGATACGATGTAGGAGGTGAACGGTGGGGGTGGCGGGGGGGCTCCTCTTCCTGCAGGGGGCGGTCCATAGCCACCTGAAACACACAGTACAGGGCGATGGGCAGAGCGCTGGCCACAGCCTGGCCACAACCAGACCCAGGCCTGCCAGGGCCCCACAGGCCCCTCACCCTCTTCCCCTCTAGCACTCAGGACACAGGAACCAGGCTTTGCTGGCTGCCCCAGGACGCCTGGTCAGTCAGCCTGCCATGTGGCTTCTGTCCCCGCCTTTGCTCTATAAACAAGGACTTACCGATCGCCTGTCCTGCTGGCACCCACATTCCTAGATAAGAGAACAGAAGAGGAGGTTGGCGCCATGTCCACCCAGGTGCCCGACGCACAGAAGGAGCCGCACAGCACGGACGTCAGGGGCTGGGACCGAGCCTGGAGCCTCCTGTGCTCAGAGCCCGTTTGTCCTGAGGGCAAAGGCCCCTGAACGCTGAGCAGAGGCTCCCCTGCCCCATCCCCGTAGAACAGCTTTGAAGCCACTTTCCTCCGTGCCCTGACAGGCGGCAGGCACTGTGTCTGCTGACTGGGGCGCGGGTGACCTCCCGGCCCCACCTGAGGAACCCAGAGAAACCTCGACAGGGCAGCTACCGTCCCACAGCACCTCTGAGTTTCCAACAGGGGAGGCTCCAGAGAGAAAGATTTTAGACGAGGTGCAGGGAAGCCAGTCTCGGGACCCGGATGAGGCGCATATGGAACCCTGACCTGCAACTTGGGTCAGGCTGCAGCCAAGCCCAGGGGTTCTGTGGCTGCTGGAAGCTCCGAGGGGGGCAGGTCGGCCACACATGGGCCTAGCCACAGAGGGCCCATGGCACTGCAGAGGGAACGGCAGGTGGCAAAGATCCAAACCCTGCCGGGTCCTCATGGCCCCCTGGGGACAGCACCCCGATTCTGAGCTCAGCTTGGCAATGCCAGCCCTTTCAGGGCTTTATGCTCAGACCCGCTGTGGCACACGATCGCGAGGTACAGACGCTCACTGCAGCTCTTCCCCGTGACAGCGAGTCCCAGGCCCTGGACGGGCACCTAAGCCGTGGCCACCCCGCTACTAAGGAGGCTGCGGGTGCTGCCCAGGAGCTGGCTCTCAGTCGGCACCTCGTGGGGGCTCAAGGACACCGTGCTGTGCCAGCTCCGCCAACAGCGGCTCTGTGCATGCACAGCAGAGGTGTGGAGGCCACGGTGATAGCAGAGCCCAGGACGCCTAGGTCGAGTCTGAGAAGGGGAATTTTCCCACAGGCAGCTCTGCCCCGGCCTTACCTTGCGGGCCATATCCTTGCTGCCACGTGGGCGGGGGCTGGCCTGCCCAGCCATTGGCAGCGTTGGGCACGACCCTGCTCCCCCACTGGCTGGCACCTGGCTGTCCCGGCGCTTGGCTCTTGCTGTCCCGAGGCTCAGCTCGTTTAACTTCCACCTAAACAAACCGAGCTCTGGTTTAGGGCAAGGCTGCCGTTCCCAGCACCCCCTTCCCTTAGACACACCCTCGGGTAACTTACGACTACACTTAGCATCTTACAACTTAAGACTAAATACTTAACTATAAACCTTATTTAGGCCAGTAGCAGTTTTTTCTTAAAAATTTTTTTTGTGTTGAATTTTTTTGTTTAAAAAATGTTTCTCAGGTACAACAGATCCAACTGCAAGACGCACAGAGCCCGCCCGCTGCGGGGCGGCAGGACCCAGCCCAGAGCCCTCGGGCTTTCCTGCGTCATGAAGGGTCTTTCACTCAGTCAAATGGCAGTGTCCTCCTTCCTCTTGAAAACACGGGGACAAAAAGGGACCAGGATCTTCCCAGCAATCGGCATCCTCATTGCCCTTTGGACCGCTCGGAGCCCGCCCACCTGTGCTTTTAACTCATACCTGAGAAACACGCTTGGTGTTTTACTTAGATTTTTTAATTTAAAATGTCTAATGGAAGATAAAGACTTACCTTCCCCAGGCTAACGCTTAAAGAATCTCAATTAACTCAAAAATAATGTCAGAGGGAATGGATGTGGTAAGAGAATCTTACATTACATCTAACAAAAAAAAGTAACAAACATGCAATAAAATGGACATTTGGATCAGTAAGCAATCTTCATACTGTGTTCACTCAGCAGCCCGGGGCCCTTGCTCTCTAGACGTGTCAGGAGCCACAGCCTTCTCAGGAGGAGGGTGCAGGGCCGGGGACAATGGATGGAGTAGGCCTGACCTACTTATTCTAGGCTGACCTTCCTTTAATGCCTGTTGAAAATACGGGCAGACTGACAACACAAAGCTCCCCCAATTCCAGGGCTGCCTCAGCATTTGAGAATCCTGAATTTGTCTTATTTTTATGATAAACTGTAATGAGAATAAAGAGACAATGGATCCGCCTGGAGTCGGCCTTGGGGTCTCAGTCTGGAGAGCTGCACATCCGGCGTTCAGAATCCCTCAGTTCTGCCTGTTGGAGAACAGACAGCAGCAGCCGTGGAGGCACAAAGCCCCCACCTGCCCAATGCCCCAAGGACCCGCCTATGATGGGAACAGGATCCCGTTAGCTCACGGCAATGCGACAGCAGGACCAAGGGACCCGTTTCAAAGAACTCAAATTAACGAGTCTTCCTACACTCTCCTTAGGGGACCGTGGTTCCTGCTCACAAAGCAGAGCAGTCCTTGTACTTAAAAAAAAAAAAAAAAAATTATTTTACCCTTTCCTATCTGAATGCAGCCATGCAGAGTCGCCTGGCATGGAGGGTTCATTACCGCCCGGGACCAAACACTGTACAAACAGAAAATCCCCATGAGGGGCCGGGGTCGCTCCAGCCAACCAGTGAAGGTTGGCGCCAGGCAAGCTGGACTCCAACGACTGTATTGCTTGGAAGGCGAGACCCACACTGAGGTCGCCCAGCTTGGGAGCTCGCGCAGACCAGTCGCGGCTGGGGGCACCTGGGGGCTGCCCAGGGACAGCAGGTGTGTGCACTGTACACAGCACTTTCTGTCCCACAGATCAAGACCATGCTTTCCCCAAAGTGTCAGCGTTGTAGTCCCTTAAAACACTGAGCACAGACTCCTTGAACCTCTGCTTGTGGTGTCGCGCACCCATGCAGCCTGCATGCTAATTTTAAACTACAAGCTGCACTGAATGTCAGAACAAGGATTGTGTCTCCTGTTTTAGTTGGGTTCAAACGGAGTTAACGAAGTCTGCAACCAAATCTAAGCCACCTGTATATAAAAATAACTACACATGCTACTGTTTTTAAAAAAGTTCTGCTATGGAGACCTCGGGCTGGGGCCGACGGTGGGGGCAGGAGACAATGAGCGCGATGCTCCCTCCAGGACATTTTAATTGAAAAAACCACCACAGCCTTGTCCCAAGGGCTGAGCGTCTTCTTCTGTTAACAGGAGATGCTGCCACACCCAGGAGGCTGGGTCAGAATCCCACTCGGTGTGTGAGGCGGCCTGGCACAGCCAGCGGAGCTCCTTGGTTTGAAAGGACCAAGACAGGAATCCTGCAAAAACTTGGGACCCCTAAGCTTTTGCTAACTGCAAGAAATTCCACATTGTAGAATTTCTACCAGTTACTTATTTCAGAGTCCACTTCTCAAGAACCTCCAAGGGTCCAGGTAAAACAAGGATTTAGGGACCCCTTTCTGACACACACCTTCCGAGGGCTGGCCTGGGGCTGGGGGGGTGGCCTCCTGTCCCTCTCACCTCCGGGGGTAACACAGTATGAAGATGACACAACCAGAGGTCACTTGACTGCATGGTGGCTGAGTACTACCGAGAGCATGTGGCTGGTGCCGGAGTTCCACAGTAAGTGACCCAAGTCAAACAACCAGTCCTTCATGATGTTTCCACTGTGCTTTCCATTTTGAGCGGAACCTGGGCTCTCAAAGGTCCCTTGCTGACCACATTACAGGCCAGTGTTGGACAATGGGGATTTGCAGACATCTGAAGGAGTGGTCGTGGAAACCAAGCCCGAGGCAACGCCGCGGTTTCACTGGAGCCGCCCCGACAGCCCCCGCCCCTGTCCCAGGTCACCCAGAGGGAGGGCTCCGGGAGCAAAGCTGGGGGACGCCCACCCCGCAGGAAGGGTGCTCGGGAAGGACAGGACCCTCCTCAGGTCTACAGACCCAGGTCCACCTTAGACAGCGAAGGTTCCCAGGACGAACTCGCCCGACCCTTTCTGTGAAGGAATGTTCCTTTCCAGTGAAACCCCTAAGTTGCCTAAGACTTGGTTTGGTCTTAAGGTAAAATAAAACTACAACTAC
Organism: Colobus angolensis palliatus; assembly: GCF_000951035.1. Classification (NCBI taxonomy): domain Eukaryota; kingdom Metazoa; phylum Chordata; class Mammalia; order Primates; family Cercopithecidae; genus Colobus; species Colobus angolensis. The sequence continues at coordinate 1,295,014 of NW_012120043.1, read as the reverse complement.
ACACTTTTTTGCCCATGATGTCGTGAAAATGCATGTTGACAGCCTGGTCCACTGATTGTTCGTCCTCGAAAGTAATAAATCCAAAACCTAGCCAACGACGAAGAGTGAATCAAGGTAGCAGGGTGTTGTGACACAAAACAGGATGATGAACAGTATTAGGGACGGGCCAAGGGATCGACCTTGGGTTTCAGCTAAGCTGTGTGCGGGGTGCTGCGGGCCCCTGGGGTGGCTGCCTCCCTCCCCAGGAGCCGCCACTCGACTGGACACGGAGTGGACAGACGGTGACGTCCGCACTCCCAGCGACGGCTCTGCTGACTGAGGCCTGAGTCAAGTCTCTGCCCCAGACACCTGGGGCTGGGGCTCCGTGTCACGAACAGATTTGGAACAAGGAGCTCATTTTAGAAAGCAGCAGTGGAGACAGTGGAACCGGTGAAGGCCTCCATCGCTACTGGCAGACAAAGCGCCCCAAGGGGAAGGTCAGAGGCCCGTGCTGGAATATTCCGGCTCTCGCCTGTGGAGAGACTGCCAGTGAACCATGCAGGCCGGGGGCCCACGTGGAACGCTCCACCTCAGTCAGGGGTGTGCATCGTGGATGTGTGTCTGCTTCTCTGAAACCCAGGATTCTCCCCCTTGGCTTGCAATTTGCTTTGCAGCTAGTGCTGACAGCAGCCATATATCATTCTAAAGCGTTAACAGGTACAGTATCTATCATAGCTGGTGCCTCGCTAGGCTTACCCAACACTGTTGGGTAAGCCCAAGGAGTCCTAGGAGAGGTCATATCATACGCATATATGCATATTATATACAGGTAGATAAACAATGCACAAAGATACAGGCCACAACGGGTTCCAGCAGGTCAGACTCTGCTGTCAGCAGCAAGAGCGAGATGCACCATGGGATCAAAACAGAAAATTTTAAAGGCAAAAAAAATTTAGCATTTCCCAAACACAAGAGTGGCAGTATAAACGAAGTTTAGTGGGTCTGGGGTGAGCGCGGCCCCCAGCTAACGGGGCGGGTCTCCTCCTCTAGGCGCAGGAGTGCGCTGGACTCTCCAGGCCTCCCCGGCGGGGTGGAGCGCGACGCCGCAAAGCACAGTCCTCCCGAGGCGGGGCCCAGGCGGCACCAGCCCCTCCCCAGATGGAAGTGCGCGGCAGACAGCTGCCCAAGACCTCACAGAACAAAGGCGGACGCAGGAAGAACTGAGACCGGGCTGAAGATGGGCTGCCTACGCCAGAGGCACAGGGTGCGTGACAAAGCACCACACAGCAGGGGACAGTGCGACACGGGCGTGAGGCGTGAATGAGCGCGGCAGAGAAGGTCCGTGGGGGTGGGAGCAGGCAAGGGCCCCCGGAAGGAGTGGCCCACCGTGGGGCCTCTCAAGCTGAAGAGACAGGGACCAGGCAGAAACAGGACAAGCAAAACTAGGGGCAGGGAAAGATGGAAACGGGGCAGAAAGGGCAGCTCAGACTGTGAGGGGACAAAGGTCACTGTGGTTCAGGAGCCTCCCACCGTCCTGAGCACATGCGTGCACCTCAGCGTGGCTGTGCACGCAGTGTCTGCAACCTGACAGGAGGAGGAGGAGGAGGAGGAGGAGGAGGAGGCGGAGGGACCAGGAGGGCAAGGCACACAGCGAGAGGAGCGCAGGATGCTTGAGAAGACCTGAGGGGGGTGAGAGGCGAACGAGGCAGCGGCTGGAGCGGGCGGGCCGAGGGCAGACGTGGGACGTCCAAGCAGGGACCCGCACAGACACTGTGTGCCTGAGACACAGGTGGGGTCCCCGACAGGGACATGGCCATGACCTTCAGTCAATGGAGAGGAAGAGGCAGGAGGTGGTGGGGAGGGGGACACAGACCCATCTCAGAAGATGCAGAAAGGCCAAGGGAGGAGGACGCACTCTCTGGGAGGACCCGCCAAGCAGTACCGCGGCGTCTCTCTGGCCCTCCACTCGCCTGACACCCAAGGGACACTTTCAAAGCCCCACAGCTAAGGACATGTGGCCACGCGCTGGCCCTGAAGTGCTCCGTACACCAGTGTGGACTCAGCGACACTCGCCATGTCCCGTCCACATGGGACAGGACAGGATGCAAGGAGAAGGGGCGCCAGCTCTGGGCAGCCGGAGGGGGACCGGGAGGATCTAGAAGCAACCCTCGGATTCCCGCGCACTCAAGTTTCCCGAGATCAGAGGCGGTATTGGAACACGGCATCGGTGATGAAAATGAAACAACATGTTTAGAAGTAGACATTTTCGCAAACTGCAGGAGTGTCTGAAACCACAGGGCTCGCCTGGTCCGGGCACAGTGCAAGAGGCGCTGGGTCCTGGGGGAGGCGCCCTGAGCGCTGTCTAGGAATGCGGCTGTCAAGAGGCGATATCACCACTGAGGAAGCGGGACAGAAACACCTGAAACTTCGTTTACACCCCACTGGAGCAAAGCCGCTCCCTCCTCTGACTGCGGGACTGGCCTGTACCTGTGTGATATAATTTAGCACCTGGAGAAGAGAAATCTAAAGAGATATCGTTAATCACACACAATTCACAGAGAGAAGAGGAAAAACAGCTTACTTAACATCACTGTACTTTACTATGAAACACTTAAGTACGTCACTAAGCATGTATGTCTAAATTAAGTTACGACTAAGACTTAACAGCGTCACCGACATGGAGGAGGAGCGCTCCTAACCGTGGGGAGGGAGGTTCAAATGGCAAACTATGCTCCAGCATGGCGGGCATGCTGCGGCGCCACCTGGCGCTCGGGGCTGCCCGGACTGACCTGGGCCGGTGGTGTGGAGGCGGCACGGACGCGGTGGGCAGACCCAGGCTGCAGATCTGCTCACGGGGCCGCCAAAAGCAGCTGATGAACCAAAACCATGAGGGCAGGCGGGCGGGACAGACAGCAGCAGCCACGGAAAAGGGGCACAGAAACTGGGCACCCATCGTCCCAGCTCCACAAACCAGCATGGATGGGCGGGCAGGAAGCTGAGGGAGAACGAGGGGAGGCCCTGAGGTGACTCCTCACCCCTCCTCCCACCTGCCCTGCTGACTTCAGAGAGGGGACAAAACCAAAAA
>NW_012120043.1:1283968-1291900 GCF_000951035.1 Colobus angolensis palliatus | reverse complement strand
AGTGCTTCCAATGCCAAAGCAGGAACAATCTGAAAAAAAAAAAAAAAAAAAAAAAAAGAAAAGAAAAGAAAAGAAAAAAAAAAAAAGCATGGGATGGATCACGGAAAGTCCAAGCTCCACACCGAGCCAGCTGACTCAGCTGACAACACGAAATGAGACCGGCCACGCTGGGAGGACTGGACGAGGGTGAAGGAAGGTCAAATGCAGGAGGACCACACTCTTCCGGACAGTGAAAAACAGAATCCAGGCCGAGACTCATGTCAAGTCATAAAAACTTGAAAAGAACAAGCCAAAAAACAATGTGTGACGTCTGACCTCGGGAAGCACAGACAGGCTGAATGGGGTGCACATGAGGAGCCCACATTTTAGTCATTTGTCTCCAAATCGTCCTTTCCTGAGGCTGTTTGCTACAGCCGCCACCTGTGTGTGCCTGGCGGGTGAGATAGTTTGCCATCTGAGGGAGGAGCAGGAAGAAGGCTGAGGACAAACTAGATCTGCCCTTACCTCGGGGCCTCTGCTTCTCGGCATCATAGATCATGACTACCTCTGTGACCTGGAAGGAGAGAGTGGCGTCAGCTCGGGCACCAGGGCCAGCACCGTGGATGTTCTTCCGAGGGCACAGCCTGTTACCACAAACCCAAACTCTCAGCATAGGGCGTGCCCTCCTTGAGCAGGGGAGGTGCATGGGCAACAGCTGCTCCATGGCGCTGCTGAGAAAGGTGGGAGCCCCAACACTCCCAGGGCCAGAAGCAGGCAGGGAGAAGCAGCTCCAGGGCAGGAGTCTGGATATCCGCCTCCGGGCTGCCCATGGCCCCGCTCACATGTGTGCTGAGGGACATGAAGGGCCAACAATGCTGGCCACGTGTGAATGCAGGGTACGTGGGAACCAGGAGACCCCACAGAAGCCCTTCCCACCCAAACGAGGGGAAGCAAAGGGCACACTCGGCCCTCACTCGAAGTGGCAGGGCAGCCACACACAGCTCCTCGGCGGAGGCTGTGTTTCCAGGCCCCGCTCGGGGCCTCTCACTCCTGGCCCAGGCCTCAGGCACCAGCTGATGAACATGCGCAGTACCCGGGCACGCAGGGCTGTCCTGCTGGCGGGGCTCGTGTGTGACCTGCGGGGCATGGCATGAGTCCCAGCAGGACCTCGGGGTGACCGCACGCCCCTGCCTCAGGTGACTGGGAGGGCTCCCCACTGGCCCGCTCCCGGCTGTCCCAGCTCCCTCTGGCACCAGGCTCAACTGAGCTCGGGCATTTTCCCACCTGCCCACTGGAAAGTCTGGCTGGCTCGCCCAGGCCACGCTGAACCCCGTTTCTGTGTAACTGCCCCTCTCTGACACTTGACCCCATGGTGTTCACAATGCAATCGGGCGGCTGCCCTGAAGGCTGTCAGGCTGGTTCACTGCAGAACTACCCCTACTGGGACGTGAAATGGCCACGAAGGCAAAGGCTGGGCTTTCTGTCTTTTTGGAGAGCGCAGGCGTCAGGGAAATGAGAGAGAGACAGCTCACAGCCGGAAAGGCCTGCACACCTGCGGCTCCGCCACTTCAGCCCCGAGAAGGCCGAGGACTGAGCAGAAGCGGCTCTGTCCCAACGGTGCTGCTGGGGTGGGGAGAAACTCACCACTCCAAACTTCTTGAAGTATTCCCTGAGCTCTGTCTCACCACAATTGTGAGGAATTCCACCGACAAATATCTTATTTGATTTACTGTTATCGCTCCTGGGTCCTTTCTGCTGTTGAAGAAGGGAAGGACAGTTAGTTCACGCGGGAACCCTCCAAACCCTCCCGTGAGTTGCGTAGGACGTAAAGCTCAATCCGCACTGGTTCTGAGAGTCAGCTGAAAGCCAGAGCAGAACACTCCACAAGCCTGCTAAGTCCAAAGGGCAACCAACAACACTGGGCTCTCCTGAGACGCTTTCTCATTTTTCTAGAGACCCAAGGAGACAGGGATTTAACATTTTTGCCAGGCTGAATTTCAGCGAAACTGACACACAGCACAGTGCGTGCCATGCCTTCAGTTATTCTGAATTACAACCACTACAAAATGGAAAAACACTCCGGTGTGAAGGCAGGGACTTTAGGACGGCAGGAGAAAGGCAGCAGCAACGATGAAATGAGCAGAGATGAAGCTGGATTTCAGGCTGCAGTTCTCCAGCAGGTGACAAAGATGACTACGGAAACCTCCAGCAGCTCAGGGGCCGCGTGCAGCAGTGGCCCAAACCCACAGCCCTTCTGCCAGCCTCCCACGGGCAAGGGTGCCTGCTCCGGGACACCACTTCCCGGGCCTCGTCGCGCACTGGGCGGCCAGAGCCAGGAGTCTCGGGTCCAGGTCCTGGGCCGCCCTTGGGGCTGGGGCTGTTCTTCTCCTGATCCCACCCACCAACCATCCTTTTTTTTTTTTTCCTATCCAAGCTTATCATATTTTAAGATGTCCCAACTGCTTTGGATTAAGACTATAAACCTTCGGGGATAAGTGCACACTGCCATGAACGTCGGGATGGTTTCGTGAGTGTGGGGTGAGTGCTCACTGCCGTGACCATCGGGGTGGTTTCACAAGTGTGTGCGTGGGCCAGAATCCATCAAGTGGTGTAGTTTACTACGTGCCCATTATATCTTCATAAAAACTACAGGGATTAATTAATAACCAGATGGAATAGGAACCTTGGATTCCAGTCTGAAAACGCCAGCTAGGAGAAACACTTGTGAAACAATTCTCGAGCTGGGAACATGGCCTAGACACAGATGACACGGGATTCCCTGCAGGCGTTTTCGGGCTTGCTGCCGGTGGGCACGTGCGGTGGGGGTTGTCATTTTAGGTCCTTAGGAATGGTGTATGTGGACACAGATGGATGTAAATACATATAGATACATTTGGTCAAATATTAATAATGGATAAATCTAGATGGTATATTCAGGTATTCTTTCTGCTATTCTTCTAATTTTTCTGTAGTTAAAAAGTTTCCCAATAAAAGGTGAAAAAAAAAGAATTGTTCCAAGAGTTCTGCAGCCTGCAGTGGATGGGATACTGCTAGAAATGCAGATTCTCAGGCCCTGCCCTGCTGCCCACACTGTGGAGAGGCTGGCACCTGGTGCCTCAGCAGGCCTCCAGGTCTGCACTGTCCAGCACGTTCTGCAGGGAGGGTGAGAGCTTCTCCATCTGCACCGCCCCAGTGGTGGGGGGTGCAGGAAGGTGAGGTGTGGGTGGTGGTGAGACCCAAATGCCAAGGAGACCCCCTGCCAGGACAGTGCCCTGATGGCCAGGCAAGCACCAGGGCCGCAGGTCAGAGAACCCAAGTTGCCATGTCAGGAGATCTCAAGTGGAGCCATAGAGTGGCCACAGCACGAGCTGTGAGGCGGCGCGGCCCAGCCCTGGCAGTGGAAGGATGGTCCACCTCTGAGGAGGGCCAGGCCCAGCACAGAGGGCACACAGGGCACAGAAGAAAGATGACTGGCTTCTGACAATGAATGGCATGAGCTGTCTTTTTTTTTTCTTAAGATAGACTGGTAAGAATTTTCTTGGCTGTGAGATAACATACTCACAGCACTGATAAATCTGGGTGATCCTCAGCTGCTCGAGTGCCAACCTAGAAGACCTGTGTCGCTCTCAATCTTAATGAGCAACAACAACAGATCAAAGGCACGTATTTCCTTTCCATGTGGAGTGGAGAGCACACGAGGAGACCGCCCTGCCCAGCCCTTACCCATCCTTCCTTCGGCCGCGTTCTCTCTGGCTGCATCCCCCGGGGTGTGCATGGCTTGGGGTCGATCTGTAGGAAATTTCAAATCAGCCAGTTGTGAATAAGAGGCTGTTTCTCTAGGAAAGAAGGTGTCAGCACAACAGCAGCCACGGCACAGCAGCCCACCCCACCCCACCCCGCCCCGCCCCGCCGGCTCCATTCACCCGGTATCCTCCTGCAATATCCAGCCTCAGCACCAAGACTTAATCCTTCCCAATCAAGCCCACGTTCAAACACGCTCTAACGTGAACATCAGTCAGAGTCCAGGACAAAATGAAGCAGAGGAAAGACAAGTGAGACAGAGAGCGGGTGAGAGCTCCCGGAAGGAGACTTACGTTTCGGCCGTCTAGCGTGTGCGGTCTGCTGGCCAGCACCGTCCCCACACAGTTTGGGTCCTTAAATTTGACAAACCCAAAGCCTCGAGACTGGTTGGTGGTTTTATCTTTCATGATAACACAGTCTACGACTTCTCCATATTGGGAAAAGTAGCTGCGGAGAGTCTCTGCTCAGAAATCGGGAAGAAAACACAAACACACAGGGCCAGAGCATTAGGCACGTGCCCGGCGGTGCTGCTGGCACGCAGGCTCCTCCAGTCCACCGGCCGCGCACCGAGCAACACCGAACTGGGGCTGGAGGCGGGGGGTGCGGTGTACAGGAAGCACTGGGGGATTCTGCCCAACATACACTTGAGGTCCTCATGTAAATCAGAGGGGCTGCCAGTGAGCACAGCAGTGGCCAGCGGTTACAACCTGACTTTGTGGGCATCCAGGAAGGCAGCGTTTAAGGCCAAGGCAAACGCAATTCTGAATGCTGGCAGTGGCCAAGGAGCGCCAACTTTGCTGCACTCTTTCCTCCTATTCTGGACTCAGTGACGGCCCGGCCAGCCCCTCGCCTTCTGCACTCTTTCCTCCTATTCTGGCCTCAGTGATGGCCTGGCCAGCCCCTCGCCCTCTGCACTTCCAGACAACAGCTGTCTGCCTCCACAAGCCACCTCAGCCCGAAGTCTTCCCTGTAACTTGGGATGGAAATACCAAGTTAACAGTCTCAGAGCAAACACACACTTACTCTCCGCCCCAGCCAACTCCAATGTGCCCTGCCCAGAAATCACAACGTCAAAAGGCCTTTAAAACATCCAAGACAGGAGCAAGAGGCGGGCACACACAACTTGAAGGCTAAGGTCCTAGAGCCCCGTCTGCAGTGCCCACCTGATACCCCTTCCCCACCTACCTTGGGTCGTGCTCCAGTCAAGACCGCCCACAAAGAGCTTCCTGCAATTCAATGAGAAGATATTCAGAATCAAGACAGCGCTCACCTTAGAAATGCCCCCCATCTGAGTCAAGCTGAGGTCTTAATTCAAACCACAGCAGCAGTTTCTGCAAACGTGCTTGTGCACGTGACGGTACACAGAGCTCACAGCAATGGCGAGTCAGTATTGCCCATGCTGTCTGCAGACATGAAAGATGATCCCAAGCCTTGCCATGGGGAGAAGACTGTGCCAGTCACACGCCGGCCTCAAGCGCAGTAGGCGACGAGCTCCTGCGCCAGGCCAGCGGTGCCGGCACCAGGCTCACCTGTGCTGCTGCCGAGCAGGACACAAGCTCGCTTTCCTACAGCTTTTGCAAATATTTCATAATCAGGAAAAAGAATGTAGAAGTCTAGATTTGAAATGATGCACAGTAAACTAGATGCCTGTGCCACACGGCCTCTGAATTACAGGCTGGGGAGGGGGTGGGGGGACACAGAAGCCTCCCAATGAGCCTGCACTCATGAACGAATGAGGGGTGAAGGTGAAGGCCCTGAAGCTCCAGTCTCAGCACTGACCCCCCTTACCTACCCCCAACAAACCCACGCCACCCCCATTCTGGGGCTGTCTCTTTGGGGTAGATGAGAAGGGCCTAAAACTCAGTCTCAGCACTGGCACCTCCTGCCCACCCCCCCCACCAAAGACCCGCGCCGCCCCCGTCCTGGGGCTGTCTCTTCCAGGCAGATGAGCTGGAGCTCTCCCAAGGCGTCCGCCATCGCCTGCGATGCCCAAGGGCCCACCCACCTTTCCACCTCACTGCCGCTCCAGGTGGCCCCAGGGCCCTTGGCTGTTCCATCTCCCAAAGGGGACTGTGCCACCTTGCGTCAGCCACAGCACCCACTGAGCCTGTCTGAGACACATGGGCCATCAGGCTGACCCAGGCACGGGGCCTCAGATGTCATTCAAGCTTCCCCCAAACCCAAGAGGCAGGGAAGAGGTGGTTCTATCGGCAGCTATCCCATTCTGCCTACTTTCCCTGGGAAAGGGGACTCGCATTCAGAAATGAAGTCCCTGAGCTGAATCGCGGTTGTGACTGACTGCCAGCACCATCATCACCCTTGGTCTTCAGAGAGCAAAACACCGTGCAGGCCAAAGCTCCCACCTGAGACCCAAGAATCCTGCCAACCTCACGGATAACACCAGTCCCATGCGGGGCCCTGTATCCCTGATGGCCAACCACATCACACTTGGCTTGGGCTTTCAGCAAAAAGGTCCCTGGCAGGTTGAACACATGACTGCCCCACCAGCAGTCAGGAGCAACGTGCTCCTCACTGCTCCTACCAGCTTGCCAGGAAACACCCCTGCAAGATGGCTGGCAGGCTCACCACCCCTTATCAACCACCGCCCGGGGCCTGTGCACTCAGCCCCCGCGAGTCAGCCCCTGGTGAAGTGTCTGCCACAGCCAACTGCCAGGAGCTTGTCCCTGTTCCTTCTTTTTCCCTAAGAAAGGCTAACTTAAATTTAGTGTGCGAAAAACAAAGCATGTTCCCACCACAGGGAAGGTACCCACTGCCATCTTCAAAGTGTCAACAAGCAACCCCCCAACTCCATTCTTTGGTGGGGAGGGCTGAGGCAGGAAGAATTAGAGGCGGGCTGTGCCAGCCGCCCTGTGCTTCCTGACTCTTAGAGATGAGATCTGAAAAGACAAATTTCAGGGAAAAACATGCTGATCACGCAACAGCAACAGGCTTAGGTTTAGGCCTCATTAACTTAATATCCTGTGTCTCCCACGCACCCTTCGCAATCAGGCCAGGGAGCGTTGAGGTCAGGCCTAGAGACTGTGGGAGGAGCGAGGCCTCCGCATGCCTCACTCTCCATAGGCTGTGCCCGTGCTGAGTCAGGGCCAGCCCCGCCCACATCCCTGCCAGCAGGGCCCGGCACCCAGCAGGAGCGGGCAGCAGCCCCCACTGCGTGAAGGAAGGGCCCTCAAGGCTGGAACTGTCCAGAAAAATGCTCATTTACACAACCCTTTGGAATTAAAGTTCAAGCATTCTCAAAAAAACAACACACACACACACACACACACACACGAAACCTGAAAACAAAACCAAACCCAAGTCACTTGAAGAAATACCAGCCTCAGGCCGGGCGCGGTGGCTCAAGCCTGTAATCCCAGCACTTTGGGAGGCTGAGACGGGCGGATCACGAGGCCAGGAGATCGAGACCATCCTGGCTAACACGGTGAAACCCCGTCTCTACTAAAAAATACAAAAAAAGCTAGCCGGGCGAGGTGGCGGGCGTCTGTAGTCCCAGCTACTCGGGAGGCTGAGCCAGGAGAATGGCGTAAACCCGGGAGGCGGAGCTTGCAGTGAGCTGAGATCCGGCCACTGCACTCCAGCCTGGGCAACAGAGCCAGACTCCGACTCAAAAAAAAAAAAACACCAGCCTCTAGTTAGCACTGCACACATCAAACAGCCAGGCAACAGGCAGGTGTCTTCCAAGCAGCCCAGGCCCCCGCCACCCCACCCACCCCGCTGGCAGAAGGAACTCGTCAGACCAGTCCAGTTTCGGTCCTCATTTAAATTTCAAGAATTGGGTATTAAGGGGGAAGGGCTGGAAACCTGAGAACAGGGTCGATGGGTTAGATAACCTGGTATGAGTACTGTCTTTCTCAGCTGGGCGCATAACACGCCTGTAATCACAGCATTATGGGAGGCCAGGAGTTCAAGGCCAGCCTGGGCAACATAACGACACTCCAGGTGGTGGTGGGGCCTGCAGTCCCAGCTACTTGGGAGGCTGAGGCAGGAGGATTGTTTGAGTCAAGGTCAAGGCTGCGGTGAGCCATGATCATGTCACTGCACTCCAGCCGGGGTGACAGAGACCTCATCTCTTAAATAAAAATTTAAAAAATAAAAAATAGGGCCAGGCACGGTGGCTCAAGCCTGTAATCC
>NW_012120043.1:1276748-1283519 GCF_000951035.1 Colobus angolensis palliatus | reverse complement strand
GGAGTCTTGCTGTGTTGCTAGGTTGGAGTGCAGTGGCGCAATCTCGGCTCACTGCAACCTCCGCCTCTCAGGTTCAAGCAATGCTCCTGCCTCAGCCTCCCGAGTAGCTGGGACTACAGGCGCCCACCACCACGCCAGCTAATTTTTGTGTTTTTAGTAGAGAGGGGGTTTCACCATATTGGCCAGGATGGTCTCGATCTCCCAACCTTATGATCTGCACGCCTCGGTCTCTCAAAGTGTTGGGAGTACAGGCGTGAGCCACTGCGCCCGGCCGCTTTCTCAATTTTGATCACTGTGCTGTGTTCATGTGAGAGAATGTCGTTGTTCTTGGGAAACAATAGGTATCTCAGTGTCCACATAAAGGGGACTGTATCGGTCTCCAGCTACTCTCATATATTTCAATAGAAACACACACCACACAGTGGGGATGGGTGCAGTGACTCACACCTATAATCCCAGCACTTTGAGAGGCTGAGGCAGGCGGATCACCTGAGGTCAGGAGTTCGAGACCAGCCTGGCAAACATGGTAAAACTCCATGTCTACTGAAAATACAAAAATTAGCTGGGCTTGGTGGTGGGTGCCTGTAATCCCAGCTACTTGGGAGTCTGAGGCAGGAGTATTGTTTGAACTTGGGAGGTGGAGGTTGCACTGAGCCAAGATCACGCCACTGCATTCCAGCCTGAGCGGCAGAGTAAGGGTCCATCTAAAACACACACACACACACACAGCTCACTGGAGGTGGGGCAAGAGGCACCACGTGCCAAAGGGTAAAATGTCAGCCAATGGTGAGTCTGGCAGAGCCAAGAAGATATGGGAATTTTTGTTCATTTTCCTGTAAGTCAGAAGTTATATATACAACTATGGTATAAAAGACTAAGATTTTTTTGAAAGAAGTCTCATTACTTGTGAAATCTGAGACAGCAACAGATAGCTTTTGCTTCACATAGCTGTGTCTCGATCTCCTGACCTCAGGTGATCGGCCCGCCTCAGCCTCCCAAAGGACAGGGATTACAGGCGTGAGCCACCACGCCCGGCCACACTGTGTTTCCACTGAAATATTTGAGAGTGGCTTCTAACGCTAAAGCTTCCTGTGTCCATGTTTCTTTTACTACTGCTCAGGAACCACCGGCTAACACCTTCTCCCTGGAAGTCCTCCAGGAAGTCCCGGGGGGAGTCACCTCCTCAGCGGCAGGGACGGCCTCCAGGCCCCGGCACAAAGTCCCTACTTCTGAGTCTCAGGATGTTTCAGTCAATAAAGTAAGAAAGCTCCTGGCTGCCAACCTCACCTCACCAGGCAGTGAGTGAGAAGCCGGCACCCCAGAAACATGCGGGGCCCTGGGCAGGCAACTCCCAGACGCTGTCCATCAACTGCCCAAGCAGCAAAACCAACTCTCACACAAGTAAACGTCGGGGTCCAGGGAGCCAGGGGCAAGCACAGGCCAACAGGAGGTGCCGTTGGCTCTCAAGGGCTTGCTACGGGGCTGAGGGTCTGCTTGTCCTCAGCTCCAGGCTTGCTCAGCCTGCACCTGGGCTGGCAGCGTGTGGACCAAGGGCATTAACAGGGCAATGCAACACTGGTCTATGCAGATGAAGGGGTTAGCGAGCAATGTGGCTCCTGCACTCTGTCTCGGAGGCCGTGGGAGAGTCATCACCCAGCTGATGGCATCTCCGAATCGGCCATCGTGGCTCCTATAGACCTCACAACCCACAAACCCAAAAGGGGTGTTCTCGTCAGTGGGAGAGGCGTGGGGTGAGCTCCACTTCTTCCCTTGCAACCTGCAGTCCGGTGTGCAGTCTGCCCACCGAAGGTCATGATGAACATCTCCCAGGACCTGCAAGCCAGCCACCTAGGACCTGCAGCTCCACACCTGGCAGGTGCTCCTCAGTCCACGGCGGCCGGCGCAGCCACCCTCTTTCGCCTGTTAAAGCAAAAGCCGTTTTGGATGGCAACCTCGCTTGCTGCGTGCCATTAGGGTAGCTGTGCAGTATTTATGCAGAAAGTCCATCTGCAGAGCTTCCTCTGGCCTAGGCTGACCACAAAGAGCCCTGGCCTCCTGGCAGCACCAGAGTGGGCTTCAAAAAGCGGTGGCCAGCCTGGCCACTGGGGGCCTCACTGGGGGCAGCTGGCAGGCGACCTTTCCCTTCCTGCTGGGCCGGGGGATGAAGCCAGGAGGAGCCTACCTCCCCACAGACCCCACTTGGCTCCAGGTTCTGCCAGTCACACTCAGCTCAGCACACAATCTCAAGAGGCAGAAGCCCAGGCCCAGGGGCGGCTGATGTGTGGGGAGCCCTTCTCTTCCTCCAGAGAATCAGGAAGAGCCTCTAGGGACTTTCCTGCCCCTAAGACCAGGTGGGGACTGGGACCACTTCACCCACTGTCTGCCTCAGGCCAGTGAGCCCAGCCCCACCCTCCACAAGCCTGGCCTCCCTCTCACCAGCAGGGTAAGATGCCCTGCCCCAGCCAATGCCTGCAGGGTGTGGGATCCACAGAACACAGGAGCAGTCCGTGAACCAGAACACGCTGCTGTGTGCTGAAGGAGTCCCTGAATGCCCACATCCCGGGTGCTTACTGTGGCCACCCTCATCCTCTCCCTGACAGCCCCGCCCCTTCCAGGCGGACCAGTGTCCTCCTTGGCAATGCCTGGAGCCAAGCTGGAACCTCAGCCCATAAGCATCTGTCGAATGAGAGGCCTCTGCCAAAAGCCCTGTCACAGCTTTCAGAGAATCTGACATCATGACATGGTGTCACGGGGACCAGGCCTGGATCGGAAAAGGCCTCAGTCCACAGAAGACAGCACAACCTCAGGTTGACAGATCGCACCATGCACACAGCCGCCCACCAGGAGCGCCCTCTGTGCGGGGCGGCCAGTGGAGGAGTGTGGACTCCCAGCTCCAGGTCTTCCACTCTCTGGGGTGACCCCAGGCGCATCCCTCAACTCCTCTGTGCCTCAGTCTCTCTGGCAAAGTCAAGGGTTAGAGCCAAGGCTGCAAGCACCAGCTGGGCACACTGCATGCTGCTGCTAGCTCTGGGCTACTGGGGAGCCGCTGTGTAAAGGGTAAGCGCCAGGGCCCATGCCGCTGCCTTTCTAGACACCGGCCTGCTCCAGACCATCGGAGCCAAGGCGAGCCAGTCAGGAGCACATCCACCCTCACGGCCCATTCACAGGAATCAAAGGAGCCAACACAGGACAAGCCGTAAACCACAAGGAGCAGCTACCCCCAGTGCAGTGGGAACCAGGCCAAAAGCACAGATGCTCCCAGACAGTGGTTCTCCCCAGAGCAGGACACTGGGTGATGTCTGGGGACATTTGCGGTTGTCACGACTGGGGGTACTCCTGGCCCGGAGTGAGTGAAGGCCAAAGATGCTGCCCAGCACCCTGCAGTGCTCATGGTGCCCCAGAGTGATCCAGGCCAGAGTGCTGACAAAGCCCAGGAGACCTGCCTCAGAATAACCCCAAACGCACCAAGAGAGCCCCAGAAAGGCTGGCACGGCCCCATGAGGTTCCCCGTCACTCCCCACACTGGCACAGCCTTCCCCCAGCTCACGGCCCTCTCTGGCCTGAGCAACAATCCCTCCCAGGTGCCTCGTGCTCACTCCACAGACACAAGTGGTCACAGCCTCTAGTGGCCCAGCCACGAGCCACACTCAGGATGTCTCCTTCCACAGCCACCCAATAAACCCAGGGATCTGCCACGGACCTGGCTCTGAGCGGCACGGGCCCTGCCACAGGCTTGGGTCCCCTTGAAGCTGCCCAGAGGTGGCTTTCTCCTCTCTCCACTGAGTCCTTCCTCGCTCTGCGACTTCCCTACAATACTTCCAGGTGTCCCCGTCTTACCATTCCCCAGCCTACCAGATAAAATCTTCCATAAACCTCCCTCTCCAGCTCCATGACCACGTGCCGCCTTGGAGGCCAGCAGAACACAACGGCCTGGGCGCTCGAGGTGACCCCTCTGAGCCTCTGTCCCCTCCCCAGTAAGCCGGGCATGGGCCCTCTCCCTGACACCTGGCCTATCACCCAGGCGCACGGCACCCAGCAGCTACTCGACAGGATGCAGCAACCCCGGCCACACTGTGTCAGCTTCCCAGAATCCAAGTCAGAGGTGCTCAACCCAACTTTAACATGACTTCACAAGGCCAGGGAGGGCAGACTGGAGACTCAGGCCTTCCTGACCGCCTGTGCCCTGAGTGCTCCAGACCACCAGCTTGTGCCAACCCTCTAACCCCCCAGACAAGTCAGTGCCTATCCCGCACCCTTCACAAGAGGACCACAGGACAGACCCCGCTCCCAGGTGAGGACTGTCCATCACATCCACCACGTGGGGTCCGCGTGCCGAACCCACCAAGGTCCGGACAGGGACTCCCCCCACCCCACCACTCCTATGCGCTTCCTCTGCATGCAGACCCCTCCTTAGGCTGACTGGAAGTCGGGGTGCGTAAGGCATCCATTATCACCAGCAGGCCTCAGCTGACTTGCATCTCCCATCGGGCTTCACGTGGACTTCTAAGCCAGCACAGGTACCCCTCAGAACTTGGGAAGACTTCTCAGACTCAAAACCAGAGCTTCCCCCAAGGGAGGCTCCCTAACCCACCTTCCCAGGGCAGCAGCTGGACAGCCACAAGTGTCTCAGAACAGGGGGTTGCCGAGCTCCAAGTCTCCTGAAGTGTTGACCCCCGCACCCACGCGTGCTCCAGGCCCAGCCTTCCAGGCAGGGTCCCACAGGATCTCCTTTCCCCTCCAAGGCAGTGAGCAGCGAGGGCTCTGCGTCAGGAAGAGAGGCCACTCCTCAGGCTGCCGAGCCCTCCAGTGGGTAAGGGACACCGCAGACCCATGGCATCCTGAGAGCTGCCATCTGCCGCAGAGAGGGCCTGCTTCCATCCACGCTCAGCACCCTCCCAGGTGGCACCCGCTGCAGGGCTGGTCCTATGGCCTCACAGGAAACTGCAGGGGACCTGCCAGGAGGGCGCTTCACAGGGTCACAAGCACTTCACCCACAAAACTCCACACAGCAAGGAGGTCAGAGTAGACCCTGGACTACGCACACAATGGAAGCCGGTCTCCCATGGGGCGTGTAGCTGTGTCAACTTCTTGGCCACTGAGTCTGACTTAGAAAGCAGTGGACGCTCCCGGCAACCGGGGAGAGCAGGGTCCATGCACTCCAGTCCTCCTCCACGCAGCCCCGGGCGTCCAGGTAGCCTGCGAGCCTATCTGTACTGTGGGTGGGACCCCTCCAGACCCAGGCTGGGACCCCAGGGACTCCATTTCCCAAAGGTGTCCATGCAGGGAGGGAAGGGACAGGAGCCCTCACCTCTCTCCAGCCTCCTCACAGCCACGGCTTGGGTGGTGCAGACCCACGTTCACCCACGGCTTGAATGGACCTAACCCAGGTACCCCAACTGGTAGTCCCTTCCCCACCTCGCCCCAAAGCGAGGGCCCTGCCACAGGCTTCATCCCCCGGCGGCTCCATCCCCCGTGGCTGGTGGACTCCCTGCTCAGGCCCATCCGGGCAATGTCTCCCACACAGGCACGCCGACCCTGCCAAGTCAAAGCGCCTGGAGAGGACTCACAGCACGAGCGAGGCAGGGGCTAAGTGCTTTCATCCCGGTTCTCCAACGGAAAGTGCTCTTTGTTTTGTCTGGGGAGGGGGAGAACCAACAAAAGGCATTTCCCGTCCACCACTGTGACCTGTGGCTGGTGCGGGACGGGCCTGCCAAGTCAACCCTCTAGCAGCAACCGCTCCTGCACTGGCCAAGCCCAGCGCTGAGAACACGGGGCGCAGCTTAAAGCTAAGGGCACGGAGAAAATTTACACCAGACCACGAGGAAACCCAACCCGGACTGTTTTGCCGGAAGAATGCAACTCTAAAACCACGTTGCTGCTGCAGGAGCCGCTCCTGCCAAATAATAGAGCCGAGCCCCGGGGCACCGCGGAATGAGGTTTCTCGGCCCCGCGGGGTCCGGAGTAGGTCTGGCTCCTATGGGAGGGGACGCCTCGGCTCCGCCAAGATCCGCGGGCCCATCGCCGCCTCGGAAGCGCTGACTCTCCCTTCCGCAGCTCAAGCCCACCCCCGGCGGGGAGGCGCCGAGGCAACGTAAACACAGCAGGCCCCGGCTGACCCGAGCACCCCGGGCTCTGGGTTTGCGAACCCCTCCCCTCCTTACCACTCTGGGGGGGCGGGATGGGAGCGGGGAGCCTGGAGCCCAGAGTGGGGTAAGTTGGGCGGTGGCAGAACCGGAACCCCAGGCTCGACTCGCCACGTGCGCCGCCCGCCAAGTTTGGGCGCGCGCTGGGGGCGCCCCGGACCACCCACCCCCCAGGCCACGATTCGGGGTCTCCCTGGCCAGGAAGCCGGGAAGCGGCGGCGAGGGGCGCCCTGGACTTCCCGCAGGCTCCCTCAGGTTCTCATTCGAGGTCCCCCAGGCCAGGAAGTCTACAGGCAGCAGCGGGGACGCCCCAGAACCCCCCAGGTTCCCGTTCGGGGCCGCCACAGCCAGGAAGCAGGGAAGCCGCGGCCGGGGCCCCCGAACCCCTCAGGCTCCCATTCGGGGTCCCTCAAGACACGTAGTCGGGAATCGGCGGCAGGGGCGCCCCAGGACCCCTCCCCAAGGTTGGCGTTCGGGGTTCCCCCAACCAGGAAGTCTGGAGGCGGCGACGGGGTCCCCCGGACCCCTCAGGCTCCCCTTCAGAGTCCCCCAGGACGGGAAGCCGGGAAGCGGCGGCAGGGGCGCCAGGACCCCCCAGACCCCGGGCACCCGTCCAGGGCCCCCGGCG
>NW_012120043.1:1273589-1276111 GCF_000951035.1 Colobus angolensis palliatus | reverse complement strand
GGGAAGGATGCGCGCGGGCCGAGCCACGTGCGTGCGTGCGCGTGCTTGCGAGCTTGCGTGCGTGTGCGCGCGGGAGCGTCTGGCGATCTGGGCTAGGCACGGCGGGCGCAGGCGCGGCTGCCGCTTCCTCTTTAACTCTCCACTGGGAAGCGGTGGAGCCCTGTGGGGCGGTGGGGGGAGTGGGAGTGTCCCCGTCCGCACCCCAGTCGGGCGGACGGAGCGGGAGCGGCACGTGGCCGTTCCGCGCGAGGCTCCTTCCCGTGTCCCCATTTCACAGAAGAGGATCCCGAGGGTCCGAGAGGCTGAGTCACTTGGTCAAGGTCACCCAGTTCGGGACTGGACTGGAATCAAATCAAAACAATTAAGTAAATTCCATTACTATTGACCCCCCCAAGTGCTATTCCTATTAATAGCCAAATACTGTTTTAGTTGCATCTGTTAATTGCATACATCAGTGGTTCTTCTCCTGGGAGACTTTGCCCCCTAGGGGATAACTTGGCAATGTCTGAAAACAGGGTTTTGGTTGTCACATCTTGAGTGGGGGGTGCTGCTGGCATGTAGTGGGTCCAGACCAGAGAGGCCGCTCAGCACCCTGCAGTGCACAGGACGGTCCCTCCAAAAAAATAATACCCGTCCTCCAATGTCAGCAGTAGGAGGTGGAGAAACCCGTCTAGGCTGACCGTGGTAAACAGGTGACACGCAGGGTTTTGTCAAACCGGGTAAGTGATGCCTACTGCTTTTCTCCTTAATCTCACAGCACATTGATAACCTGATCGTTTGATTTATTCATCATCACAAAATTAAATAAATACAAGAAACAAGGCTGGGTGAGGTGACTCACACCAATAATCCCAACACTCTGGGAGGCCAAGGTAGGTGGATCAATTAAGGTCAGGAGTTCGAGACCAGCCTGGCCAACATATATAGTGAAACCCCATCTGTACTAAAAATACAAAAGAAAATTAGCCAGGCATGGTGGTGGGCGCCTGTAATCCCAGCTACTGGGGAAGCTAAGGCAGGAGAAATGCTTGAACATAGGAAGTAGAGGTTGCAGTAAGCCGAGATCATGCCGCTGCACTCCAGCCTGGGCAACAGAGCGAGACTCCCTCTTAAAAAAGAAAAAAAGGGCCGGGCGCGGTGGCTCACGCCTGGAATCCCAGCACTTTGGGAGGCCGAGGTGGGTGGATCACGAGGTCAGGAGATCGAGACCATCCTGGCTAACACCGTGAAACCCCGTCTCTACTAAAAATACGAAAAATTAGCCGGGCGTGGTGGCGGGCGCCTGTAGTCCCAACTACTTGGGAGGTTGAGGCAGTAGAATTGCTTGAACCCGGGAGGCAGAGGTTGCAGTGAGCCGAGATCGCAGCGCTGCACTCCAGCCTGGGCGACAGAGCAAGACTCTGTCTCAAAGAAAAACACACACACACACACACACACACAAGGAACAAAATCACAGGCAAACAGAACAAAAACACTTTTTTTTTCTTTTATTTTGTGATGGGGTCTCACTCTGTTGCCCAAGCTGGAGTGCAGTGATGCAATCATAGCTCACTGCAGCCTTGAACTCCTGAGCTCCAGCTATCCTCCCTCCTCAGTCTCCCAAGTAGCCGAGACTAAAACCCTATTTAAAATAAAACTGGCCGGATGCAGTGGCTCATGCCTGTAATCCCAGCACTTTGGAAGGCCGAGATGAGAGGATCGCTTGAGCCCAGGAGTTCCAGACCAGCCTGGGCAGCGTGACAAAACCCCATCTCTACAAAAATAATAATAATAATGCAAAAATCAGCCAGGTTTGGTGGCACGCGCCTGTAGTCCTAGCTACTTGGAGGTTGAGGTGGAAGGATGGCTTGAGCCCAGGAGTTGGAGGTTTCAGTGAGCCAACATCCCACCACTGCACTCCAGCCTGGGCCACAGAGCCAAACCCTGCCAAAAAAAAAAAAAATGTGGGCTCAGAGGCTCACATCTGTGATCCCAGCACTTTGGGAGGGTGAGGCAGGAGAATCACTTGAGCCCAGGAGCTCGAGACCAACCTGGGCAACACAGCAAGACCCTGTCTCTACCAAAAAAAAACCAAAACCGAAACAAAACAAGACTAGAACATTTGAAACAACCACACATGCATCTATTGGTGACTGGATAAATGAACAATGAAGCAGTGGGTGGATGAAATGCACAGAATGTGGCCCAAAGAAGGAAGTCAGGTACAAGCTGCTTACAAATAATATATTTTTAAAAATACAGGCCGGGCACAGTGGCTCATGCCTGTAATCCCAGCACTGTGGGAGGCCAAGGTCGGAGGGTCACCTGAGGTCAGGAGTTCGAGACCAGCCTGGCCAACATGGCGAAACCCCGTCACTACTAAAAATACAAAAATCAGGCAGGTGTGATGGCGGTGTCTGTAATCCCAACTACTCAGGGGGCTGAGGTAGGGGAATTGCTTGAACCTGGGAGGCAGAGGTTGCAGTGAGCCGAGACTGCGCCATTGCACTCCAGCCCAGACAACAGTGCAAAACAGCATCTCA
>NW_012120043.1:1270065-1271919 GCF_000951035.1 Colobus angolensis palliatus | reverse complement strand
TCCGCCCGTCTCGGCCTCCCAAAGTGCTGGGATTACAGGCTTGAGCCACCGCGCCTGGCCTGTTTTATTTTATTTATTTATTTATGAGACGGAGCTTCGCTCAGTCGCCCAGGCTGGAGTGCAGTGGCGCGATCTCGGCTCACTGCAAGCTCCACCTCCCACGTCCAAGCCATTCTCCTGCCTTAGCCTCCTGAGTAGCTGGCACTACAGGCACCCGCCGCCACACCCAGGTAATTTTTTGTATTTTTAGTAGAGACGAGGTTTCACCGTGTCATCAGGATGGTCTCGATCTCCTGACCTCGTGATCCGCCCGCCTTGGCCTCCCAAAGTGCTGGGATTACAGGCATGAGCCACCGCGCCCGGCCTTATTTTATTTTTTGAGGCAGCGTCTCGCTCTGTCACCCAGGCTGGAGTGCAGTGGCACGATCTCGGTTCATTGCAAGCTCTGCCTGTCGGATTCACGCCATTCTCCTGCCTCAGCCTCCTGAGTAGCTGGGACTACAGGTGCCCGACACCACGCCCGGCTAATTTTACGTGTTTTTAGTAGAGAGGGGTTTCACCATGTTAGCCAGGATGGTCTTGATCTCCTGACCTCGTGATCTGCCCGTCTCGGCCTCCCAAAGTCCTGGGACTATAGGTGTGAGCCACCGCGCCCGGCCCGAGACCCTGACTTAATAAATAAGTCCAGGCCAGGTGGCTCACACCTACAATCACAGCATTTTGGAAGGCCAACGCAAGTGGATCGTTTGAGCTCAGGAGTTGGAGACCAGTCTGGGAAACATGGTGAGACCTTATCTCTATTAAAAACACAAAAAATTAGCCAGGCGCGGTGGCACATGCCTGTAATCCCAGCTACTCAATCTCCTGAATTCGTGATTCGCCCACCTTGGCCTCCCAAAGTGCTGGGATTACAGGTGTGAGCCACCACGCCCAGCCCCATTTTAGTTATTTTTAGGTGCAGAGCTCAGTGGCATTAAGCACATTCCCACCGCTGTACAACCATCACCACCGTCCTCTCCAGAACCTTCTCATCTTCCCAAACTGAAACTCTGCCCTGTGAAATACTCACTCCTTGTCCCCTCCACAGCCCCTGGCACCCCCCAGCCCATCCTACTTTCTGTCTCTGTGAATCTGAGAACTCCAGGGACCTCCTAGGAGTGGATTCACGCAGGATTTGTCCTATTGTGACTGGATTATTTCACTGAGCGTGATGTTCACTGCAGCCTCTGCCTCCCAGGTTCAAGGGATTCTCCTGCCTCAGCCTGCTGAGTAGCTCGGATTACAGGCATGTACCACCACACCCAGCTAATTTTTGTATTTTGCGTAGACATGGGGTTTCGCCATGTTGCCAGGCTGGTCTCAGGTGGTCTGCCCGCCTTGGCCTCCCAAAGTGCTGGGATTACAGGCATGAGCCACCGTGACTGGCCCTGGCTAATTTTTAAAACATTTTTTTTGTACAGAAGAGGTCTCTGTGTGTGGTCTAAGCTGGTTTTAAACTCTTGCACTGAAGCAATCCTCCTACCTCAGCTTCCCAAAGTGGTGGGATCACAGGCCTGAGCCCCTGCACCTCCCCAGGCATTGGGATCCCAGGCGGCAGCAGCTGCACCCGGCCTATCAGGCATGTTCTGTGTGCCAGGATCACTGACAGCCCTGTGAGAAGGAGGCTAGAACCATGAAGAAATACCTTCCATTAGTGAACTACCAAAGAGAGATAAAACAGCTTCTGGCCAGGTGCAGTGGCTCAAGGCTGTAATCCCAACACTTTGGGAGGCTGAGATGGGCTGATCACGAGGCCAGGAGATCGAGACCATCCTGGCTAACACGCTGAAACCCTGTCTCTACTAAAAATACAAA
>NW_012120043.1:1266163-1267450 GCF_000951035.1 Colobus angolensis palliatus | reverse complement strand
CCGCCGCCGCCGCCTCCAAAGGTAGCCCCCACCCGGCCTGCACCGTCCCCGGGGCCGCAGGGGAAACTGAGGCTGGGGCTGCCCCGACCCGGGGACCCACCCTCCCGCTGGGGCGCCTCTGTCTCCTGGCCTGGGAAGTGGGGCTGCAGGTGGGGGCACACGGAGGCGTTTACGGGGAGTGCCGCAGGAGTGGGGCCCCGCACACATTAGGCGCCGCCTAAGTACCAGGAACTTCCTCTCCAGGGGGAGTGAGACCCCCCACTCTCCGGATGGGGACCTCAAACGCGAGACCTGGGTGGAACCGGGTCCCCAGCTCCCTGTCTGAGATCGGGACGAAGGGGTCGTGCCGGGGAGAGGCTGCCCTTCTGTCTGCCCGGGCGAGCAGCCCCAACTCCCCTGGCTAAGAATAGCACCCAGAAAGCTGAGCTCGGGGAGACAGCTGTCCCCGGGGTGGCCCTGGCTTGCCTGGCGTCAGAGGCTGAGGGCTGCTGAGAAAGGACTCCCTGGCCCCGCACAGGCCCCATCCCAGGGCCGGGCCCCAGTGTTCGCACCCTGAAAATGGGCACGTCCAGGGTCCAGTGCCAATTAGGACTGGGGGTCATGCGTGGCCCACTGAGGACCAGCCCTTGCCCTCCACATAGTCTCAAGTCCAGGTCGTGCCTGACCACTCTTGCAAATCCAACTTTCAGATGGAGGGAGGGGGAGAGAAAAGTAACCAACCTGAGAGATAAGGGACCGGGTACAAACAGCGTGGGCTGGGCTCAAAGTCCAAGGCTCTTGCCTCCCCACAGGCCTGGCCCCAAAAGCGGCCATCTTCGGCCTCCCTGGCTGGTCATCCTCTCTCTGGCCGCTGGCCAGGGCCCATGCTGTTCCCGCTCAGGACTACTGTGTTCCGCCTACCTCTGTCCATGCTGGCTCAGGGTGCCCTCCCGTCCTGTGGCAAATGTGACTCACAGCCCAGTCCAGCCCTGCGTCCCCTCCTCCAAGCAGACCCCCAGCTCAGCCCTGCGCTCCTTCCTTCAGGCAGCCTCCCCAGCCCAGCCTGGCCCTACCCTAGGCCCCCTACTCCAGGAAACCTCCTCAGCCCTGCCCTAAACCCCCTCCTCCAGACAGACTCCCGCAGCCTAGCCCTGCGCCCCTTCCTCCAGGCAGCCTCCCCAGCCCAGCCCAGTCCTGCGCCCCTTCCTCCAGGCAGATCCCCAGCCCAGCCCTGTGCCCCCTCCTCCAGGCAGACCCCCAGCCCAGCCCTGTGCCCCCTCCTCCAGGCAGTCTCCCCAGCCCTGCCCT
>NW_012120043.1:1263924-1265678 GCF_000951035.1 Colobus angolensis palliatus | reverse complement strand
CCCTCCTCCAGGCAGTCTCCCCAGCCCTGCCCTGTGTCCCCTCCTCCAGGCAGACCCCCAGCCCAGCCCTGTGCCCCCTCCTCCAGGCAGACCCCTAGCCCAGCCCTGCGCCCCCTCCTCCAGGCAGACCCCCAGCCCTGCCCTGTGCCCCCTCCTCCAGGCAGTCTCCCCAGCTCTGTCGTGCGCCCCCTCCTCCAGGCAGCCTCCTAACCCCGACCCACCTAGTGATGCCGGGCGCCCTGTGTCTGCCCAGGGGGCCGGGTCCTGGAGGTGGGCTTTGGCATGGCCATCGCAGCGTCGAAGGTGCAGGAGGCGCCCATTGATGAGCACTGGATCATCGAGTGTAATGACGGCGTCTTCCAGCGGCTCCAGGACTGGGCCCCGCGGCAGACACACAAGGTGCCCCTCTGCCCACAGGCCCTCCAGGATCCCCACTCCTTGGGGTGAGGGCACTGCTTCCTGGGGGTTGGGGGCCTGGGGCTGCCAGAGGTGGAGGAGATGGTCTTCTCTCTCGGGAGTCCCCCGGCCGCTCCGTTTCTGCAGGTGGGGAGATCCTGGGGACCTCTCTACCCAGTCCACTTTTTCTTTTCCCCTCTTCAAGGTCGTCCCCTTGAAAGGCCTGTGGGAGGATGTGGCGCCCACCCTGCCTGACGGTCACTTTGATGGTGAGGGGTGAGGGGACATATCACAGGGTGGGCCTCCCAGCTCCACTGCAGCCCTTCCTTTGCTTGTGGGGGGCCCTCTGATGTGTACTGGGGGGACAGAGCCCAGGTGGGTGTGGGCCTGGCTGTGAGGGCTAGCAGGGCACCGGGGATGGGCACGCTCACGGAGGAGCCCTGGAGGCGATTTCGGGGTTCTCAAGCCCGCGTGGGAGCCCCACCTCTGCCCACGGCCCCGTCTCACTGCACCTCCACCTGCTCGGGGATGAGCTGGGTGAGGCTGGGCGAGGTGCTGAGCCCCGCCCTGACCACGTGGGCTTCTGTCCTCCGTGCAGGGATCCTGTACGACACGTACCCACTCTCAGAGGAGACCTGGCACACACACCAGTTCAACTTCATCAAGGTGGTTCTCTGACTTGCTGGGATGCTGGAGGCCCTTGGGGAAGCCCCTCTGCCCACACCCCCCACCTCCGTTCTGACCACTGGCCACTCCCCTTCCACAGAACCACGCCTTTCGCCTGCTGAAGCCGGGGGGTGTCCTCACCTACTGCAACCTCACCTCCTGGGGGGAGCTGATGAAGTCCAAGTACTCAGACATCAACACCATGTTTGAGGTGGGCCCACCTGGAGTTCCCGTGGGTCTCCAGGCAGTGACCTTGGTGGGGGTGGGAAGGGACTGCTGGAGCCACCTTGCTACCTGGGGAGGGTCCCTTCCTGACCCCGTGGGTGGGCTGGACTGTGCTGGTTCATTTAGAAACCAAAGTCCTTTGCCTGGCGCGGTGGCTGCCAGGAGCGGTGGCTCAGGTCTGTAATCTCAGCACTGTGGGAGGCTGAGGTGGGCAGATTGCTTGAGCCTAAGAGTTCAAGACCAGCCTGGGCAACAGAGCAAGACCTCATCTTGACTAAAAAAATACAAAAAACTAGCTGGGTGTGGTGGTGTGCACCTGTACTCCCAGCTACTTGGGAGGCTGAGGTAGGAGGATTGCTTGAGCCCAGGTGGCAGAGGTTGCAGTGAGCCAAGATCGAACCACTGCACTCCAGCCTGGGCAACAGAGCCAGACCCTGTCTCAAGAGAAAAAAAAAGAAAGAAAATTA
>NW_012120043.1:1238709-1263322 GCF_000951035.1 Colobus angolensis palliatus | reverse complement strand
TGGGATTACAGGCTTGAGCCACCGCGCCCGGCCGACTCTATCTCAAAAAAACAAAAACAAAATGGAAATCAGAGTCCCTCACCAGCTCAACAACCTCCCGTGGCTCCCCAGTGCCGTGTGGTTCGGCCCAAGCCCCCCGTGTCCCCCTCCCTCCAGCCGCCTCCACCTGGCTGTCTTCGCTGGTTCAGCAGTGTCTGTCTGGCTGTTCCCTCTGCCTGGTGGAGGCAGCCTGCCTGAGAAGGGCTCTATGTGGTTGCCCTGGGCTGCTGTTGTCAGAGCCGGCTGGGTGCCTGTGGCCCTTGGGGCAGTTTTTCTTCGAAAATGGGAACTAATGGCCTGTCTTCTTTTTCTGTGGTGATTCTTTGGCTCCACCTGCCATACTGGCAAGGTCTGGGGAACTGTGGAGTAGGTGCCCCGGGGATGGCTTGAGCTGGGTGATGCTGGTGTGGGGCTGGGGTTCCAGGACAGCCCGGCAGCTGCTGCCGGCGCTGGGGAGCTGGAGATTCCCATTCGCACCTGGGCTTCCAGGGCTGCCCTACCACATGCCCCATGGCAGCTGCAGCCGTCCACCCAGGCCTTGCCATTTCTAAACACTCTTCAATGAGGGGAGGGTACACGTGACCCCCATGGCCCTCAGAGATGACCTGGCACCATCCCCGACCAGGAGACACAGGTGCCTGCGCTGCTGGAGGCCGGCTTCCGGAGGGAGAACATCTGTACCGAGGTGATGGCGCTGGTCCCACCGGCCGACTGCCGCTACTACGCCTTCCCGCAGATGATCACGCCCCTGGTCACCAAGGGATGAGCCCCCACCCCGGCCTGGCCACAGCCGTGCCCTCCTCCGTGCCTTCCTGGCCGGGAGCCTAGGCTCTCCGGCCAGCCCCGGGCTGATCCCGGCCGTGCGTCACCAGCAGCTTTCCCAGCTTCTCCGTGAGGGGTCACTGCGGCCCGCTGCCGGGTCTCTGAGGTGAAGTAAACACCGGCGCTGGCTTGGCTGGTCCACAGTGAGTGTTGTGACTGTTATTTCCAGCGGCTGCTCCCTCACCTCCCGTCCATCCCACGGACACAGGAAAAGCGGGTGACTCCCCTCCAGGTTTCTGAGCAGCCCCAGGACCCCCCCACCACTGTCTTGCCCATGGCAGACATCTCCAGCCGATGCCCGATGTCCCTTCCTCAGACGAAAGAAAGCCACTTGACCCTTTACAGTGGGGTCGGGGTCTCAGAGGGTGGCAGCGTCATGGCCGGGTGAGACAAGGACCCTTGCCCACCCCAGGCAGGAGCCCGCTTCTCTGCCCGCCCTGGCACACCCTGAACTCCTCCTCCTGCCTCAGGAGCGGCGTGGCTGCTGACAGCCCTGTGCCCCGAGCCTCCCATTTCCAGATGTTGTTTCCTCGCAGGAGGCATCAACCCCGCTAGGCCCAGTGCAGGGGTAGCCCCACCTGCCTGACCCCAGGAACATCCCGGGTCCTGCCTGTCCGGGCCCTTGTGCCCAGCTGGTCACCCCACGCCTCCCGCTTTGCCCCCTGCGTTCACGCGCGTGCAGCCCGCCCATCTTCCTGGGGCCGTCCTGCCCACCCTCTCTACTGACCTCCGTGCCCTGAGAGAAGGCCGGCTCCTGTGCTCTGCACTCCGGCCCGGGACTGCTGTTCGCTGGCCGATGCCCCGTCCCCACCCCCGCATGTCCTGCCTCCAGGCTGGGCGCCTGCTCCCCACCCCCGCCCCAGTCTCCTGGGACCCATCCCAGCCTGGCCTGTCATAACTGCCGGTCCCCAGCACTGTCCTGGTGCGCAGCAGGCATGCAGGGTGGGCCTGCAGAGCGGGGTCTCCAGCACCGGCGGCGTCTGGCGCTGAACACAGGAAGATGGGACGTTTGCTGAATGAATGCACGTCCCTGGTGAGGACTGGACTTCGACGGATGAAGGGGCTGGTGGGGTGAAGCCAGGGTCCCCCGAAAGCCCTGGGTGGAGAGGGTCCCCAAAGTGGGGTCAGACAGCCTGTGAGGCTCATGGCCCTGCCCTGCAGCCCTTTGGTTTGGACCAGGTGCCATCTCCCCATCTCCCTGGCCCCAGCCCTCAGCTAACCAGCCCATCCCACCACCTGGAAATGGGCCACAGGGCAGTGGCGACCTGCCCGAGTTCACACACAGGCCACAAGCCACACTCTGAACCCCGGGGTAGGCTCAGACGGGCTCTGCTCAGCCTGCCTTAAGGCACAGTGGGAGACTGAGTCAGGGCCCTCCCAGGAGGGAAGGGTGTGGGGCCTTCCATGCTTGGGACTTTGGGCTGCGACATCCACACCAGGGTCTTCACAGAGCAGCAGGAAAGGACCTGCTGGTGGGCACAGTGCCCGTCCCTGCCCCTGGCTCTGCTCCAACCACCCCCAACCCAAGGGCGGCACGCTGCTGGGGGTCTGTGGTCCCCCCAGGTCCCTAGCTCCTTTCACCCACACACCACACTGGGAGGCAGCGGCCTGAGGGCAAATTTATTGACAACCTTACGGGACAAAAGCAGGCTGGGGACAGGACGGCGACAGGCTCCGGTGGCAGTGGCGGCACTACCTGCGGTACCAGATCTGCACCCTCCGCTCCCGCTTGATCTTCCTCTGCAGCTGCAGGATGCCGTAGAGCAGGGCCTCGGCCGTGGGTGGGCAGCCTGCAGGGACCTTGCCTCAGTCTCCCTTCCCACAGCCAGAGCCTGTGTGACCACGTGCACAGCGCAGCCGGCTCGGCTTTTGAGGGGCCTCCCGTGCCAGCCTGAAGGTGGAGGCTGGTAGCCCAGGGCGGGCGCAGGGGCCAGGGGCTGGCAGCTGGCGTGGGGGACGTCCCTGCAGGAAGACTGGGGTCCTCCCCTGGGCAAGGCCCCACTGCCTTCCTCCCGTGGCTCATCCTGGACTGCCACAGGAACCTCCTGGACAAGATGCTGACCTCACTAACCTGGCCCCCGGCTTTAGACCTCAGGACTCCATGGGGGCCAGCGCTCACCAGACACACTTAGCAATGGGTAGCAGGGCCCAGGGCTGCTCTGGACAGAGATGAAGACAGGGGGGCTGGGCGGAGGGAGGGGAGGCGGCCCAGGGCCCGGGCATCCCACAAGGACCCAATGACCCCCTTTCTGAGCCCCAAGCCAGAGCTCTTTGCTGGGGATCCCCCAGCCCCAGCTGCCGGGCAGGCTCAGAGCAAAGGGCTTGAGCAAGAGGACACAGCCCAGGGCCCAACAGGGACAGCAGGAGTGGAAACAGGTGGGAAAGGACAAGGCCACCACAGGGCCTGGGAAAGGGCGGCTGGGCCCCACCTGGCAGAGTTTGGGCAAGTCCAGATTGTCGAAGGAAGGGAGGAGCACAGTCCACAGGGAGGGAGGGAGGAGCACAGTCCGCAGGGAGGGAGGGAGGAGCACAGTCCGCAGGGAGGGAGGAGCACAGTCCGCAGGGAGGGAGGGAGGAGCACAGTCCACGCTCGCACCCTGCCCCTTTGGTCTGCACTGCAGAGGAAGATGCCAGGGGCATGGGCTGAGCTCCTGACCCGGAATGGACCTCTCTGTGCTGACGAGGGTCACAGCGAGGTCCAGGCTGCCCTGTCCACTGCCCCTACGTGACCTGAACAGTGCAGAATGCTGAGCAAATCAACGCTCTTTCCAGGGAAGCGGAATCCAAAGTCAGAACCTGTTCCTCCACTTTTGAGAGGCGCCAGGACGTGCCTCCCGCTTGCCCAGCCCTCCAGACTCGGGACTCAGGGCTGGGCTCTCTGCGCGTGCGCTAATGCTGCAGCACAGGATGGCCAAGAACAGGACCTCTATCCCCTGTTCCACATGAGTGCCACCTCTAAGCCTGCCTACCAGCGACCACTGTCCATGGTGTCCAGGTGAACGCCCCGGGTGGCCCTCGTGGGACCACGTGAGGTGCAAGACTCCCACAGGATCACCAGATATAAAGAACGTTCCCCGTGCGATGTGAATTTCAGGTATGCAGCCAATGCTCCTTTTTAGTGTCAGTATAGCCCGAATACTGTTGGGATATACTGGTACTAAACAATTACTCCTGCCGGGCACGGTGGCTCAAGCCTGTAATCCCAGCACTTTGGGAGGCCGAGACGGGCGGATCACAAGGTCAGGAGATCAAGACCATCCTGGCTAACACGGCGAAACCCCGTGTCTATTAAAATACAAAAAATTAGCCAGGCGTGTTGGCGGGCGCCTGTAGTCCCAGCTACTCGGGAGGCTGAGGCAGGAGAATGGCGTGAACCCGGGAGGCGGAGCTTGCAGTGAGCTGAGATCCGGCCACTGCACTCCAGCCTGGGCGACAGAGCGAGACTCCGTCTCAAAAAAAAAACAAAAAAAACAAAAAAAACAAAAAAACAATTACTCCTAATTGCTTTCCTGATGGTCAACTTCACCCTAACCTCACAGTCAAACTGAGTCTCCCACATTTGCCAAAGGAAGTCCCGCGTGCCCTTCTATGAGGGTGAGGGCGTGGGACGGTGTCCTTGGCCTCCAGGAACCTTCTCTCTTGGTATTTCTAACTGCAGGTCTTTGGTTTCTGTCAGGCAGGACCGTATGAAACTGCTTTAAAGCAGGCGAGTGTCAGGGATTCCACTCAGCCTCCCCTGCTCCCTCTGATCCCTCTGATGGCTGAATACATCGCCGACTTCTCACAGGGCACACGCGCCACTAAGACGGAGAGCCCGGAGTCGGCTCATCCATAGGATGGGGGAGCCCGCCGTCTGTTGGGGGTGTGGGACTCCCTCACATGGGCCGCCAGGCTCCGTGTGGCGCTGGCCCTGTCCCCAGCTCTCTCGTGGGCGGTGTGGTCCCAGCCCTACCTGGGACGTAGATGTCCACGGGCACGATGCGGTCGCAGCCCCTCACCACCGAGTAGGAGTAGTGGTAGTAGCCTCCTCCGTTGGCGCAGCTGTGGAGGAGGGGACGTGAGGGAAGCGTGCCGAGGACCTGCCTGCCCACCCTCCCTCCTCACAGCTGTGGGGGAGGTGCCGTGAGGAGCACCTGCCGGGGACCTGCCCTGTCCACCCTCCCTCCACGAGGCCTCGCCCCATCCCCACCCGCCTTCAACTGCAGGCCAAGCACCAACGAGGCTGGAACTTGTCACGGAGAAGCAATGAGCAAACATGTACAGGCTCCCTGAGCCTCCGTGGGACCAGTGGGGCGCGAGCACGCGCGTGGCTGCTAACT
This sequence comes from Colobus angolensis palliatus, assembly GCF_000951035.1. NCBI lineage: Eukaryota > Metazoa > Chordata > Mammalia > Primates > Cercopithecidae > Colobus > Colobus angolensis. The sequence continues at coordinate 1,258,142 of NW_012120043.1, read as the reverse complement.
CGGGGAACAGTGCTCCCCTCCCGAGGGGGCTCCTGACCATCGATTCCTGCGGCTGGAAAGTGTCGGATCACATGTGTCAACAAAAAGCCACTTCAAGCAGCCACCGTGCCAACACTCAGCCCCTGTCTATGGGGCGGCTGAGCCTCACGCCAGGCCCTCGCCCGATTCCGGCTCTGTCAGTGAGGTGCTGGGGTCCACCCGGGGCAGGTAGCTGGAAACCCCAGGCGACCACACAGACTCCGCTCCCAGCACTGCTTCCCACAGCCGTAAAAATGGACATAACCTGAATGCCCAGTAGTAGGAGACGGTTATGAAAACTCTGGAATATTCTAATTCTCTGTTTAGAATTAGATCAGTAATATATCCACACAGTGGGACATTATTCAGCCAAGAAAAGGAGCGAGGCTTGGACATAGGCCACCGCATGGATGCACCTTGAGGATGTCATGCTCAGTGAGAGATGCCAGACACAGAAGGCCATGCAGCGTGTGATCCTGTTTCTGTGAAATGTCCAGGAAGGGCCCATCCACAGAGACAGGGAGGGGAGGTGTGGGCACCGGGGCTTGGAAGGGGATGCAGAGTGACTGCTGATGGGGACAGCGTTTCATTTGGGATGTTCTGGATGTTCTGGAATTAGAGGTGGTGGCTTAAAAACCACTGAACTGCTCACTTTAAAAGGGTAAACTTCCCAATACCCAATCTCTACAAAAATTTTAAAAATTAGGCACAGTGGAGCACATCTGTAATCCCAGCACTTTGGGAGGCTAAGGTTGGATCGCTAGAGCCCAGGAGTTCAAGGCTGCAGTGAGCTATGACTGCACCACTGCATTCCAGCCTGGGCAACTCAGTGAGACTCTGTCTCTAAAAAATAAAAATAATAACTATTGACTGGGCACGGTGGCTCATGACTGTAATCCCAGCACTTTGGGAGGTTGAGGTGGGTGGATCATGAGGTCAGGAGATCGAGACCATCCTGGCCAACGTGGTGAAACTTTGTCTGTACTAAAAATATAAAAATTAGCCAGGCATGGTGGCGGGCGCCTGTAATCCTAGCTACTCGGGAGGCCAAGGCAGGAGAATCGCTTGAACCTGGCAGGTGGAGACTGTAGTTAGCCAAGATCGTGCCACTGCACTGCAGCCTGGGTGACAGAGCTAAACTGTCTTCAAGTACATAAATAAATAAATATTTTAAAATGTTAAGAGACTAAATAGCTTTCAATGTTATGGGGAAATGACTAAAAATGATGGTAAGGCCAGGTGCGGCGGCTCACGCCTGTCATCCCAGAACTGTGGGAGGCCGAGGTGGGCAGATCACCTGAGGTCAGGAGTTCAAGACCAGCCTGGCCAACATGGTGAAACTCCGTTTCTACTAAAAACACAAAAATTAGCTGGGTGTGGTGGTGCATGCCTGTAATCCCAGCTACTTGGGAGGCTGAGGCAGGAGAATTGCTTGAACCTGAGAGGCGGAGGTTGCAGTGAGCCGAGATCGTTTCACGGGACTCCAGCCTGGGTGACAGAGCAAGACTGTCTCAAAAAAAAGAAAAAAGAAAAAAAATTTATGGCAAGTTAGAAGGCTGAGATTATAAAACCATCTACAGCACTTGTCATCACTTAGGTGTGCGTAAAGCAGAGAACTGGGCGGAATGTGGGCTCTGCTGCGTGGGGGCGGACGGGAGCAATCGTTTTGGGGAGAGGACCCCCAGCGCCTCTGCGTGGGGTGGAGGCACCAAGACGGCTGAAGGGCAGAGCTGGGACCACGTGGGATTTTCACCGAATGTAAATGACACTTTTGATAAGCGCCATTGGGGCACAGCCAGGCCAGCACTCGCGCCACCTCTGTCCCTGGAGACGCCCCGCCCCGCACTCACCTCCCCATGGAGACCACGTAGCGCGGCTCCGGCATCTGGTCGTAGACCTGGAAGAGAGGCGGGGTCCGTGCGCAGCTCACTCTGGGGGCGGCTGGGCGGCGGGGAAGAGGCCTACCTTGCGGAGCGCTGGGGCCATCTTGTTGGTGAGTGTGCCGGCCACAATCATGACGTCGGACTGGCGCGGGCTGGCGCGGAAGACCACGCCAAAACGGTCCATGTCGTAGCGGGGTGCGGCCATGTGCATCATCTCCACGGCGCAGCAGGCCAGACCGAAGGTCATGGGCCACAGAGAACTCTGCGGAGGCCAGGCTCGGGTCAGACGCCACCCCCGGAGCCCCGCGTGGCGCAGCATGAGATTCCACGTGGAGCACCTAGAACCCCCGGCTCATGTCCCGGGGCGGCAGCCGGCAGAGGTGAGAGGCACAGCGGCTCCTGCAGGTGGCCTCCGGGCCCCAAGAGAGTTGTCAAGGGCGCCCCACCAGCCACGTTCAAAATAAAATAGAAACGGGTGAGATCTGTCCTCATCCCACAGTTCCGCGAACCCAGTGTATCCTAAGTCCCACCACTTCAACAGGGGGCTCCAGCCACTCTCTGAGCGTGTGGGCTACAGACGAGTAGCAGCGCAGGTCTAACCGGGAACTCTCTGTATTAACTACATCTGGGTCCGCATACCAGGTGCGATGCCTCCGGGAAGCCCTCTCAGATCTCCTTGGCCACTCTCTCCCTCTCCTCCACCCATGTGGCTTCTCATTTCCCCCACGGCTCCTGCTGTCGCGGCACACAGCTCTGAGACCTGGCAGGGGCCCCTGCTGCCTGTGTTGGCAGGTGACAGGGCCAAGCTACAGAGCGAGGCAGGGCTGCCTGGGCAGAAATGGCCAGGCTCACCTGCCCGCCAGGAGCCTGTGTCGGGATGGCCCGTGGCCATTCTGGGGTTCCCTCCATTAGAAACTATCCTGCTGCGGGCATCCCTGTCCGGACCACTGCGGCCCTGGCAGGACGTTCACCGTGGCGTTGTTTAGGAAACAAAAAACAAAAGGAAACCGTGAACGTTCGTCAGTGGGGCATTGTTGAACCTGGGCTGTCTCGGCAAGTGCCGCAGGCGCTGGAGGGAGCTGCCCGTGCTCACGCTGCAGGGGGATGGCAGGGGCTGCGTGGGGGCTGCTGCCACAGGCCGGGGAAGCTTTAGATGGGTACTGAGAAGGATCTACTGCCTTCACACGCGCTCCTTTTAACTTAAAACACCACTTTCACCTTAAAAGAGAAACAAGAGGAACACAGAGAAGCCAGAAAGAGAATGACGGAAAGGGAGGAGGTCATTTCAAGCAGGGTCTGAATACTCAGACGGAACCACAGGCCACCAGGCCAGCACAGGGGCCTCCGGGAGGGTCCAGCCTGCTCCAGGCCGCAGGGGTGTGTGTGTATCAGTGAGTGTGCCTGTGTGCATGCGGATATGCGCACATGCATGTGTCCACATAAGTACATGTGTGTGTGCGCGTGTGCATGCGTGTGCATGTGTGCGTATGTTTTTGTGTGTGTGTGCAAGCGTGTGGATGTGTGTGCACGTGCACATGAGTGTGTGTGCGTGTGTGCATGTGTGCATATATGTGCATGTGTGCATACATGTGTGCGTGTGTGCGTATGTGTGTGCATGACTGTGCGTGTGGTGCATGTACACACGTCTGTCCATACATGTGAGCTTGCATGCACATGTGCGCATGTGTGCATGCATGTGTTGTGTGTGTACGTGTTGGTACATTTGTGTGTGTATGTGTCTGCCTGTGAGTGTGCAGAGAGGCCCTGCCGCTCCAGGAGGGCCTGCAGCTCATAGTAGACTCACCCGGCGGGCCCAGTTGACGAGGTCATCCAGCTTGGCCACCACATACTCGCCCCGGCTGCTGGATTTGGGAACCATGGCTCCAGCCTTCGGCAGGGCAGGCTGGGCGCTGTCACAGAGACACATGGGCACAGGAGGCGTCAGCCACGCAGGTACTTCCCAGAGGCGGATACCGGCCCCCACGGCCACTGCCAGAGGCCTGGACCCACATGAGGCCAGGGACTAGGATGTGCGACCCCTTCCCCGCCCCATCCAGGCACCCCTGTGGCTGCGGCGCTGATGCAGGAAATGAAGGAGGGGCGGGGGTGGGGCAGGGGGTATGGCCTCCCCCAGAAGGCCAGCTTCACCTGCTTGGGCCATCGGTGGCCACGCTCTGATGGACACCTCGTGCCTGCACAGCCGCGCCCACACTGGAGCTGCCGGGAGATGGAGCGCGGGTCAGTGGCCGTCCCAGGCCCCTCCGACTCCCCCAGTCGCACGCACTGTTGTCCTGCCTCTCCCCTCCCTGATGCGGGACTGCTCTCGCCTCTGCCCGTCAGCACTTGGGCCGCTGGCCAGAGCCCCTGGGGCCATCTGGCCACTGCCTCGACCCCGAATGATGGCCCAGACTTGAATGGAGTTTCTTTTGTGATGTACCCAGCAGGTCAACAGTGTCCAAGCAAGGACGGTCGCAGGATCATCCACAGAAGGAAACTGGGACCAGGCCTTTCACATGTGATCAAGGTCAGATCCCTGGGCATGCGCCCTCACCACCCTGTCAAGTCGCCTGGGTCTCCAGGAGGCCTGCCCGTGGCTGCCATCTGCACAGAGCTCACAGAATGCCTTCCCATCACGAGTGGCGGTGCGCTCTGACGGTGCTGAGCCAGGCCCACAGGGTTTTCCTCCTGACTGTCCAGCCTTTGCCACTGCATGGACTGTTCCAGGGAGGGTCCCAGCACATCACGTGCAGCGTGCAGTGCACACCGTCACCTGCATCCTGGCCTTAACGCACCACGTGACCTGCACAAGGGCCCACCCCCTTTCGTCTGGCGCTGCTGAAGGCCCCTCCCAGCTCAGGGCTGGAGACTCAGGCACTCACCGCAGACCAAGGATCCGGAAGCCGCGCGGGCCAGGAGCTGCAGAGAGGACCACAGGGGTGGGGACAGTGAGCCGCGGGCAGCACCAGGGGCCACCGATTCAGGACCCCTGGATGGGCCACAGGGCCAGCCTCCAGGCACTTCCCTGTCAGGCTCCTGCCCGCATGGCCTAGCTCTGACCCCACCTCAAGTGCCACTTAACAAACGTTAGGTAACAAGGGGGTTTTCAGAATATGAGCGACTCTTAGTCCCCTGCTTGAGACCCCATGGCCCCAGAAGAAACCCAAATGCTGCCCCGTCTCCCCGCCCTGGCGATATTCACCGGTACCTGCTGCTTTCCTGCCCCAGGGCCTCCGCGCCGGCTGCTCCCCTGCGGGGGACACCCCGCCTCACAATTGCACACCACTGGCCCCTTCTCATGAGGCAGGTTTCAGCTCAGATGCCCGGGGCGTCCCGCTTACACCAGCACCCCAGGTCCTCCTGTTGCCGGCACCGGGTTCTATCTCCATCTATGCATGCTTGTGGGGTGCCTGCCACCCTGGCAATGCCAGGGCCTCCCTGGGTGCCCAGTGCTCATCCTGTCCTCAGCTGTGCCTGACCAGCGTGTGCTGGGTGCTCCAGGCCCTGGCTGGTGCTCGGGGATTTCCCACGCAGCTGAGCACAGGCCCCATCCTCCAGGAATCTGTAGTCGGCTGAGCAGGCAGGGCGCTGCCCACGTCAGCCTACACAGCAATGCACCCCTAGAGGAGCCAGCCTCAAAGGAAGCACCGAGGAGGGAACGCGCCTGCACGAAGGCTCCTGGGAGAGCCTTCCCAAGGCGAAGGCTGAGGCCAGAGCAGGGCCTTGCCACACCCAGGGGCACTCTGCAGGGGGGGAAACGCCTGGAGGTGCCAGGAATCCTGGCTCACAAGGAAGATGCCAGAAAGGCAGGCTTGGTGCTGGTGACGGCTAAACTATGTCCCTCCACTTGACCTGTATCTGAAGCCCTAACCCCAGGACTTCAGAATGTGACTGCTTTTGGAGAAGGGGTCTTTAAAGGGGTCATTAATCGCGGGGCACAGTGGCTCATGCCTGTACTTCCAGCACTTTGGGAGGCCGAGGCAGGTGGATCGCTTGAGGTCAGGAGTTTGAGACCAGCCTGGGCAACACGGTGAAACCCCGTCTCCACTAAAAATACAAAAATTAGCTGGGTGTAGTGGCGGGCACCTGTAATCCCAGCTACTTGAGAGACTGAGGCAGGGAGGTAGAGGTTGCAGTGAGCTGAGATCGTTTCACCACACGCCAGCCTGGGTGACAGAGGGAGACTCCATCTCAAAAAATAAAATAAAGCGTCATTATAATGTGGTGAGGTCATGAGGGTGGGCCCTCATCTGATACGACTTGTGTCCTTGTAAGAAAAGACTTTCAGGATACAAACACGTACAGAGGGAAGATGCAGGGAGCAGATGGCCATGCGCAAGCCAAGGACAAAGGTTTCAGCAGGAACCAACACTGTTGACCCCCAGTCTTGGCCTTCCAGCGGCCAGAACTGTGCGAACATCAGCTTCTGTTGTTTAAGCTGCCCGGGTGATGGTACTTTGTTGCTGTGGCCCCAGCAGATGCGGGGTGAGGCCCGATGGAGAGGCTGTAGGCAGCTTCCAGGGGCCAGGGCCAGGGCCAGGGTTTGATGCCCCCGAATGCAGCAGTTCATGGAGCCTTCTCCTGCCTCTGAGCCCCTCCCTCACCCGAGCCTTAACTTCCTCCGGGGTTGCTGTTTTCCATGGCCCCGTCCAGGCCACAACTCTCTGAAGGACACAGGCCTGTGACCTACTTCTTGGCATGCCTGAGGCTGGGCACAGCAGACAGGCTAACTGCCCAGCTCCAGGCTCTGGTGGGAGCTGCCCCACTCCGGGCGTCAGTTTCCCAAGCTTTTCAGGACTTTGGATAAGCTCCTAGCAGAGGAAATGGCTCTTCTTTTTTTTCTTGTTGAGACGGAGTCTCGCTCTATCACCCAGGCTGGAGTGCAGTGGCCGGATCTCAGCTCACTGCAAGCTCCGCCTCCCGGGTTTCCGCCATTCTCCTGCCTCAGCCTCCTGAGTAGCTGGGACTACAGGCGCCGCCACCTCTCCCGGCTAGATTTTTGTATTTTTTTAGTAGAGACGGGGTTTCACCGTGTTAGCCAGGATGGTCTCGATCTCCTGACCTTGTGATCCGCCCATCACCTTGTGATCCGCCCATCTCGGCCTCCCAAAGTGCTGGGATTACAGGCTTGAGCCACCGCGCCCGGCCGCAGGAAATGGCTCTTCTGAGAACTTCTGAGGTGATGGGATTCTGTGCCTCTGCGTCTGGCATTTTTTTTTTTTTTTTTTTTTTTTTTTTTTGAGGCAGAGTTTCACTCTTGTTGCCCAGGCTGGAGTGCAATGGTGCGATCTCGACTCACTGCAATCTCCGCCTTCCCGGTTCAAGCGATTGTTCTGCCCCAGCCCCCCCAGTAGCTGGGATTACATGGGATTACAGGCATGCACCACCACACTCAGAGAATTTTGTATTTTTAGTAAAGATGGGGTTTCTCCATGTTGGTCAGGCTGGTCTTGAACTCCAGACCTCAGGTGATCTGCCCACCTTGGCCTTCCAAAGTGCTAGGATTACAGACGTGAGCCACCACGCCGTGGGCCAGGCATTCTTAACAAGGGGCCTGGTGAGGAACTGTGAACTTGCTTGGAATAAAAAAACAAAATATCTTTGTTGTCATCAGCATCTTATGGAAAATTAGCCCTTTGTTCAATTCTTAGTGTAGGCTGGGTGCCGTGGCTCACGCTCAGGCCTGTAATCCCAGCACTTTGGGAGGTTGAGGTGGGAGGATTGCTTCAGCTCAGAAGTTTGAGACCAGCCTGGGCAACGTGGCAAGACCCCCATCTATACTAAAAATACAAAAATTAGCCAGGCATGATGGTGCACACAGCTACACAGGACACTGAAGTGCCAGAAGCCGGGAGGCAGAGGTTGCAGTGATGAGCCAAGATGATACCACTGCACTCCAGTCTGAGTGACAGAGGCAGACTCTGTCTCAATAAATAAAAAAAAATAAAAAATTCTTAGCACAGACAACAAAACACGGCAGTATTAGCAGGACCTGTAACTTTTCACCAAGAGGAATCACAGAGGTTTCCTAGCCATGGTACAGGGGTTGCAGACATTTCCGTATTGTCAAAGCCTGACTTGCAATTCTCACTCCTTCCAAACCACAGTCCTAGTTAGACCTGCCGCTAGATCGCGTTCATAAGGAAAGCGCTTAGATTACTAAGTAGCCAATCAGGTTTCAAGACAATCTTTTAATAACTGCCTCTCCGTGTAACTGGTTTCCTTGCAATTCTATGGATTTTATTCCATGCATTATAATAACTTTATCTGAGCAGGGGTCGGCAGGCTTCAGCTGAACCCAAAAAAGTCCCTGGAGCGGGACAGGCTGAGATCCGCTCTGCGAGAGGCCCTTACCCCACAGGGTTGGGGAGGGAGGTGGAGGGTCCGGCAGGGTGGTCTGGATGCCCTGGGTCCTGTTTCTTTCCAGGCCCGGCCCTGTAACCTCGAGGAGTCTCGGACCCTCAATGGGCCTCAGTTTCCCAGCATGTCAGGCAGGCCACGCTCTCTCCGGGGCATCTCAAGGGCAGCCTCGCGGGCCGTGCCCTGGTCTCGGGGACGTGAGCGGGACACCTCCAGCCTCCGCCCTGAGCGCCCTCCTGGGGCTGGGGGCTTGTGTCATGACCTGCCGGGTCTCGGCTTCCCCGACGGTACCCTGGACGCAATAACGGAGACCGTTCATCACAAGCCGGGCGGGAGCCCGAGGAGCGGCCGGCTCGGAGAAGCCCGGAGAGGACGACGGCCATGACGCCGGCACCGACCCACGAAGCCACCACGGCTCCCGAGGCTCCCACGGCCCCAGACCCGCGCGGCCCCACACCCGCCGCCGGCGCCGCGCTCACCTGACAGCGCCGCCATCTTGGCCTCGGCCTTCAGACAACCTCTGAGGTCCGTCCTCCTGAGCGCTCCGGGTCCCCGGGGCCGTTGCCCAAAGAAGCTCGGAGCGCGTGCGGAAACCGAAACCCGGAGCCGGGAGGTTCCGCTGCGCTTTTGGCCTCCGTGGTCGTGCCTGCGCCGTGCAGCCCCGGATCACCCGAGACGGAAAGGTCAACGGAGTGCGCGCGTAGGGGCCGCGAGTCTGCGGCAGCCCGACAAAAACAGAGGCGATACTCATCTTTTTGTTATTACAGGAGGGCAAAAGTGCCCGCGCGTCCCTGGGTGGGCTCGAACCACCAACCTTTCGGTTAACAGCCGAACGCGCTAACCGATTGCGCCACAGAGACAGCGATGCCGCCCGGCGCCCGGGGAGACCTTATAAAGTATGTGCGTCCTGCTGACGCGAAACCAGCTACGCCTGCGCGGGGAAGGCGCTGCGCGGGCCGGAGTCGCGGCGAGAGCGACCCCTGCCGCCCAGCCGAAATAGCTCAGTTGGGAGAGCGTTAGACTGAAGATCTAAAGGTCCCTGGTTCGATCCCGGGTTTCGGCAAAAGTTTTAGCGCCCCTGAGGATCATTGGTGTCTTTTGTTCAGGATTGGTCCGGCTGCCTCGCAGCTATCCCGGACCCCTTCTCGGAACATGACCCCATTCTGCAGAGGAGGAGTCAGGACGTGGACTCATCTGAAGGTAGAAGGGCTCAGACCTAACAACCCCAAAGCCTCCTCTACCCACCCCCAAGAGGTCATTTCAGCCCAAACTTCCCCCTTCCCTGACAAACCCTCATCTTCCATCTTGCTTAAATTGCTAAGTTTACAGCCTGTACTAATTACATAAAAAACAACACTAAACGCCCAAACTAGCAAAACAGAGTTTGCAGAACGCTTTCTGCATGCATATCAACAAATTTTCATAATTCCACTGGAGGTTTTTTTCTGCCGGTTTTATGATTACGAAAACAGAGGCAAAGGCCAGCGTGGTGGTTCACCCCTGTAATCCCAGCACTTTAGAAGGCCGAGGCAGGCAAATCACCTGAGGTCAGGAGTTTGAGACCAACCTGGCCAATATGGTGAAACCCCATATCTAAATCCCAGCTACTCGGGAGGCAGAGGTTGCAGTGAGCTGAGATCATGCCACCATGCTCCAGCCTAGGCGACAGAGCGAGACTCCATCTCAAAAAACAAAAGGAAAAAGAAAAGAAAACAGAGGCGCAAATTAGGTGAGCACGGCTGAGAAGCAAAGCTGAGGGACCCTCGAGGACCACAGCAGGTGTTTACTGAATTTGTGCCATGGGCTAGGGGCCCACTGCTGAACAAAGCCAGACCTGGTCTCTGTTCTTGGGCAGCTCAAAAGGATTGGAGGGGCCCAGCATGGTGGCTCACACCTGTAATCCCAGCGCTTTAGGAGGCCAAGGCAGGAGGATCACTTGAAGCCAGGAACTTAGGACCAGCCTTGTTTTGTTTTTTGAGATGGAGTCTTGCTCTGTCGCCTAGGCTGGAGTGCAGTGGCGTGATCTCCACTCACTGCAAGCTCCGCCTCCCAGGTTCACACCATTCTCCTGCCTCAGCCTCCCGTGTCGCTGGGACTACAGGTGCCCACCACCGCGCCCAGCTAATTTTTTTTTTTGTATTTTTAGTAGAGACGGGGTTTCACCGTGTTAGCCAGGATTATCTTGATCTCCTGACCTCGTGATCAGCCCGTCTTGGTCTCCCAAAGTGCTGGGATTACAGGCTTGAGCCACCGCGCCGGGCCAATTTCTGTATTTTTAATAGAGATAGGGTTTCACCATGTTGGCCAGGCTGGTCTTGATCTCCTGACCCCAGGTGATCCGCCCACCTCGACCTCCCAGAGTGCTGGCATTACAGGAGTGAGGCACCGCGCCCAGCCATGGTTTTGGTTTTAAATTTATGTAAATATTTTTAGGATAATTTAGAGTTCTAAGTACCCTATGCCCAGTTCATGAATGTGAACGATACATTATTACTGACCAAAATCTACACTCTATCCAGTTTACTGGGTTTCCTGTAATGCCCTTTATTGGCCCAGGGCTCCATCCAGGACCCCACGTGGCATCAGGCGTGGTGTTTCCTAGGCTCCTGGGACCGTGGCCGTTTCTCAGGCGTTCCTGTTTCTGATGCCCTGCAGTTCTGAGGCAGGACTTAATACTGTAGAACATTGCTCATTAGAGATTTTGCTTGTGGGTCTTTTTTACAGGGTCAGGGACAGCAGAATTTCTCCCGTCCCCGGCGTGCCATGTCGGGGTCATGTGTCAGCTGCCCTGGACTCCTCCCGGGAGGAACAGTGAAGCCAGCCCCAGGGTTTCTGGCGGCTCTTAGTCCTAGTGCTGGTGGTGGGGGATGGGGTGGAGACTGCAGCTGAGCTCAGTGGGGGCCCAGGGGGATGGTCCTCGGGCTGCTGGGATGACAGGGCCCCTGGGCTTGTGTCTGCTGTTCAGACTCTTGCCTTCCTATGGGGTCTTTTTTTTTGAGACTGTGTCTCGCTCTGTCCCCCAGGCTGGAGTGCAATGGCACAATCTCAGCTCACTGCAATCTCTGCCTCCTGGGTTCAAGCGATTTTCCTGTTTCAGCCTCCTGAGTAGCTGAGATTACAGGCGTCCACCACCACACCCAGCTATTTTTGTATTTTTAGTAGAGATGGGTTTTCACCATGTTGGTCAGGCTGGTCTCAAACTCCTGACCTCAGGTGATCCGCCCACCTCGGCCTCCCAGAGTGCTGGGATTACAGGCGTCAGCCACTAAGCCCAGCCCCTACAGGGTCTTCATGTTCAGCCGAGGTTGCTCCGTGTGACCAACAGAATGGCGATGATACTCGGGTGCAGCTGCTGGGGATCCTGGGCCGCTGACTCAGAGGCGAGCTGGCCATTACAGAGGGCGGGCGCTCCGGCAGCTTGACCCACGTGGAGGAGAACCGCAGCCTCCTTCCCATGCCTTGCCCCAAGCGAGGCTCCTTGGACCCCCAGCCCCGCTGGAGCCTTCAGTTGATGTGGCCCCAGCCAGCATCTGGACTGCAGCCCCAGAAGCCATCCCAGAAACACCTGGCCGGGCTGCTCTTAGATCCCTGTCCCACAGAAACCGCGTGGAGAATGTTCCAGCCGCTGGGTTTTGCGGTGGCATTCTGGGGCAAAGCGGGCTGACTGATGGGCTGACTGGATGGAAGGGTGAGGTAGGTGGGGAAGAGAGGGATCTGGTTCAGGAACTCCGGGCCCTGGAGGACACCCCTGAGACAGGGAACATGGAGGAGCTGGCTTCATGGGGCGGAGGCAGGATGTGAGCAGAGGGCAGGCAGCAGTTCCGGAAACAGCTTGGGCCATCGAGAGGGGAAGGACCCAGAGTGGGGTCAGAGTGAGAATTGGAGAAGGTGAGAAGGGGGCATGAGGCTGGCACAGGGAGGGAGGCAGAGAGGCACAAGAACCCAGGCAGGCCAGCTGCGGTGGCTCTCATCTCTAATCCCAGCACCTTGGAGGCCGATGTGGGAGGATTACTTAGCCTGGGAAACACAGCAAGCCCCATTTCTACAAAAAGCACAAAAATTAGCCGGGCGTGGTGGGACACACCTGTGGTCCCAGCTTCTTGGGAGGCTGAAGTGGGAAGATCGCTTGAGCCGGGGAGGTCAAGGCTGCAGTGAGCCATGTTTGCACCACTGCACTCCAGCCTGGGCAACAGAGCCAGACCGTCGCAAACAAACAAAAAGCAAAACAGAAAGTGCCTCAGGCAGTGGGGTCCATGAGAGTGAGGCTTCCGTGGTTTGGAATTCTCGCTGCCTGCCTGTGTTGCCCCTTTTAAGATGGACGAAGTGCGCTGTGCGGCCACCAAGGTCTCCTTGTTGGAAGCGATCAGACAGGTGCGGCTGCCCCAGGGAGGGGGACCCCAATTCCCCTTGCACTGCTGGGAACAACTGACACCAGCTTTGGAAAAAGCATTGGCAGGGACATGGGGGTCTCTGCGGCTCAGTGAAGGGGGCTGGGGAGTGTGGGCCAGGCGGCTGGGGGGCTGGCAGCAGCATGCACGCAGGCTCTGAGACACCAGCTGGGCCAAGCCAGAGGGAAGGGGCAGGGGGCAGGGGTCAGGGGAAGGACGCCATGGTTTGTGGCCAGCAGTTTTCCACAGGGCACCAGGCCATGTCTGGGGACATCTGTGGTCATCACGATGGTAGAGGCGGGAGCCCCCGGCATGGAACCACTGAGCACCTAGCAGGACCCAGGACGCCCCACCCCAGGGACCCAGGTCCAATGTCCTCGGTGCCAGGGACAGGTCAGGTGGGGTCGTAGGGTCAGCTAGCTGTCAGGAGGAGCAGAGCGTGCAGGCTTCTGAGGGCACGGCTCCTGGAGTCTCCCAGCGTGTGTGCATGTGGTCAAGCCTGTCTTCCTGGGGCTCTGGAGGAAGTCGAGGCGTGCCAGCCATGCTGTGGGGAGGGCGGCCCAGGACCACCCATGCTGGCATCCTCAGAGCGCTGGAATGCTCCTCCCTGGCCGTGCTTGTCAGGTCAGCACCCCCGACTCCCACCCAACTGCCCAGCTGACAACCCAGAGCACCCACGACCCCCCATTACTGAGGGAAGCGCCCAGGCAGGGCCTGCCCCAGCGGCCTTGACAGCCTCAGAGCCCACAGGACAGTAAGGGCAGAGGGTGCGGGCGGGGTGGGACGCACTCGGGGACCTCTGGCATGTTCTGGTTCCACCTGCTGGGTAGGGCTTCGCTGCAAGACAGGTGCTCACTGTCATTCAGGCTGGAGTGCAGTGGTGCGATCTCGGCTCACTGAAGCCTTGGCCTCCAAACAAGTGATCTTCCCACCTAAGCCTCCCCAGTAGCTGGGGCCACAGGCATGAACCCCAGTGAGGCCCCTGGCTGCTGTTTATTTTTTTGAGACGGAGTCTCACTCTGTCACCAGGCTGGAGTGCAGTGGCGCGATCTTGGATCACTACAGCCTCTGCCTCAACCTCCTGAGTAAATAGGACTACAGGCGCCCGCCACCATGCCCGACTAATTTTTGTATTTTTAGTAGAGATGAGATTTTACCATGTTGGCCAGGCTGGTCTCGAACTTCTGACCTCAGGCGATCCGCCCGCCTTGGCATCCCAAAGTGCTGGGATTGCAGGCGTGAGCCACCGCGCCTGGCCTCTGGCTGCTGTTCAAACAGCACCCTAGGCCCGCCAGTGAGGTGGGAATCCACCGTGGGGCCAGGCCGTGTCCCTGAGGACGGCAGAGTCACTCCCCCATTTCCAAGCTTGGACAACCCACACGGTGGAACATGTTTGGAGGTTCAGAAAAGACAAGCCAGAGATCTGGGAGGTGTTTAATTCCACCTCAAACAACTTGGCAAGGTCAGCAGAGAAGCAAATGGATAAAACTACTTCACAACAGCAGAAAAATTCCCGCGGGGGGGCGTGGTTCCCACAAAACCGTGGCGACGTGTCCTACCCTCAGGAACCCACCGTGGAGGGCGGCTGGGGGGATTTTCCACGAGGCAGCACGAGGCCCATACACGCAATGCTGCTGCTGCGCCCCTCCTCAGGCGGTGGTACTGGCTGCTTCTTGTCCCTGAAAGAGTGACCGGCAGGGGACCAGGGCCGTCGGGGGTCTGCCCCACTGCTCCCGACAAGACAGACCCCAGCGTGCGGGCACAGGAGGCAGAGCTGCCAGGCCAGGGCCGGGTTTCCTGCTCTCGGATTTGAGCAGAATCAAGTGAAACAAAGGCCAGTGAACACCGAGTCCCAGAGCAGCCGCCCCCTGGCACTTCCCGAGTCCCAAGGACCCAATACGAGAGTCCCTGAGGCTTCGTCCTGCTCAGCGCCCTGCACCCCGAGACAATCGTGTTCTGACCTCCTCTCCGGTGGCTGTGGTCAGCTGGGGAGGGCCTGGGGGAAGAGGGTCATGGCCCCTCAAAATAAGGCCTCCAGCCAGGGCCAGATGCAGCCCACTTAGTGGGGAGAAAGCAGCCCCCAGGCCACCGGGCCCTGGAACCCTGGGAAGTTCACCAGCACTGCTGTCCAGGCGCAGCCTGGAGAGCATCGGCTGAGAATGGACACTTCATTGTCTGTGGCTTTGCTCTTAACAGCACATGTGACCCTGCTGGAGCCTGGCTGAGCCCCACCAAGTCACAGCCTTCAACAACCTGTAGACCCGGCACCGCCCGACACCGTACTGTGGACCAGAGCCGACCTGGCAGCCACAGCCTGGAAGCCGTTTCTCCAGACGGGAGCTCAGTTGGGCTTCCATACAAAGGCTGCACTTCTGCGATGGTGGGGCACAGGACAAGGCCTTCTTCTCACTCGACCCCAGGGCTCCCGGAGTGACCCTGACTGCTGCGGCCAGCACAGCCATCCGGGCCGACGACCGCGGTGACTGGCCATGCAGTGACGACACAATGCAGGGAAACTCACTCAGGCCAGGTGCACGGGCGGGGGAGGTGGAGGTGGTCCAGCCCACGGCAGCCAGGGCATGCGGCTGTGCGCTGTGGTCCACTCAACCACAGTGCGGAGCACAGAGGCCCCTGGAAAGGTGCGTGTCCTGCGCCTCTCCCTGCAGCCACAGCAAACACGACACAGAGCAGCGGCTCGTCTCTGCTCCCGCCTCTAACGAAGGCTGTTTCCTCACAGCTGCAGAGCACACTGAGTGGCAGAGCAAATTCTGGAACTGTCGCAGGCGGAAACCACACAAGGGGGAAACAGATAAAACAGCAAACCCGGAAGAACCATTCCCGCTTCCGAAGCTCCATCGTCACGGCAGATGCTTAAAACCTCCCATTTAATAACAGATGCCACAGACAAGATCAGCGTGTACGTCGGGAGAAACCACAGCACAGTCACGGGTACTGACGCACAGCGAACACGCTTCTGTCCTTTCAAAAGCCTTTCCGGAACGGTGTCTTGAAAAAAATGCCAAAAATAAAATGAAAAACAATTGCCAGGGAAAGAGAACTGGCTTTCAATGTTAACAAAATGGGTTCTCCAGAAGTACGGAAATCAGGACAGCCATGCAGAATGCACAGACAGGCCCAAACGCAAATGTGCCCGAGCCCCCCATCTTCAGACACGCTCATGCACACTGGAGGCGCTCCCACCGCCAGGCCCCGCTGACAGCACAGCTGGCTGCTCCATCACCAACGGCGCCGTTTCCGCTCTTCAAGGAGCTGGTTGTCAAATATTTCTTTTTCCCTTCAGAAAACAAGAGTCTTCATTTTAGTAATTCATCATTGTGTGTTAAAGAATATGAGAGGGCTGGGTGTGGTCACTCTCCTGTAATCTCAACACTTTGGGAGGCCGAGGCGGGTGGATCACGAGGTCAGGAGTTCGAGACCATTCTGGCTAACACGGTGAAACCCTGTCTCTACTAAAAATACCAAAAACAAAACAAAACAAAAAATGGGCATGGTGGCGCATGTCTGTAATCCCAGCTACTTGGGAGGCTGAGGCAGGCGAGTCGCCTGAACCCAGGAGGCGGAGGTTGCAGTGAGCCAAGATTACACCATTGTACTCCAGCCTGGGTGACAGAGCAAGACTCCATCTCAAAAAAAGAGAAAAAAAAAGAACATGATAGAGAGGCCGGGCGCCGTGGCTCACGCCTGTAATCCCAGCACTTTGGGAGGCTGAGGTGGGTGGATCACAAGGTCAGGAGTTCAAGACCAGCGTGGCCTAGATGGTGAAATGCCACCTCTACTAAAAATACGAAAATTAGCTGGGCGTGGTGGCGGGCACCTGTAATCCCAGCCACTCAGGAGGCTGAGTCAGGACAACCACTTGACCCCAGGGGTAGGGGGGTTGCAGAGGTTGCAGTGAGCTTAGATCGCGCCACTGCATTCCAGCCTGGGTGACAGAGCAAGACTTCGTCTCAAAAAAAAAAAAAAAAAGAAATATATATATGTGTGTGTGTGTGGGCGTGTGTATGTGTGTATACACAAGAGGGCAGTTGTTTGATGGGGACAGAGCTGCAGTTTGGAAAGATGAAGTTCTGAGATGAGCAGTGGAGCCGGCTACACAGCAGCATGAATGTGCTCACCACCATCGAACCGTACACTGAAAAAGGGGAGGACAGGAACTTTTATGCTACGTGTAATTTTTTTCTTGAGATGGAGTCTCGCTCTATCGCCAGGCTGGAATGCGGTAGTACAGTCTTGGCTCACTGCAACCTCCACCTCCCCGGTTCAAGCGATTCCCCTGCCTCAGCATCCCGAGTAGCTGGGACTGACTACATGTACCGCACCACCATGCCTGGCTTTTTTTATTTATTTATTTATTTTCAGTAGAGACAGGGTCTCACCATGTTGGCCAGGCTGGTCTCAAACTCCTGACCTCACGATCCACCCACCTCAGCCTCCCAGAGTGCTGGGATTATGGGCATGAGCCACCACACCCGGCCTTAACAATGTTTTAAAATAATATTTATTTTTAGAGACAGGGTGTTGCTCTGTCACCCAGGCTAGGATGCAGTGGCATGATGACGGCTCGCTGCAGCCTCAAACTCCTGGGCTCAAGGGATCCTCCCACCTTAGCCTCTCAAAGTGCTGGGATCGCAGACATGAGCCACTGTGACTGGCTAAAAATAATTTTTTACGAAAGAGTATGAGATGCCAAATTGTCCTTACTAAGTGACCTCCCTGTAAAGGGAAATTAGAACAATTGCTTAGCCAGCAACCCCTCTCAGGAACAGGGCTGCCCCGGATCAAGAGACCAACAAGGGCTGCCGGCTCTGATGTGCGCCCCAACAGACCTGGAAATAGGGGAGAGCACGCCAGCAGCAGCACCAGAGAAAGGCAGGCGTGAAAAGAACAGCCTTGGGAAGAGTGCAGAGCAGCTCATGGTGCAACTCGAAAAGGACAAGAGGGCCTGGGAAACACCGTGCAGGGGGCGGGGACTGGGTCCCAGGACACCCAGTGTGTGACCCAAGGCTCCACTGAGGCCAAAGGTCAAATGCGATGCCGCTCACTGGCCTTGTTACTCTGACCACGTCCCCGGCATGATAAAATCATAGCCTGTGTATTCAACCCAACCAACTTCTCCATCACAGCACCAGCACCGTTTCTCACAGTTTGCTGGAGGTTTTGATGGTAACTAGAAGCCGTGATGAACTCCTAACGGGTTTTGATGTCGGCAACCCAGACTTGGAAAAAAAAAATCAGGAGGATGGAAGATTTCCACAGATGGGAGTGGAGGGTGAAGAGGCTTCTGAGACAGAGGGAGAGGACAACCCAGGAGGCTGAGTCCAGGCGTGCTGGCTCTGACCTGACTTCCCCGGACCTCACTTACTCTTACGGCAAGCATGACAAGGGGACCATGAAGATCCAGCAGGAAAACACCCAGTTTCTGCATCTGAAGGCCTTTCCTATTTCGGTAAGCCAGCCGGGCCAACACTCCCTCAACAAGGCCAAATTCCGCCTTTGGGCGCTGTGCGGGGGGGGCCTGCCAGTGACACCGAGGCCCCACACCTCCTCCTCCCTGGCCTCTCCAGCAGCCCCTCCTGCCCTGCCCAGGGAGGACACGGGGCTGGTGAGGGAGTTCAGTGTCTTCACCACGAGTCTCCTGTGACTGTGGGACCAGGAGACGTCGGTGGCTGCGCAAGCCGCCCTGGCCGGAGACCCTGTCCCTGACTCTAGTTGAGTCTTCAGCCTGTCACTGCCCCGTGGGCCCCGCCTGGCTCCCAGCAAGGCCTGGCCGCATGCCCAGAGACAGGATTAGGCGCTCTGGGGGCCAAACATCCAGGCTACGCACACGGATGTGAGAGAAACATCTTGATCACAGCATTCTTCTGGCTGCTGGAAAGCACCGGGCCCTGCCGCTGCTTCATCTCGCTGTACTTCTCACACAGCCATGGGGCTGCGGAAAGAGGCGAGGAAAGTTCAAAAAGCAAACATCAACCCTTGCAAAAAGAGATTAAGAACAGACATGGCCCAGGCACGCGCCCGTGGCACCGTGCTGCCCACCGTGACCAGCTGGGAGACCCGGGCCCAGCCTTCCTGGAGGGCAGGAGTGACCCGCAGCGGCTTCAGCATGTGTAATCAGCTCACTGCCCAGCACCTGGACCACCTCATGAGGGGGAGGGGCTGCAGCACCTGGAGTCAAACTGCCCGTAGAAACACAACCTGGAAGGCAGAGATGCAAGTGGTTGGAGCGAGCGCCGGGAGTAGCCTACCGGTAGCTCAGCGAAGGCCCCTTGATGTACTTCTCCTCGGCCGTCTTGTAGTCCACCTCGTCCACTGCAGCGATCGCGCAGATGATAGCCTGTGAGAGAGCACGAGGCTCAGCAGCAGCCAGCACTGCCCAACCGGCCCCATGTGGCCCGCGGCTGAGAAGGCCTCAGGGAGCCCGGGTCACCAGGTTCCGCCCTCCAGACAAGGTCTAGCTCATGGTTCAGAAGGTAAGAACCTAGTCCATGAACCCCTGCTTGTAATGATGTTTCTTAATAAAATCAGTGTTATCTTTTGGACTAGAAACAACAGCTCAGATCACTAAAAGCACAGAATAAAAGGCAAGACCCAAACTCACAAGTGCATTTCTGAAAAATTTTAAGTTTTTTTTGTTGTTGTTTTTTCTGGGACAGTCTTGCCCTGTCACCCAGGTTGCAGTGCAGTGGCACAATCTTAGCTCACTGCAACCTCCGCCTCCCAGGTTCCAGTGATTTTCCTGCCTCGGCCTCCCAAGTAGCTGGGATTA
>NW_012120043.1:1229360-1238239 GCF_000951035.1 Colobus angolensis palliatus | reverse complement strand
CGGAGCTTGCAGTGAGCTGAGATCTGGCCACTGCACTCCAGTCCGGGCGACAGAGCGAGACTCCGCCTCAAAAAAAAAAAAAACAAAAAGGAGACACTAAGGAATCACCCCATGTTTAGTATGATGATCATGGTAAACACATTTTTAACCGAGTCCGTCTGGTTCAGAGCAGACTCTCTCCCACTCGGCCCTGTGGACATCGGGGCCAGACTGTTCTGGGGGGTGGGGCCGTCCTGGGCACCGCAGGGTGCTGAGCAGCAGCCCTGCCCCAACCCACTCCATGCCAGAAGCACTCCCAGCTGTGACAAGCACAAATGTCCCCAGACACTGCCAGTGTCCCCCAGGGGGCAGAATCACCCTCATTTTAGAGATACACACTAAAGTATTTATGGGTTTAAAAAAAAAAAAAATGTGGCCAGGCGTGGCGGCTCACGCCTGTAATCCCAGCACTTTGGGAGGCCAAGGCGGGTGGATCACAGGGTCAGGAGATCGAGGCCATCCCAGCTAACATGGTGAAACCCCGTCTCTACTAAAAATACAAAAATTAGCCAGGCGTGGTGCGGGTGCCTGTAGTCCCAGCTACTCAGGAGGCTGAGGCAGGAGAATGGTGTGAACCCAGGAGGTGGAGCTTCCAGTGAGCTGAGATGGCGCCACTGCACTCCAGCCTGGGCGACAGAGCAAGACTCCTTCTCAAAAAAAAAAAGCTTGAGGGTTTTTATGCTCCAAAAAATAATTCCAGGCAGGTTATGGGCACATTAAGAGTTCACTATGTTATTTTCTTTTGGGGTCTATTTGAAAATTCCCATAGTTATGAATAGTTTTGAGTATGTTTTTTTCCCACAGATGTACACATATGCCCAGCAATGTCCTCTCTGAAATTTCAGATACAAACTTCAAAATAATCTGTATTTGCTCCTCACCAAGCACCAAATCCACAGCTGAAGTTCAAAATCACAGACAGTCTAATTTCTGGTTTTTTTAACTTACCATGGGTTTATCAGAGTATTAGATGTATAATCAACTTACAATTTTTCAACTTACAATGGGTTTACCTGGGTATTAAATGCGATTCTGACTTGGGAATTTTCAACTCACCGTGGGTTTCCCAAGACTGACCCACCGAGGCCGGGGAGCATCTGTGCGCCCACGGTGGCGAGGGAGTTCGCACCCCGGGTGCTGACAGCTTAGGACAGTGCCCGCGCGGCTCCGTCTCTGCACAGGGGTCAAGCGCACGCGCTCACGTTTCCCAGCACTGATGGGATGTAAACACACGAGGCCTCCGCAGCCTCCTCGTGCAGAGTGTTGGAAAATCCCAGCATAGGCTCCTCCCTGCCCACACAACACACCGGTCTGCGGCTCACCTCGGGCAGAAGCACGTCCAGAATGAACCGGATCCGGTCACCGTTGGTGCGCCGGAGCACCTTGGCGCCCACCTCCTGGTAGATGCCCTGCAGGTACTTCACCACCAGGTCCAGCTGCCCTTCGTCCTCCAGGTAGGTCTCCACGCAGGTCACGTACTGGCTGGAGCTCAGGAAGGTCTGCAGCCAGCGAGACGGCTTTCTGCTCTTCAGGATGGCCCGCAGGTGGCTCTCCGCGCCCTTGGCCTTCACGATGTACTCCACCAGCTTCTGGTTGGCCCGGTCCCGGGCGGCCCGCGAGCGGTCGGGGAGCACTTTCCGGCAGGGCTGCCTCTGCCCCAGGGGGCGCCCCACCACAGGCTCCTCAGGGCTCCCCTTGCTCAGTGGAGGAAACCTGGTCCCCAGGACGTCCTGCTGGATGGATTTGCGGACAGGATAGCCTGCAAAGGAAGCACCTGTCGAGGGACCAGCGCGTGGGCTGCCTTCCTCGGGCGGCAGTGGGTCAGGGCCGATGGAAGGTTGCGACATGGCAGGGGTGAGGGCAGACCCTAGCGCTCGAGCTCCGTGTCAGCACAGGAGTGCAGCGTTCATGCTCCTAAAGACAATTCCTCTGCTGGGACCCCTGGCCTTTCTCCCCTCACTGGGCCCGGCAACCAGGTTTAACCCTTAGAGCAGAGCAAAGTGCCTACCCGTGTAGCACTGCCCAAGAAGAATCAATTCAGCCACGTCCACTCCTCTACCAACTGGGAGGCATGGAAAACCCCACTACTGTCGATAACGGAAAATGCTGGATCGACAATGAAGTGGTGGCCAAACATCCTGGTGTCCGTGACACGTTCTCTTTTTTTGAGACAAGGTCTTGCTCTGTCACTCAGGCAGGAGTGCAGCAGGGCAGACACACAGGTCACCACAGCCTTGAACTCTCGGGCTCAAGCCATTCTCCCACCTCTGCCTCCCAAGTAGCTGGGGCTGCAGGCGCGCATGCCACATGCCTAGCTCATTTTTTTCTATTTTTTTTTTTTGTGGAGACAGGGTCTTGCTCTGTTGCCCAGGCTAGTCTTGAACTCCTGGCCTCAAGCAATCCTCTTGCTTCAGCCTCCCAAAGTGCTGGGGTTACAGGTGTGAGCCTCCGCACCTGGCCTACATTCCTAACGATACCTGATGTGTGCAGCCACCAGCCACAGTGGGGAAAGGGTGGGTGTGGCCCATGGGACGAGGGCCCCAGGGCAGGCTGGGGAAGCTGCGCCAGTGGACACCAGCAGCCCGAGGTCCCAGGGAGCCTCAGGGGTCAAAACCTCATAGGGGTTGCACAATGCTGTGTGGCTATGGACAGTGCCTTGACCCCAACGTCCCCTTCCACAGCTCTAGACATAGAAGACTGCTTTTTCTAAAGAGCTAAAAGGCCGACTACACTTTCCAAGATGTGCCTGTAGACTTACTTATATCAGCCGCGTAATATTCCAGGAAAGAGCCAGCAAAAGACCCGCAGCCTGCAGGGGGTGGAGGGAGAGAGCACTATGTAGACCTAAGAGGAGTCCCGGGAAGTGTGTTCAGGAGCCGGCCCAGTATCTGTTTACGAAATAATCCAGCCAGGCCAGAACCCCAGCCCACCCACAGGGAATGTCGCAGGGCCATGAAAATATGCTCTGCCTCCAGGCAGCTCCAGCCCAACCCCTCCAAGGGGTCTTTAGAGGCGGCTGGATGCCTGCTGCCCGGCTCCACCCCTCCCCAGCACCCTGCATACCTAACCGGACCCTGTAGTCAGTGATGAGGGAGACGCACCAACCAATGGCCTGGTCAAAGTCCTCCCTGGCTTGGTTCTATAACGAGACCCGGGCGATAGGCGTCAGTGGGAGGCAGTGCCAAGCACCCTGGGTTCAGAAGCCACGCAGAGCCCGGGGACCAGCCAGGTGTCCAGGCTCCCCACCCTCCAGCCCACACCTCTGATCCTCCCTGACAAAGGGGCAGACACCTCAGGCAGGGATCCCCTGGGAAACGGGAAACCCACCAGGCACAGGTCTGGGCCCTGAGCTGCTCAAATGGTGGGCACAGGGGACCCGACGGCTTGGGGCGATCTGAACGCATCCACGGTGGAAGCACCTCCCACGTGGCCACTGTGCCACGTGACAGGACGTCAGTCCCGGAAACAAGCTGCTCTAACAGCCGTTTTCGTTGGGAGCTGCTGACTGCAGCCAGGCTAGGCCACCACCTGGGCTGCGCTAACAGCACCTGGGCTGGCAGCAGGGTGGGTCCTCAGAAAAGGACACAGCAGCCCCAAAGATGCCACAAAGCCACGACCATCACACAACGACCCAGGGAAGACTCTGGAGCCGAGGGCCACGGGGGGCCCCGTCAGAACACCCCAGGGCCGGGTGGACGCCGCGCTCTGCCGGCCCAGCAGCCCCTGCACTTTCCTAAAGCACGGACTCCCCAACAGCACCCCTTAGAGGCCACAGTGACGGCCACTGAATCGAGTGGGCTTCGGGAGCCCACACACCTGACTCACGAGCAGACGTGCGCACTCTCAGGACCCAGGGTGTTTTATATAAACAGCGGCCCTTCTACGTTTAAGGCACGGAGCTTCCTGCTGTCCTCCTCACCCCACACCTTCATCCGTTTTGAGAAAGGAATTCAGATCCGGCTGGGCGCGGTGGCTCACGCCTGTAATCCCAGCACTTTGGGAGGCCGAGGCAGGCGGATCATGAGGTCAGGAATTCGAGACCAGCCTGGCCAATATGATGAAACCCCGTCTCTACTAAAAATACAAAAATTAGCAGGGTGTGGTGGTGCACGCCTGTAGTCCCAGCTACTCGGAAGGCTGAGGCAGCAGAATCGCTTGAACCCAGGAGGCAGAGGTTGCAATGAGCCAAGATCACACCACTGCACTTCAGCCTAGGCAACAGAATGAGACTCTGTCTCAAAAAAAAAAGAAAGAAAGAAAAGAAAGTAACTCAGATCCCTGAGAGTGGAAAAGACCCACCACATTTTCTTTTTTTCCAGAGGAGTAAAAATAACTGCACTGAGTTGACGTGTTGGTGCTGAAAGTCGCTACAACAAAATGAGTATTTCTAGAGGAAAAATAGACATTTCTGAGTTAGACAAACCCCTTGCAGTTCATCGACAGCACGTGATGAAAGCTGGCTGCAGATCCAGGGAGCGGGAAGCCGCTCTGCAGCAAGCTGTCTGCCACGTGATATCAGCCAGGCTCACAGGCGGCACTCGAGGGCCCACGGGGCTCCCGATGCTGAGCTAGGGACACCCCCGGCCGCAAGGGGCTGGCTCCCGAGGCCCCCGTGCCGTGGGGTGGACTGAGACAGTCGGCCGGGGAAGGCGGTGGCCTTGCGCAGGGGCTCTCTGCTGCAGCCTTGCCTGGTGGCCCTGGGCAAACTGTCCTTTGCCAGAGTCCCAGCTTCCTTACCTGTAAAGCGGGGAAATGGGGCCACAACTTCCCAGGACAGTTGTGAGAATTCAGTGCAGTGACTGAGCCCGTGATCTAACTCTAACGGCCAGAGTGCAGCCCAGCTCTGTTACTTCCCACAATCATTCACACGCATACACCGCAGCCAGGATTTCAAGAGCTACACACAGAGGACACACTTACTAATCACAAAGTAAACCACTTAAAGCAAGCACAAAACATAATCCACCTACCAGGAGTGTCTGTTTCTCTTTACAATCAAAGTGCTTTAAACTTTTAAGAGACACTGTGAAACTTAAAGCAGAGAGAGGGAAAAGTTAACATGAATGAACTTCCTCTAATAAGCTAAAAACCTTTCCCTGCCTGATTAAGATCAGTGGAGGCCGCTGGAGGCCCCGCCAGCCCCAGCTTATTTACGGAAGGTGACCGTTTCCTCAGCTGCCAAGACGCCGCGAACGCACCATGGTGGGCCCAGTGACTTCAGCAACACTGACTGGGCCGTGCCAGGACAGGCCGACTCTGGGGCCTGGGTCTCCACTCCACACCTCCCACCTCTCGGGGGCAGCACGGAAGTACCAGATGACACTGGTTCTGCGCGCTTGGCTTGGGAACGTGCACTGCGATGACTGCAAAGGCTGCTCTCGGCCGGCTGACCCATCAACGTGTGTTTTCGCCCCATGACTAAGGAACAGCCACGTAACCCAGGGGCACGCTCAGGTGGATGCAGGACGCTGTCTGCACACCTGCGTGGACATTTTGCTAGTTTGTGCGAAACAGGGCCACAGGGAGTGTCTGGTTGGGCTGCCTTTCAAAGCCAGCAAATCAGGTTGTGAAAACCGCAGTGTTTGACCGGATCCTTCACACAGAGCCTTTGTGTGACTCACCCTCCCAGCGAGTGAGAGGTCACAAGAAGGACATGCCCCCAGTGAGACCCCGCCAGCCCTGCCCAGGCCTGGACTCGTGCCGGGGTCTCCCCTCTGCCCCTCTGTCCCCATGCCTGCTCTGAGAGCGGCCAGCCTGCCACCCGGGCCCACTCACAGAAACCAAGAACAGCGGGTTACCCTTTCCTTTTCGGGTTCATGTGTCCTTCGATGTAGAGCACACTTGCTTTCTTATCTCTCTGCCTGACGCTTTTGACCTGTTTGCAAATCCAAGAAAATAAAACGTCAAAAGAGAGATCGTGGCTGACATCACATGACACATCGAACAGGCGTTGCCCCAGCTCTGGGGCACCCCAGCAAAGTCTCCCGTAAGGAGGCATTAAGAAACGGCCCCACGCTCTGCCACACGCATCACTTCAACGCTTTCCCGGCAGAGCAGAATCAGCCAGTTTTGTTTGGGTTTTTGAATAAAAAGAGCCACAGCTACCGCTGCCAGCTGCCTCTTTAAATAAGCGTCCTGAGATTCTCCAGCGGCTCGGGGGGCAGGTTTGTCCTCCTCGCGCTCTGGGGGAGTGGAGGAAGTGCAGAAAAGCTCGGGAACAAGCCCGGGCCACATGGGGAGGGGCAGGGACTGCGCCGCGCTGCCACCTCCCCCCAGCCTCCCCAGTCCTGGCCTCCCGGGGACACCGTGAGAAGGCAGCGAGGAGCGGAGCACCAGCGACCAGCGCCTCCGGTGGCCCTTCCAGCCTGCACTCTCAGGGAGGCTGCCTGTTCTTATGCCCCAGGAACCTGTCACATCAGTGACCTGTTAACCCAGCAGGGACCCCAGAAACTGATGAAAACAAGAGAAGACTAGCAAGGTGTGGGAGGGGAAGCCAGTGCCAAGGGAGGGCGGAGGGCCCAGAAGCCCGGCCTCCATCACTGCAGGCCAGCAGGCGACAAGAGGAGCCCAGCTAGGCCATAAATGTGTTGCACCTCCCCAGCAAACAGCACAGACTCAACCCCAGGTTTCCCGGAACCATAATCAGTCACATGCAAGGAGCCTGGGTGACTCGGGTGAGGTCAGTCATTACAGCAACAAAAGCATCTCCGGATTACTGCAAAGCAAACGCCTTTTGGATTTAAACATCGTTGTCTCTTAGGAGGATAAAGGGAAAAAAGGGATAAAATATGAAGAAGAGGTGAGGGCCAGGACAGCACCTGTGCCCAGGACAACAATCAACTAATGACCTGCAACTTCCAGGCCTGCAGAGACGGAAGCAGAGAATCTGCCCCGGCTTGAACGCATCACCCACACCGGGAACTTGGACAGGATTTCAAACTCCTATTTGTATGCATGCAACCAACCCCACCACAAAATCCAAATTAATGAGCTCTAATGGGGGAAAACGGGGTAAAATGCACAATTAAAACGAGCAAATCACAAATTTTTTTTTTCCTTTTTCTTCCCCCGAGATGGAGTCTCGCTCTGTCGCCCAGGCTGGAGTGCAGTGGCATGATCTTGGCTCACTGCAACCTCCAACTCCCGGGTTCAAGCGATTTTCCTGCCTCAGCCTCCCAAGTAGCTGAGATTACAGGCGCACGCCACCACGCCAGGCTAATTTTTTTGTATTTTTAGCAGAGACAGGGTTTCACTGTGTTGGCCAGGCTGGTCTCAAACTCCTGACCTCAGGTGATCCACCCACCATGGCCTCTCAAAGTGCTGGGATTACAGGCGTGAACCACTGCACCCGGCCACAAATATTTTTTTCAAGCAGGTCTTTCTAAGCCTGCTTGGTGAAAATCTGCCCTATAAACTTAACACCATTTCTTAACTTAGGTACAGGCATCTCCTAAAGTCTTTTGTATAAACCCACCAACTTTTCCCAGGAAACACAAAATAATGAAAACATTTATCCAGGTCAAATTATCAAGAACTGAAGATGGGTGGAATAAAAATTCATGAAATTTAAATAACTACATCTTAGAAGACGGAGGAAGCTGTTCTTACCACTGCAGGCCAGAAGGGGTATTTTTTATATTTAAGCCAGACTAGCATTCCTACTTCAAACGAATGTGGTTCTAGAATTAAAGAAAAAAGAAAAACAAAAAAAAGAATAAACAAGTCAAATCCATATCAAGCACGGATGTAACAGCCTGAGAAAACACAGCACAATATTGTTGAAACCTGACTTTATGCCATTCACTTAAAAGATGAGGAGAATCTGAAAGGCAGATTCACATTCCCCACACTACTGGAGTCTAACCAGCATCGATGAGACAGTAAAACCACAGCAGCTGAGTGTGGGGCCGCACCAGGGTCTCAGCTGTGACAAACGCACCCTGGGAACGGGAGCAGCACATGACGGGCGGCAGGGGCTCTGACCTACGTGTGCACAACTTCCGTAACTCTAAACTAACTCCACAGGAGGCACTTTCTTAAAGAGAGCGTGGCACAAAACAGAAGGGAGATAATAGTATGCGAAGAAGACCCAAACACAAGGACTGAGATTCTAAAGAGGATTCTGAGAAACTACGGTCAAAAATGGGAAAATTATTTAAATCATAACCAGAAAACTATGTATAAATGAATGATTTTCAATGCCAAAAAAGAGTGAATTATTTAAAATTTTAAAACTAAAGTATCAGAAAAACTACTAGAAACAGTCTGTCCTTAGACACACAAAGCCTGTGTCTTCCGCACTGTGGAAGGTGGAAGGAAGTGCCGTGGTACACGAACACAGACCAAAACCTAAAGGCCTATAAAGTAACCATTACATGACCAGAGGAAAAGGGAGGCCAACTGCGGTGAGTGCCTGCTGTGAACATGCACAGCGTCGTTTCCCCTGGTGAGGGGCATTTCGTCTTTAAGAGAAACTTCCAGGCCCACGTGGACAAGCAACCAATTCAAAGGCTGGTCAGCGAACCCTCAGAAAGATGCCCAGCCTGACAGGTAGGAAACCAAACCAAACGGGAGCAACACCCAGTTCCCACTGCAGGCAGAAGGCAGGCAGCACCAGGCTCCATGACGTCCCAGTGAGCCGACCCCAGTGGGGCAGCGTGGTCGGAAGGGGCCCTTCCCAAGGGCCCTGTGTTCTTTCTGTGTGCGAACTGATCCTGCAGAAATGATTTCCTGGAAGTCCCGACAGGTGCCCCACGGCACCTGCGGTCCTGGGACCATCCAGACGGGTGCCCCACGGCACCTGCGGTCCTGGGACCATCCAGACGGGTGCCCCACGGCAC
>NW_012120043.1:1221079-1229220 GCF_000951035.1 Colobus angolensis palliatus | reverse complement strand
GGCCATCCAGACGGGTGCCCCACGGCACCTGCGGTCCTGGGGCCATCCGGACGGGTGCCCCACGGCACCTGCGGTCCTGGGACCATCCAGACGGGCACTCAATGTATGGGCAGGGTTTGGTGAGTGGTAACTGCTCACCCCAAAGGAAAAGGATGAGAACAGCATGTGGAAAACTGTTAAAAAGTCTGACCATTAGCATTAGGCAAAAAGAGGGAAAATGTGAAACTGTAATGAAGCCCTTTCGATGAGGGAAAAGCACTCAAACAGTGTGGACAAACAACAAAACAAGGCCACAGGCACACCAGTGTGCATGGAATGGCGCTCCCGGGGCTGCACAGGCACCAGCTTCCTGGCCAGGGGGCATCCTGCATCTTACGGATGCTGCCAGTGGGGAAGCCCGGGTGAGAAGCCCCCTCATCTCCCTGTACTATTTTTGCAACATCCTGTGAATCTATAACTATTCTGAAACTACAAGGTTAAAGAAAAGAAAAATAAGACCCGGCTAAGAGGAAGGTTTCATGGGCGAGTCTAAAGTGGGGCTGGTGCTCACGACTTGGTTCGCAAAGCTGACTTTCTGTTCACGGCTGGCTCAGATCTTTGGGTCTCTCATTTCTAGTCCCTTCCACACAGATGCTCAGCAGCACCTAAGGCAGGTTTTCCTCTCGTGCAGCAGCTACTTACAGGAGGGGTGCCGGAGCAGTTCCCCCTTGGGCTGAAGACCCTGCCTCCCAGGACGGCCCCCCAAACGCCATCATGGAAGCCGCCAGACAGTACGTGGCCACACCCAAGCGATGGCGACACAGCCACTCGGCTCACAGGGCCGTCCCTCATTCCCAGCGAGAGGACAGGAGGACAAGGGCTTGAGGTGACCGGAGTAACGCTCTAACAGGGAGGGCTGGGCCGTCTCTTCCCAGGAGTCCCTCTTCCCTTTGTGTAGGTTATTCTTCGGATAGAGGACTGAAAATGTGGCACTTCTGAAGGTCCCTTCCAGGTCTCGGTTCAGTGGGAGAGAAATGAACTCGCAGGAGACCTTTCGTGGAGGATGTGGGGTCCGATCTCAGAGCCCTGCCGCCGCTGCCTTTGAGTGCACCGTTAGGACTATCGGCACACCCTGTGATCATTTCTTACCATGGTATAAAAGGACTCTTGGTGGCTCCTCATCTTCCTCGTCTTCCTCCAGGACAGAACGCATGGAATTAGACCCCATGGACGCTTTGGAAGACTGGCAGTCTGCCAATAACATGATATTAGACTTTCACTGTCATTGTATTATCTTGATGACTCATCCCAAGAAAACATTTCATGACACATGACCATTGATGCATAAAGAAAACGTTCTGTGCTATACACAACTCCACACTGCCAAATTCAAATAGAGTGTGCTTCTATTAAACTACATTTTAAAGAAAAATGCAAGAGGGAGGGAGGCCTGCGGTGAAGGGAAGGCGGACCGTAAGCAGCAGCCACCTCGGCCACAGAAGCTGTGCGCACTCTGGGTGGGAATCCCTTTTGTCCTGGCCCTGCTGCCCCTTCACATCTGAAGCACTCAGTGGATACGCAGGAAGGGGGCCAGGACAGGAGCTGACTATGGAACAGGGTAGGGGTGCGGAGATGCAGGAAGGCGCCAGGACAGGAGCTGACTGTGGAGCAGGGCAGGGGTGCGGTCACTTTGTCTTCAGAGCGTGGCAACCTCAACATGCTAAGGAGATGACGGCCTCAGGAAAGAAGTTCAGAGTAAAGACTGAAATATCTACGCAGTAAGTTTGTAGCGAGTAGATTTCCAGACATTTGATCATACCCTAATTAAGATTTCTGAACTAGCATTTCAAAAATGAGGGATGCTACAATGTTAAAGGGAAAAAAGTCACAGTGCTTGCCTGCAACCACACAAAAATATATCTGCACAGGAATTCTTAAAAAGTCAGGAGTCTTTTGAGTGAGTGAATCACTTTTGAGATTCCTGCCCAATTTAATGGGAACACGTTATTGCTTCTGTAAAAGAGTTAATCCTCGGGGGTGCAGCCGGAGCTGCAGCCTCAGCACAGCCACAATGCTCCCAGCCCTGTCGCAGACAATCGTGGCCTGCCGCCCCTCCACGGACTCCCCACTCACTCAACTCGCTTCCCTTCTAAACAAAAATAAGACGACAAATATTTAGAAGTTGAAGCAATTATAGCCCAGTGGGGAGACAAACAAAAAGGAATGAGGAAGTCTCCACTCTAAGTCTATTTTGGAAACGATCTCATTAAGATCTGGTCAAAAACACCCACATGCCTGGCTCCCTGTCTAGCTACGGAGGGGCAGGACTCCACCCTCTACGCTCTCCTCCTCCACGAGAAACTTTTACCTTCCTCCAGCTTCTGGGAATCCAGGCAAGGAGGACGTCTGCTTTCATCCACAGAGGCGTGGGAGGGAGGCGGGCCGAGCCTGGCGGTGCTGCGCAGGGTCATAGACTCTCTGGGCCCTGGCCCGGGGGATGGCGTTTCTCCTGCTGCCCCGGGCTCCAGCTGCGCGGCAGGGGGCCTCTGGCTGCCATCCAGGCATAGCCTCTTCTTTGCAGGGCATTCTCTGGGCTCTGAGCAGGCCGAGGGCTCAGGAGCTGGGGGCACAGTGAGGCTGCCCAACGGCAGACCGGGGTCGCGTCCCTCAGCGTTGGCACAGGGATCGTCCTCCCTGACCCCGGAGGGCGAGGATGGGGCTGCCCAGCTGCCTCCCTTGCTCCCCATGTCTCTCTCCGCATCGCCCTCTGAAAGGGAAGATCCATTCCGGCACAAGCTAGACTTCTGCACTGAGTTTCTTCCCTTCTTACTTGCAAGAGTCCAATTTTTGCGGTGGATTCTGGACCCGCTCTCACCCTGAGCACCACCTCCAGCTGAGAGGACCGACAGGCCTCTTGGGTTTTCACTTTTCCTGAGCCCCTTCTTGTGGTCTGCTTTGCACTCGGGGTCCTTTTCACAAGTGAACAAACTTGACAGGCTTTGTTGCACGCATTGCCTCCCCCTGTGAGGTCCGGAACTGCCCAACACATCTCCACGGGGAAGAGATGAGAAGTTGGAATCACAGGGCGAGGAAACGTGTTCCGTGGGCTTCTCTCGCAGAGACTGGTTGGCTCTGCCTGTCCCTGCAGAGCTTTCTTGACTCCAAATGGGCCCCTCGCTCAGAACATCCAGAGCCACGCGAAGTGACCGTCTGTAGGCCAGTTCTTCCAGGGGTGCCACAGGAACCTCATTCTGCGAGGCTGCAAGGACCGAACACACACAATACTGGTTACGTTCACTAGGCAAGCACTGCGGTCACGCCATCGCTTTAAAAGCCCGTTTGTCTCATTCTGACAGCTAGTTTCATACCTAAATCACTGAAGGAGAGGACTAACATTTCTCACCTACATTTTCCCAAAAAGGGGATGAGGCTACAGAACAACAGCTATTCATTCCGGGATTCGAGGCTTTATTTTTTTAAAAACCAAATTTACTGACCTTAACCTGATTGGCTAAAAAGATAAATTCCTCCAAGTTACAAAACAATACTGTGAGCAAAATGTATTCAAATGTTTTGCAAATCCTCTCTCAGCTTTACAATTTCAAATTCAATCAGGGTCAATAAAAACCAATACCAACTAAATAAAGAACTCTGCTGGCAACGTATTCTTGGTTGGTGCGAGGGTTGGTGGTAGCAAGGAACAGGAGATTTAAAAGGCTCATTGTGGGCTGGTAAATTTTCAATACTTCTTTGCAAGGGCATTTCAAAGCCAGCAAAGAGCATCGTGGGCCTCTGGTTTCCAACCCAACCTCCCTGCTGCAGTACTTTTATTTATTCATTCCGACATATAGATACAGCGCTATTTATTTGAACAAGATGATAAATGTAATATCACAACTCAGCGGGCATAATGCCTCAATCAAAACAGTATTTTCCCCGTTGAATATTAAAGGCACCCACAGACAACCAGCCCCCAACACCATCTGCGCCAACAAGGACGCCGCCATCCGAGATGATGGTCAGCCCTGCCGAAGCAATGCAGAGATGGAGCCTGCTTTAAACCAGAGCTGTTTTTTGGAAGACACAGGAAAATAGACTTGATTTTATAAACATCATTGAAGGAATTCCGTTCCATCTTTTCACAAGAGAAACAATTATTTGCAAATGGGATGAACAGTCCCACTTTGAGAAGAGGAGAAGGAAGGCTGGCACGTTGGGTTTGCGGAACTGTGGCTGGGGGGCAGGCAGTCACCAATGCTCCTCACTTGTCATGTGTGTGCATGACGAGTCCCTGGCTGGGCTCAGGCAAACCCTTTCTCACCCACAGCGTGCAAAGGAGGTGGGTGCTGAACTGGGAGAAAGCACACCCGGACAGACAGGAAACCGAGAGCTCCACTTCCGACCTGCCTCGTGCCCACCAAGACGGTGCCTCAAACAATGGGTGCCACCAACCTCAGTGCCAGGCCACCCGTTCTCTCCCCTGGGCTCCGCTCTGGAATTTTAAACACACAACCAACTACTTCTCAAACCTTGGGCTGAGACCAGACTGGCCAGGCAGCGACAGAACCACGGGAAGTCTTACTATAGGAAGAGGAAAGGAAAAAGGAGAACCTCCCCCCTCGTGGCAGCAGCAAAGTCCTTCCTCGTCTTGTGTACTGGAGGCCACGGAGGTAATGAGATGACCTTGATGCTCACCACTGACCATTCTGGGCGTCAAGAATAGGAGTGGTTCTAGGGGCAAATTCTGGAAAGGTTTAAGAAAGCAGATCCATTTTTCCTTCTCCTTCAGCTCAGGGGATTCGCGTTCCCTTGTATGAAGAAAAACATGGTGAACAGGGTGAATTTTTACCCAGAAACCTGAGCCTTCACATTCTCCCAAATGACCTCTTATTTTATGAGAACCTAATGGCTGCTTAGAAATCCACTCTTACCTAACGAGGAGGCAATGGCTTCAATTTGAGACTTCTCTAGGATCTCAACTTCGGTGCTTTTCACCTTAATTCTGCAGAGACAGAACTGGCGTTATACACCACCAGCCAACGCCGCCAAGACATTTTCAAACATGTTTTCCTTTAGATAACAAAAGAATTAATTTCATTTTCCTCCTCAACCTTCTACTTAAACCAAAAGTCACAGCCAACTAGGAATTCATCTGCCTGAGGTTAGAGGCAGCAAGAACCCTGGCGAATGTTTTGGGGCTTGTTTTTTTTTTTTTTTTTTTGATCCCCCTTTTAAGACAGAAAAGGTTGGCTGGATTTAAAAGTAAAAATGAATTCAAATTGTGACTTTTATGAGGCAAATCCTACTTTCAACTGCACAAATACCTCCTTTGTTAGATTTTCAGAGTAGATGGTAATGTCACTAAAAGCTGTTTACAGCCCAGCAGGTGCGTTTTAGTTTAAAAGGATGTGCTTTCCTTTTAAACTCGAGTATTCAATTACCTTCCCAGCCGCAGGGGAAGTGTGAGCTGGGGACCAAGCGTGCGTCCGAGGCAGCTCTGAAGACGCAGGCAGGAAGGAGTGGGGCAGGGGGAGCTCCACAAGACCAACAGGGGAGCCAGCGGCTCGGGCTACGCGGGGTCAGTCTCCTTGCTCTCTTCAGAACGCGGAATTCTCACGGCAGACGCGCCCTCGCCACAATCACACAGGACTGGGGCGTCGGAATCCCCGTCATTCTAGACAATCTACACCTTCCCAGTGCCTGACACTCACGGAGCAGAACAATGTGCCGCCTGGTAATCAGTTATTTGCCTTTTGAATGTTAAAGACTAATTTAGAGTGACAGGCTCAAAAACCAAGTATTTCCAAATTGATGGGCCTGTCACAGAGGTTTCTGAAAAAAGACACACAGATCTCTGGGAAGGAAATATCCCTATTTTTCTGGCATGGTAGTCAAAAAAAAAAAAAAAAAGGAAATATCCCTATTTTAACCACAAATAGGATCTACCCTGAGTATAATTTACATGTATTCAATGTTTGTACCAATCTCTCCATAGATCTCACAGAATGCCTCGTTTAGATCTTCAGCTTCCAAACTGACATAAAATCAAACTACTTGCTTTCTCGTGAGGTTTTTATGAGCATTAATGAATTACATAAATGATGAATAAGCCCATTAAGAATGGGCTTCAACTGTTTTGGGGGGGTAAGAGATTGAAGTATCAGAAATCTACACAGGAAAAAACAGTATTAAAAAAACACGACACTTAACTTTTCCTCTAGGGAGAGGATTTGAACATCTAGAAAATATTCCTTTTTTCTCTTATTTTTTGTTGAAGTCTCAGTTCGGGCCAAAACCTATTTAAAATAAAAGAAGAACCTTGTTATTAAAACAGCAGACATAGTGAGAAACAGTGGCAACATTTAGTACAAATGTAACAGGTAATCCTGAAGGCCTATAACCACAGGATTTCAGATATTTGGTCCAATCCCCATTGTTTCACAGATGGGGAAACTGAGGCATGAGAGGCCAGTGGCAGACAAAGACAAGGACCCGGGCTTTTGCACTGCAGCTGAGCATTGTCTACTGAATTGCTGGAAAGCATCCCTGAGCACGACGATAATTTACTATCACACGGCTGCTTGCCAGATCTTTCCTTGAGTTACAGCCTTACATGCCTTTTTATAGCTGATTCTTTTTTTTTTTTTTTTTAGTGTGGAAAAAAAAGACATTTCTGGAAGAGTAACCTTGGAAGCACTAGACCAAAACCCCATTAAATGGGGAACGAGAATCAGTGCCAACCGTTCTGGCTGAATTATTTCACTGAAGCAAATCCTAGGTATCTCCTGATAAAGATTTTACTTGTCACCCGAAAGTCATTTCTAATTCCTGAAATTACAGAATAATGGCTGTCACCTTTGCAGGCCATAACCGCTTTTCCCATCGGCAGAGGACATACTTGGCATCCGCCATCATTTACACTCATGTAGCAAGTGGCAGTGATTTGGCACAAGGTACTCCCAGGTCTGACGCCGATGTGCCCTGCAACAAAATTTGCACGGTGGTTTATACAACTGTTTGCTTGCGTTGTTAACACAGGCACAGCCCTGGGGGGCAAAGGTTAGCTCGGCTTAGCCTCAAGTAGATGGTTCAATTCCACAATCTTGCACTGAGATGCTCAATGCCAAAAAGCAGACTGACGAACAGAAACGACGGGGCTCGCAACCCCGGGAGGCGCCTGCATTTTTTTTTACAAATAAAATACAGCACAGTCCCTCCCAAAGGTTCCGTCTAGATTATTTTTAAAAGGCTCCTGAATAAATCATCTCCGTGCAGAAGACCTGCCTCCGACCTCGGCAGGAAAGGCATTTTACACAATCAAAGCTCACAACCCTCCCCAATTTGGGGAGTTAAGAGTTGACCACAGCACAAAAAAAATTAAGAGTGGAAAAACGACTGCTCTTTTGGCTGCCATGTCCCCGAAAGGACAGGGACAGCTGCAGACCGTTCACAGCATCAACGGGAAGGACTGGCTCGGTTGTTGACAGAAATGAAAAGGAGGCTTGGGGTGGGGGTGGAATTTAGCAGCAACGGAGGGGGGCGTCCCCCCAGCAGGGAAGAGGGGGTTCCCTGCAGAGAAGGGAGTTCCCTGCAGAGGTAGGGGTGGCGTTTCCAGCAACAGAGGAGGCGATCACAGCAGCAGCAGAAGTTGGGGTCCAGGCAGCAGGGACAGGGATTTCACGGCGGGAGGGAGGGTTGTGGCTTGCAGGAACGGGGGATTCGGGCAACAGAAAAGGGGGTCACAGCAGAAGTGGGAGGGCTCAGGGAGCAAGGACGAGGGCTCACGGAGGAGGTGGAGCGGAGGGTCCAGGTGGCAAGGATGGGGGATTTCACGGTTGGGGGGGAATCCAGGGAAGGAGATGGGGTCCAAGCAAGAGATGGGGTTCACGGCAGATGTGAGGGGGATCCAAGTAAGGAGATGGGGATCTAAGCAGCAAGGATGGGGGAGGGGGTCCACGCAAGAGACGGGGTCCAGGCAGGAGTGGAGGGGCCCACGGAGGCAGGGACGGGAAAGGGGCTCCGGTCAGAGTGGTGGGTCCGTGGCGCCAGGGGCGGGAAAGAAGGTCCGGACAGAGTGGGGGACCCATGGCGGCGGGGACCGAGCGTCCCATAGGAGTCTCTAGGCCGGGGCCGCCCCTCCCCCCAGGCCCGGCCTCCTCGCC
>NW_012120043.1:1219819-1220647 GCF_000951035.1 Colobus angolensis palliatus | reverse complement strand
CGCCTCCGTTTTCCCTCGAGTCGTGCCTGAGAAAAGCGGTTGGCGGGGCACGTGTGGCAGCTCCCGGGCGCCGCCCTCCCGCGCTCCCGGCCCTTTGTCCTCCAGTCAGACTCCGGACGCCGCCCTCGCGGGTCTCGGTGGGAAAAGAGGGTACCCCGCTCGCGACGACCCCTGAGAGAACCTTCCAGAACTTTTCGAGAATCTTCCAGGTCCTGAGGCACCTCCCAGCCCGGGAGCTGCGCGCTACGGACCCGATTCCTACCAATCTCCACCGATCCCAAAGCCTGGGCGGCCCGGCATCCCCGCAAAGGCGTCATAAGCTTTTGAACTGGAGCAGGCCCCGCCTCGGGAGGGTCCCAAGACCCCGGTGGGGCGCCAGAAACAGCCGCGGGTGGCGGGAGCCCCGGAGCAGTCGCTGCGTCAGTGTCAGGCCTCTCCCTGAGCTGTTTTTTTGTTTTGAGAAGGAGTCTCGCTCTGTCACCCAGGCTGGACTGCAGTGGCGCCATCTCAGCTCAGTGCAGCCTCCTCCTGCTGGGATTACAGGTGTGCGCCACCCCTCCCGGCTAATTTTTGTATTTTTCGTAGAGAATACTAAATGTTGATCAGGCTGGTCTCGAGCTCCTGTTCTCAGGAGATCCGCCTGCCTCGGCCTCCCAAAGTGCTGGAATTATAGGCCTGAGCCACCTCGCCGGCTCCCACAGGTCTTTAAAAGCAAAAGGACACTTTGGGAGGCCGAGACGGGTGGATCACAAGGTCAAGGAGATCGAGACCATCCTGGCTAACACGGTGAAACCCCGTCTCTACTAAAAATACAAAAACTAGCCGGGC
>NW_012120043.1:1212812-1218594 GCF_000951035.1 Colobus angolensis palliatus | reverse complement strand
GCCTCCAGAGTAGCTGGGACCACAAGTGCGTACCACCATGCCTGGCTAAGATTTTTATTTTTTGTAGAGACAGAGTCTTGCTATGCTGGCCGGGCGGGTCTCGACCTTTTGGGCTCAAGTGATCCTCCCGCCTCGGCCCCCCAAAGTGCTGGAATCACAGGCAGGATCCACCTTGCCCAGCCGAGTCTCAGTTTGTCTATAATATGGGGGTAGTGATCTGTGGGTGGTTGGCAAAAACCATGTCTCTGATACCATCCTCTTACCTTAATTCTGAGCTGGTGTTGGCTGATGCCTGTAATCCCAGCACTTTGGGAGGTCGAGGCAGACATACCACCTGAGGTCAGGAGTTCGAGACCAACCTGGCCGACATGGAGAAACCCCATCTCTACTAAAAATACAAAACTTAGCTGGGCGTGGTGGTGTGCACCTGTAACCCCAGCTATTTGGGAGGCTGAGGCAGGAAGATCACTTGAACCCTGGAGGTGGAGGTGGCAGTGAGCCGAGATCGCGCCAGTGCACTCCAGCGTGGGTGACAGAGCAAGACTGACTCTGGCTCAAAAAGAAGAAAAAAAAAAATTCTGAGCTGGCCTGTGACCTGCTTCAGCCCGGCCAATACAGCAGAAGGGACGATGTGCCAGATCCAAGCCTCTGCCTCAGGAGGAGCGGGGCCCAGTGTGGTGGCTCCCACCTGTCACCCCAGTGCTTTGGGAGGCTGAGGCGGGAGGATCACATGAGCCCAAGAGTTTGAGACCAGCCGGGGCAACATGGTGAGACCCCGCCTGTACAAAAACAAAAAAGAATTAGCCGGGCAAGGTGATGCACACCTGCAGTCCCAGCTACCCAGGAGGCTGAGGCAGGAGGATTGCTTGAGTCTGGGAGATTGAGGCCGCAGTGAACCATGATTGCACCACTGCACTCCAGTCCAGGTGAGAAAGCAAGACCGTCTCAAAAAGAAAACAAAACACTGAGCATGGCAACAGCTCACACCTGGAATCCAAGCACTTTGGGAGGCCAAGGTGGGAGGATCGCTTGAGCCCAGGAGTTCAAAGCTGCTATGAGCTCAAATGAGCTGTTTTGTTTGTTTTAGAGACAGTCTTTCTCAGTAGCCCAGGCTGGAGTGCAGTGGCGCAATCCCGGCTCACTGCAACCTCTACCTCCCAGGTTAAGTGATTCTCTTGCCTCAGCGTCCCGAGTAGCTGGGATTATAGGCACACACCACCACTCCCACCTGGGTAGTCTCGAACCCCTGACCTTGTGATCCACCCACTTTGACCTCCCAAAGTGCTGGGACTACAGGCGTAAGCCACCGTGCCCAGCCTCTGGCTCTGGTATTAAATAAATTAATGCTTTTAAAGTATTTGTGCCAGTGGTGAAATGTTAGGTCTTATTTTATTGAATGTCTTCACCATTCGTCTGTGAGTTCCCTGAGTCCTATTTTCTTCACCATTGTATGCCCAGTCTCTGTCACCGAGCACTCACTCAAATTTTGTTTAAAGAATGAATTTCTATCGTAAACCGTAGAGATTCGCAGTTGCAATAAAGGGTCTGCTTCTAAGGCAGCACAAAGGCCTGGCAGGTCGCTGCAAGAACGTCCTTTCATAGGCTCCTTCCGGCTGGCACCTCAGTTACGGCTTTAATTAAAACGTTTCCCCTTCTGCAGGAAATGTATCATACACAATTCCCTCTCGTTACTCAAGACGTTGTGAAAAAACGGTGGCTATCGTATTTGTGTTAACCAGACCGCTGTTGTGGGACATCTCAGCGATTCTTGATTTTTCCATGATTTAAATAAGGCCACAGAAAGCAACTCTCGTATGTAAATCTTGGTGCACATCTGATTATATCCTTAGGATAAATCCCTGGAGGCAGAAATTGCTAGGTCTGAGGGTCTGGACATCCTCAAGGCATTTGACAGATAACACCAAGTTGCTTTTCAGAAAGGTACCAATTGACGTCAGCGGCCGCCCCGCGTTACCACGGCCCATCTAACACCCTGCACGAGGGCCGGGCGCCATGATTTCTCTCATCTTTGTTAATTTGATGACGGGTGAAGAATGTATTAAGTTTGTTACTGAACCATGAACTAAATCAAAGATGAAAACACACAGACACACGCCTAGTGTGCCAGCCTGAACCAGAACTGAATCTATATTTTCTAAAGTGATTGAACTGTAACATCAAAACAGCCTCTGAACTGAAACTCAACCAGTGTCCCAACCCATTCAAGTCCCTAATTAGGCCATAAGGGGACCACACTGGAAACCTTGACCAGACCTTGACCTTGTTAACACGGAGCTATGACCGCCAGCTTCGTCGGGGCCCCACCGCCAAGGAG
The DNA here is from genome assembly GCF_000951035.1 of Colobus angolensis palliatus. NCBI lineage: Eukaryota > Metazoa > Chordata > Mammalia > Primates > Cercopithecidae > Colobus > Colobus angolensis. Next base: position 1,216,259 of record NW_012120043.1, on the reverse strand, counting down.
CTTTACAGATGTCCAATTACCGGGCCCCTTCACACAAGCGAGGTTTACACAGGAAATTCAGAACACAAGAGAGAGGGCTGTGACTGGTATTTCTGGAGACCCAGGGGCTCCACGGAAGTCAGGAATGTCTTGGGGAGACCAGGATGGCTTGAGCCCAGAAGGTCAAGGCTGCAGTGAGCCGACATCGCTCCACTGCACTCAGGCATGGGCGACCAGGAACAGCGGGAGACCCTGTTCCTACCAAAAAAAAACAAGGCTGGCCAGGTGCGGTGGCTCACGCCTGTAATCCCAGTACTTTGGGAGGCTGAGGCGGGCGGATCACGAGGTCAGGAGTTCAAGACCAGCCTGGCCAACATGGTGAAACCTATCTCTACTAAAAATACAAAAATTAGCCAGGCGTGGTGGCAGATGCCTGTAATCCTAGGAACTTGGGAGGCTGAGGCAGGAGAATTGCTTGAATCCAGGAGGTGGAGATTGCAGTGAACTGAGATGGTGCCACTGCACTCCAGCCTGGGAAATGGAGCGAGACTGTGTCTCAAAATACATACATACATACATAACATACATATATACATAGCATACATATATACATACATACATAACATACATATATACATACATACAAATAAAAACAAAACAACAGACTCCTTCACAGGTTCTCGGGATTTGGAAAAGACTCAAACAAAAACAGACTCCTTGTCCAAACGGCAAGCAGACGCTTTCCACAGCATGAGACCTGTGTGAAGGCCCAGGTCATGCAGCCCCGAAGCCCGCCACGTCTCAGGCGCTGACACAGGTACCCTCTCTCTAGGTCATGGGACAAATGGGTTACCGTAGTCCTCCCTGCTGCGAGGGTTCGCTTTAGACGGTTCCAGTTAGCTGCAGTCAGGAATTTTTTTTTTTTTTTTTTTGGAATCAGAGTCTCACTCTCGCCCAGGCTGGAGTGCATTGGCGTGATCTTGGCTCACTGCAAGCTCTGCCTCCCAGGTTCCAGCGATTCTCCTGCCTCAGCCTCCCGAGTAGCTGGGACTACAGGTGCATGCCACCACGCCCAGCTAATTTTTTGTATTTTTAGTAGAGACAGGGTTACACCATGTTAGCCAGGATGGTCTCGATCTCCTGACCTCATGATCCACCTGCCTCAGCCTCCCAAAGTGCTGGGATTACAGGTGTGAGCCACCGCGCCCGGCCTACAGTCAGGAAATCTTAACTGGAAAATTCCAGCCCGGGCGCAGTGGCTCATAACTGTAATCCCAACACTTTGGGAGGCTGAGGCAGGAGATCGCGTTAGTGAACCAGGAGTTCGAGGCCAGCCTGGGCAATGTAGCAAGACCCCTGTCTCTACAAAAAAAAAAAAAATTGGGGTGTGGTAGCACACACCAGCAGTCCCAGCTACTTGGGAGACTGAGGCAGAAAGATCACTTGAGCCCAGGAGATCAAGGCTACAGTGGCCTAGGATTGCACCACTGTACTCCAGCCTGGGCAGCAGAGTGAGACCTCAACTCAAAAAAGAAAGAAAGAAGGAAAGAAAAGTGGTCAGGTGCAGTGGCTCACATCTGTAATCCCAGCACTTTGGGAGGCTGAGGTGATGGATCACCTGAGGTCAGGAGTTTGAGACCAGCCTAACATGGTAAAACCTGTTTCTACTAAAAGTACAAAAAAATGAGCCAGGCGTGGTGCTGTGTGCCTGTAATCCCAGCTACTTGGGAGGCTGAGGCAGGAGAATCGCTTGCATCCGGGAGGCAGAGTTTGTGGTGAGGCGAGATCGCGCCACTGCACTCCAACCTGAGTGACAAGCACGAGACTCCATCTCAGAAAAAAAAGGAAAAGAAAAGAAAAAAAAGAAATGTTCTGTAGAGACATGGTCTTGCTGTGTTGCCCAGGCTGGTCTGGAATTTCTGGCCTCAAGCGATCCCCCACGTTTGACCTCCCAAAGTTCATGGTCCATGCCTCTTCCTCTTATAAGGACACCTCGTTAGATTAGAGCACACCCTTCTCCAATACAACCTCATCTTTTGTTTTTATTTATTTATTTATTTATTTTTATTTTTATTTTTTTTTTGAGACAGTCTCTCTCTTTTGCCCAGGCCGGAGTCAAGTGGTGAGATCTCGGCTTACTGCAACCTTCGCCTCCCGGGTTCAAGAGATTCTCCTGCCTCAGCCTCCTAAGTAGCTGGAACTACAGGCCCGTGGCACCATGCCTGGCTAATTTTTTGTATTTTTAGTAGAGACAGGGTTTCAGCATGTTGGCCAGGCTGGTCTCGAACTCCTAATCTCAGGTGATCCGCCCGCCTCGGCCTCCCAAAGTGCTGGGATGACAGGCGTGAGCCACTGAGCCTGGCCACAGCCTCGTCTTAACTAATTATGTCTGTGGAGATCCTACTTCCAAGGAAGGTCACATTCTGAGGTTCTGGGGAGATTAATATTTTGGGCTGACACTATCCAACATGGTCCAGCGAGGGTGAGTGTGAAATCAACCTTAGCTGTGTCTAGTAGCTGCGCCGTGGGGATGCCCCTCGTTTCAGTGCTACCTCGCTCCGCTGCACTCATGTGGGACACTTTCCACACTGGAACGTAATTACTGGTCTACACACTTGTCCTTCCGCGGGACGCCAGCCTCCTGCGGACGAGCAACCGTGTGTCATTCATTCTCGCATTGTAGAGGATGAGAAAAAAATTAATTTTACCAGCTGGCACCAGAATTCATTTTAGAGACTCATCTGGGCTTGTTTAGGAAAATACCTTAATTAGGGCCAGGGGCGCGTGACGGGTGACGGAGGCCGGAGGGCATGAGATAGAAAAAGGACCCACAAAGAGACCGCCGAACTCCTCTGCAGGAGAATACAGCTGCAATTTGGGGTCGCCAGAGAGGGACTGTGGAAGGTGGGGACCCAGAGAGGGTGGGACACAGAGAGACAGCCAGAGAGACACAGGAAGGAGAAATGGGGGATGAGGACGTCCTCTAGCATTTCAGGAAGAGCCAGGGCTTTCAGGAGCTGGCCTCCCCCAGCTAACACAGAGCAAGATGGAAACGCATGTCCAGCTACTCATGAGGCTGAGGCGGGCAGATCCCTTGAGCTCAGGAGTTCAAGACCAGCCTGGGCAACATAGTGAGACCCCCACCTCTACAAAAAAATCACAAAATTAGCCAGATGTGGTGGTGCACGTGCCTGTGGTCCCAGCTACTTGGGAGGCTGAGAAGTAAGGATCATTTGAATACAGGAGTTCGAGACTGCAGTGAGCTGTGGTTGCAGCACTGCATACCAGCCTGGGTGACAGAGCGAGACATTGACTCAAAGAATATTGAGGCAGAGGCCACGCGCAGTGGCTCATGTCTGTAATCCCAGCACTTTGGGAAGCCAAGGCAGATGGATCGCCTGAGGTCAGGAGTTCAAGACCAGCCTGGCCAACACGGTGAAACTCCATCTCTACTAAAAATACAAAAAT
>NW_012120043.1:1208900-1212762 GCF_000951035.1 Colobus angolensis palliatus | reverse complement strand
GTGAGCTGAGATCCGGCCACTGCACTCCAGCCTGGGTGACAGAGCGAGACTCCGTCTCAAAAAAAAAAAAAAAGACTAGCATCTAGTTACTCTGGTATCTAGTATCCAATTACTCTAGTATCTAGTGACACCAGGTGTCTACGATCTAGTCACTCCAGTATTGGTTACACTAATCTCTAGTATCCAGTTACTCTAGCAACTGGCTACTCTAGTATCTGGTTACCCTAAAACCTAGTTACTTGAGTATCTAGGCACTCCAGTATCACATACTCTCTAGCATCTAAATATTCTCCTACCCAGGTACTTTTGTATATAGTATATAATATATTATGTAGATACGCTATTATCTAGCTAATGTTAACATCTACTGGCCGGGCGCGGTGACTTACGCCTGTAATCCCAGCAGTTTGGGAGGCCGAGGCAGGCGGATCACGAGGTCAGGAGATCGAGACCATCCTGGCTAACACGGTGAAACCCCATCTCTGCTAAAAATACAAACGATTTAGCCGGGCGTGGTGGTGGGCACCTGTAATCCCAGCTGCTCGGGAGGCTGAGGCAGGAGAATGGCGTGAACCCCAGAGACGAGGTTGCAGTGAGTCAAGATCACGCCACTGCACTCCAGCCTGGGCGACAGAGTGAGACTCTGTCTCAAAAAACAAAAAACAAACAAAAAACATCTCGTTACTCTGGTATCTAGTGACTCTGCTAATATCTAATTGTTCTAGTATCTAGTTAGTTTGGTACAGTATCTAGTGTCCAATTGCTGCATTATACAGGTATCCAATTGCTGCATTATCCAATTGCTGCATTATACAGATACTCTAGTATCTAATATATATTTAGTAGGTACCCTACTATCTAGTTAAGGCTAGCATTTAGTTACTCTGGTATCCAATCACTCTAATAGCTAGTATCCAGTTACTCTAGTACCTAGTTATACTAGTATCTAGTAACAAGTTACTCTAGTATCTGGTTACTCTGGCATGTTAAGTATTAATAGATACTACTAGATACTCCAGTATCTGGGTGGTATCTAGTTACTGTCGTACCTGGCTACTCTAGTTATACCAGGCATACATGGAATGTTCCTGTATGTTTCTTTACACCTTTCTGTGATTCTATAATTATTTCAGAATTAAAAGTGTTTTTTTTTTTTTTTTGAGACGGAGTCTCACTCTGTCGCCCAGGCTGGAGTGCAGTCATGTGAGCTCGGCTCACCGCAACCTCCGCCTCCCAGATTCAAGCGATTCTCCTGCCTCAGCCTCCCAAGTACCTGGGATTATCGGCGCCTGCCACCACACCCGGCTAACCTTTATATATATATATTTTTAGTAGAGACGGGGTTTCACCATGTTGGCCAGGCTGTTCTCGATCTCCTGACCTCAGGTGATCCACCCGCCTTGGCTTCATGAAGTGCTGGGATTATAGGCATGAGCCATCGTGCCCACCTGGATCTTGCCTTTTTAAGTCCCCAAGAGCCTTGGCTCCGACTCCAGGCTGACAAAATCTCCAGGAAGAAGGCCCAGCAGCGCCCGGAGACGTGTGTCCACAGCATCGGGCTGTCCTCACCCACTTCAGGGTTGGACCCCAGCTAGGAATCAAACCTGGGCTTCCTTCCCCCTCCTTTTGCCTTCACAATTGTCTGTACTGTAATTATATCGGCTGTAGTCTTCTTCTCACCCACCGTGGCGGGTGACCAGAGTTACGCAAACATGACACTCAATGTGTCCATTGCAAAGTGGATTTGAGGGAACCTTATTTATTTATTTTTATTATTTATTTCTGAGACAGGATCTCACTCTGTCTGAGACTCAGGCTGGAGTGTGGTGGCAGGATCACAGCTCACTGCAGCCTTGACCTCCTGGGCTCAAGCAATCCTCCCACCTCAGCCTCCCAAGTAGCTGGGACCACAGGTGCACACCTCCACACCCAGCGCTAATTATTTTTTTCTTTTCTTTTGGAGATGAGGTCTCACTCTGGCACCCAGGCTGGAGTGCAGTGGTGCAATCTTGGCTCATTACAACCTCCACCTCCTGAGTTCAAGCAATTCTCCTGCCTCAGCCTCCCAAGTAGCTGGGATTACAGGCGCCCACCACTATTTCCGGCTAATGCTGTATTTTTAGTAGAGACGGGTTTCTCCATGTTGGTCAGGCTGGTCTCAAACTCCCGACCTCAGATAAACTGATGGCCTCAGCCCCCAAAGTGCTCGGATTATAGGCGTGAGCCACGGTGCCTGGCCTTTTTTTTTTCTTGAAGCAGGCTGGAGTGCAGCGGTGCGATGCCGATCACTGTAGCCTCTACCTCTTGGGTTCAAGTGATTCTCTTCCCTCAGCCCCCCAAGTAGCTGGGACTACAAGTGACCACCATCACACGTGGCTAATTTTTTTTGTATTTTCAGTAGAGATGGGGTTTCATCATGTTGGTCAGGCTGGTCTTGAACTCCTTACCTCAGGTGATCCACCCACCTTGGCTTCCTAAAGTGCTGGGATTACAGGCGTGAGTCACGCCTGGCCTTCTTCCGCGGGTTTGACAAAGGTACCATGTTCTGCACCCACCTTGCGTTCTCAGACCGAATAGCTTCACTGCTCTAAAAATCCTCTGTGCTCTGCCTATTCATCCCTTCCTCCGCCGGCCCCTGGCAGCCTCTGATCTTTTTCCTGTTTCCATAGTATCGCCGTTTCCCAGAATGTCCTATAGCTCGAATCCTGCAGCATGGAGCCTTTGCAGACAGCCTTCTTTCACGTAGTCACATGCATTCACTTTCTCCATGTCTTTTCCTGGTTTGAGAGCTCTTTTTTTTGAGATGAAGTCTTGCTCTGTCACCCTGGCTGGACTGCAATGGTGCAATCTCAGCTCACTGCGACCTCCGCCTTCTGGGTTCAATTCTCCCGTCTCAGCCTCCCAAGTAGCTGAGATAACAGGCACTCAGCAGCACACCCGGCTGACTTTTGCATTTTTATTTTATCTTATTTTATTATTATTATTATTATTATTGAGATGGAGTTTCCCTCTTGTCACCGAGGCTGGAGTGCAATGGTGCAATCTTGGCTCACTGCAGCCTCCGCCTTCTGGGTTCAAGCGATTCTCCCGTCTCAGCCTCATAAGTAGCTGGGATTACAGGTGTGAGCCATCGCGCCCGGCCAAACTTGGGTTCTTTTTTGTGTGTTCCTAAGAACATGTACGTACATATCTGTCATCCAGACACAACAGTTTAATTTCCCATATGGATCTGTTTAAGAAATTAAAACCTCGCCAGGCACGCTGGCTCATGCCTGTAATCCCAGCACTTTGGGAGGCCGAGGCGGGCGGATCACGAGGTCAGGAGATCGAGACCACCCTGGCTAACACGGTGATACACTGTCTCCACTAAAAATACAAAAAGTTAGCCGGGTGTGGTGGCGGCGCCTGTCGTCCCAGCTTCTCGGGAGGCTGAGACATGAGAATAGTGTGAACCCGGGAGGCAGAGCTTGCAGCGAGCCGAGATCGCACCACTGCACTCCAGCCTGGGCCACAGAGCGAGACTCAGCCTCAAAACAAAACAAAACAAAACAAAAACAAAAACATGCTAGTACCTGATTAGTATCTAAGTACTCCAGTATCTGTTTACTCTAATACCTAGTTACTTTAGTATCTAGGCACTCTGGGATCATATCGTTTCTGGCATTGAATTGCTGTATCATCCAGGTACTCTAATCTAGTACATTACATATTATGTAGGTTCCCTACTATCTAGTTTAAGACTAGCATCTAGGCTGGGCGTGGTGGCTCAAGCCTGTAATCCCAGCACTTTGGGAGGCCAAGACGAGCAGATTACGAGGTCAGGAGATCGAGACCAGGTGAAACCCCATCTCTACTAAAAATA
>NW_012120043.1:1201515-1203609 GCF_000951035.1 Colobus angolensis palliatus | reverse complement strand
AAAAAAAAAAAAAAAAAGGACTTTCCTTGAGATGTTGGCTCTCCCCCAAAGCTGGCGGGGCTGTAGTGTGCAGAGCAGCAAAGGGCCACCCACGTGGCCACTCCCAGGTGGGGGACGCTGGGTGTCCCCTGAAGCACGGTGAGAAGCAGGGTCCCTGCAGCAGGTGCTTCTCACCTGGACCCTGAGTGCCCCTGACTCCGGGTCCCCCACCCTCCACTCCAGCCAAGACTAAGTCCCATTCCTCCAGGAGGCGTGGAGGGGCCTCTGTGCAGCCTCAGCTACACCCCTGGGGTCCCTCCCTGGATGTCTGCCTCCACCCAGACCCGTGAGTGAACAGCCTGAGGGGCCCTGGACAGTGGTGGTCCCTCGTGGGAGCCGTGGGACCCACAGGCCCAAGCTCTCCGGGGACAGGGCCTTGCAGAGGGCATGGGCTGACGCATCTGAAACCCGTCTCCTTGTGGAGAATCCCGCGGCACACTGTGTCTCTGCAAACCCCTGCTGGGACTGGGAACGCCTGCCAGGGAGCGACTCTGCATCCTGTCATAAAGAGGGAGGGTGTTCATATTCTGCAGGACAACTCAGGCTTCCAGAAGCAACAGGAAAAAACTCCTTTCTCAAAGCACAGACAGGGGAGGTCCGCAGGGCTCCGGCGGGGGAAGGTGATCACGATGTCCCTGGGCAGGCGGCGGCTTAATGTGCAAAGCCTCCAGGAGTCACCGTGACCCAAGTCTTGTGGGTGCTGCAGTCCCCACACTGGTGTGGGGGCTGGAGTGTTTTGTTTCTGTTTTTGAGACAGTTTCGCTCTGTCGCCCAGGCTGGAGTACAGTAGCGTAATCTTGGCTCACTGCAACCTCCGCCTCCCGGGTTCAAGTGATTCTCCTGCCTCAGCCTCCAGAGTATCTTGCATTACAGGCACACACCACCATGCCTGGCTAATTTTTGTATTTTTACCAGAGACGGGGTTTCACCATGCTGGCCAGGCTGGTCTCGAACTCCTGACCTCAGGTAATCCACCTGCCTTGGCCTCCCAAAGTGCTGGGATTACAGGCAGGAGCCATGCGCTTGGCCCAGGGGGTTTCCGAGAATCTGGCTGAATGCCGAATTACCTGCTCCCTAAAGGACCCTGCCCGGTCAGGATGCCTTCTATTCAAAGCCAGGGTAGAAGCCAGGCACGGTGGCTCACGCCTGTAATCCCAGCACTTTGGGAGGCCGAGGTGGGTGGATCATGAGACCATCCTGGCTAACGTGGTGAAACCCTGTATCTACTAAAAATACAAAAAATTATCCAGGCGTGGTGGCGGGCGCCTGTAGTCCCAGCTACTCTGGAGGCTGAGGTAGGAGAATGGCGTGAACTTGGGAGGCGGAGTTTGCAGTGAGCCGAGATCGCGCCACTGCACTCCAGCCTGGGCAACAGAGCGAGATTTCGTCTCAAAACAAAACAAAACAAAACAAAAAACATAAACAAAGCCAGGGTAGAGGACACAGAAAGGCAGGATGCCTGCTCCGGCTCCTCGCAGAGATGAATGGTGGCAGTTCTGAACCTCCAGGCAGGACGGTGCCCTCTGCAGACCTGGAATCTCTCGAGTCTCCTCAACACAGTGCTGGTCCCCAGGACAGAGGGGGCTTGTTAGGAGGAAGCCTTTGAGGGCAGCTCCCAGCTCCTTCACAGCCACCTGCAGAAAATGTTCCTGATGCCAAGAAGCGCCTGGGGGTTGGGATTAGAATCCACGGTGACCTTGACAAGTTCAAGAAAGGCTTTGGCAGCGGCTGAGAGTGAGGTGCCAGGCACCCCAGGGGCACGAAACCCACAGAGGGACGGCAGGTGGCAGGCACTAGGGTGGAACCACGTCCCCCACAAAACATCCATGGGCTGCAGTTGTAACCCCAGGACCTTACCTGGAAATAGGGTCTCTGCAGATGTAATCAGTTAACATGAGGTCATTCTGGAGTACAGTGGGCCCTGATCCAATATGCCTGGTTTCTTTATAAAGACGGGAAATGTGGCCGGGCGCAGTGGCTCATGCCTGTAATCCCAGCACTTTGGGAGGCCGAGACGGGCGGATCACGAGGTCAGGAGATCGAGACCATCCTGGC
>NW_012120043.1:1188557-1193445 GCF_000951035.1 Colobus angolensis palliatus | reverse complement strand
GGTTCAAGCAATTCTCCTGCCTCAGCCTCCCGAGTAGCTGGGATTACAGGTGCCCGCCACCATGCCCAGCTAATTTTTGTATTTTTAGTAGAGACGGGGTTTTACTACGTTGGCCAAGCTGGTCTTAAACTCCCGACCTCAGGTGATGCGCCCGCCTCAGCCTCCCAAAGTGCTGGGATTACAGGCATGAGCCACCACACCTGGCCCCCAGTTGCTTCTCTAAAACCATACTCCCATGTGGCATCTCTACATACAGATCCAGGAACTGAAACCCTGACCTACTTCTCGGGAGCTGGGAGACAATGCATCTCAGGATACAGGAGGAGAGTGACACATGCCTCAGCACCTTCCCAGCTGGGACACATATTTGCAGTTTTTGCTGGGAAGGGCTTAATAACCCCATCCCAGAGAGCCGTGTCAGATCATGACAAGAGAAGCGGTCATTCTGAAAAGATGAGGGGGATGATAACAGAAGTACAAATGGCTAACGAGCGTGGGAAAAAATATGCTGGCTCCTAGTGGTAAATTTTGTAAAAGGGAGAAACCGGCTGGGGTGGTGGCTCACACCTGTAATCCCAGCACTTTGGGAGGCTGAGGTGGGCACATCGCTTGAGCCCAGGAGTTTGGGACCAGCCCGGGCAACATAGTGAGACCTGGCTCTTCAAAAAATGGAAAAAATTACCTGGCCGTGGTGGCAGGCGCCCTTAGTCCCAGCTACTCAGAAGGCCGAGGCTGGCGTCGAGGCTGCAGTGAGTCAAGATTGTGCTACTGCACTCTAGCCTGGGTGACAGAGTGAGGCCCTGTCTTGCTGGAGCACAGTGGCATGATCTTGGTTCACTGCAACCTGCGCCTCCCAGGTTCAAGTGATTCTCCTGCATCAGCCTCCCAAGCAGCTGGGATTACAGGCGTGTGCCACCACACGCAGCTAATTGTTGTATTTTTAGTAGAGATGGGGTTTCACCATGTTGACCAGGCTGGTCTCAAGTTCCCGACCTCGGGTGACCCACCCGCCTCAGCCTCCCAAAGTGTTGGGATTACAGGCGTGAGCCACGGTGCCCGGCCCAAAAATTGTTTAAAAAATCTATTCTACCAGGGAGGTCAAGGCAGGAGGATCCCTTGAGCCTAGGAGTTTTTTTATTTACTTATTTTCTTCTTTTTAATAAAAATTGAGATGGGGGGGGGTCTCACAGTATTACCCAGGCTGATCTTGAACTCCTGGCCTCAAGCAATGTTCCCACCTCTGCCTCCCAAAGTACCCAGATCAAAGGCATAAGTCACCAAGCACCGTCAAGCCCACAAATTTGAGTCTAGTCTGGGCAATATGGTGAGACCGCATTTTAAGAAAAAGTCAAAATAGCCAGGCATGGTAGTGCAGGCCTGTAATTTCAGCACTTTGGGAGGCTGAGGCGGGCGGATCACTTGTGCTCAGGAGTTTGAGACCAGCCTGGCCAACATGGCGAAACCCCATCTCTACTAAAAATACAAAAATTAGCCAGGTGTGGCAGCAGGTGCCTGTAATCCCAGCTTCTCGGGAGGTTGAGATTGGAGGATCACTTGAGCCTGGGAGGTCGAAGCTGCAGTGAGCTGAGACTGTTCTACTGCACTCCAGCCTGAGTGACAGAGTGAGACTCTGTCTGAAAAAGGAAAATTAAAAAATAAATAATAAAAATAAGATAAAGTCTAATAATAATAGAAAGAAAGGCGGGGTGTGGTGGCTCATGCCCATAATCCCAGCACTTTGGGAGGCCGAGTGGGGCAGATCACGAGGTCAGGAGATCGAGACCATCCTGGCTAACACGGTGAAACCCCGTCTCTACTAAAAAATACAAAAAATTAGCCGGGCGTGGTGGTGGGCACCTGCAGTCCCAGATACTCTGGAGGCTGAGGGAGGAGCATGGCGTGAACCCGGGAGACGGAGCTTGCCGTGAGCTGAGATCCGGCCACTGCACTCCAGCCTGGGCGACAGAGCGAGATTCCATCTCAAAAAAAATAAATAAATAAAATAAGATAATAGCAAGAAGAAGGGCCGGGTCCAGTGTCTCACGCCTGTAATCCCAGCACTTTGGGAGGCCGAGGTGGATCACTTGCGGTCAGGAGTTCGAGATCAGCCTGGCCAACATGGTGAAACCCATCTCTACTAAAAACACAAAAATATTAGACGGACATGATGGCACGTGCCTGTCATCCCAGCTACTTGGGAGGCTGAAGCAGGAGAATTGCTCAAACCCAGGAGGCGGAGGTTGCCGTAAGCCAAGATCCCGCCACTGCACTCCGGTCTGGGCGACAGAGCGAGACTCCATCTCGAAAATAAAATAAATAAATAATAACAGGAAGAAGAAGAAAAGTTGCCACAGAGGGCCTTAAACAACCCCGCCATTCCTCTGCTGTGGAGCAGTCAGCCCGCTGACTCCCGGGGGGCAGCCGAGAGGCACTCGCGAATGGCACAGAGACCCCGAGCTGGAGGCTTTCGAGGTACGACCTGGCCTCCTGGCCCCGGGAAAGGGGGGTCTCTCTGCTTCCCTCCGCCGCTGCTGGTGACCGCGTTTGGGTGGTGGCCCCCAGCCTGCGCTGAGCTGGGGGGATGCCTTTCCGTAACCAGGCGCAACGGCGTCCTCACACTCCAGCCCGGGGAGCACGTGTGTGCCTGTCTGTGTCTGTCGCCCACGCTGGCCCCAAATCTGTCTTGAAACCATTTACATTTTCACCTCCAGGCAAACGACGGCTTCACTCAGCGCTGGTTTGGGGAAGTAGGTTTCTCTGATGCTATTTGGGGACCTGCCTGGTGCTGGCAGGGTGAAGAGTCTGCTTCCTCCTTGCCAGGCCTGTGTAAAGCTTTACCGGCATCCCAGATGGGGGAACCCGCGGCGTCTCCAGGGCTCCCTGGGGCCAGGGTCCTCAGGTGCCCCCAGCCCCTTCTCCCACCTCGAGCAGAGGGCGTTCCCGGCAGCTGCTGAGCGACGCTGGGACGAGAGCGGGTCTTGCTGAGAACGGCCTCCTGCTGCGCCACTGTGGGTGAACACCCCTCGGTGACCCAACGTGACCCGGGGCCAGTGGGCCCGAGGGGCCAACACACCTCAAGAGCTGCTCCAGGCCTCATTCCAGTACGTGCCAGGAGGAGCCCAGAAGTGGACAGAGAGGCCTGAGCCTGACCCAAGGAGATGGCAAGTCCTAGGCCTGTCCAGACAGTGCTACCGGACACAGCAATAAGAATACGGGACAAGCCGGGCGCGGTGGCTCAGTGAGCCGTGATTTTGCCACTGCACTCCAGCCTGAGCAACAGAACGAGACTCTGCGATCCACCCGCAATCCCAACAGTGTCGGAGGCCGAGGCGGGCGGATCACCTGAGGTCAGGAGTTCGAGACCAGCCTGGCCAACGTGGTGAAACCCCATCTCTACTAAAAAATACAAAATGTATGCCTATAATCCCAGCACCTTGAGAGGCCAAGGCAGGCGGATCACCTGAGGTCAGGAGTTCGAGACCAGCCTGGCCAACGTGGTGAAACCCCATCTCTACTAAAAAATACAAAATGTATGCCTATAATCCCAGCACCTTGAGAGGCCAAGGCAGGCGGATCACCTGAGGTCAGGAGTTCGAGACCAGCCTGGCCAACGTGGTGAAACCCCATCTCTACTAAAAAATACAAAATGTATGCCTATAATCCCAGCACCTTGAGAGGCCAAGGCAGGCGGATCACCTGAGGTCAGGAGTTCGAGACCAGCCTGGACAACATCGTGAAACCCCATCTCTATTAAAAAATACAAAAATTAGCCGGGTGTGGTGGTGGATGCCTGTAATCCCAGCTACTCAGGAGGCTGAGGCAGGAGAATCACTTGAACCAGGAGGTGGAGGCTGCAGTGGGTCAAGATCACGCCACCGCACTCCAGCCTGGGCGACAGAGCAAAACTCCATCTCCAAAACCAGCAACGACAACAAAACACACTTGCGGGTCCATCTTAGCCGGGGAGCCCTAAGGAGAAGTTGGAGCATCCGCGGGGACCAGGGCCCTGTAAACTGCAGCAGGTTCCGGGCATCAGCCATCCTCCGGAGACCCCGCTCTGCCTCCAAGTGGCGCACAAATGACTACAACTGGCAGCTGGAGTTTCCTTGGCAGGAGGGGCTGTCTGAGGTCAGGCAGGAGGTCCTGTGCCCCAGCCCCATCCAAGGTTCCATAGCAGACAGACCCCCCCAGGGCTGTGAACACAGCCCTGCCCCAGGCCTCGCCACGGCATCTCAGCTCAGAAATCGATGCTATTTACAAACAGGGCCCAAGCATCCAGCCCCTCTCTTAATCCCCAGCCCCCCAATTCCCCAGTGGATGAAATGACGGATCATCCCCAGGAGGGGGAAGCAGTCTCGCCCTCTGGGGGCGGCGGGGGCTGCTGAGTGCCTAATGCATGTCTCCGACTCCTCGCCTTGTCAAATGCATCAGCCCGAAGCTGGGCCGGAGAGGCAATTAGCAGATCGAGCCATGAATCATTGATCGCTGCTAGGGTGCGGCCGCCTCGGACCCCTCGTCGCCGCAGTTTTGGGCTGATTATGCATTCGCTGTAGGAGAGGATGCACTAACACCAGACCTCGTGTTTTATTCATGGATCTGGGCTCCATGTAATCATCACAAGTTTTTAGTGGGGAAACTGAGGCTAACAGGTGCAATGTGCAAAGCGTGGTGATCTGGGCCTCCCAAAGTGCCAGGATGACGGGCATGAGCCACCGTGCCCAGTTATTTTATTTTATTTTATTTTTTATTTTTATTTTTTTCTGAGATGGAGTCTAGCTCTGTCGCCCGGTCTGGAGTGCAGTGGCCTGATCTCAGCTCACTGCAAGCTCCACCCCCGGGGTTTATGCCATTCTCAGGCCTCAGCCTCCCGAGTAGCTGGGACTACAGG
>NW_012120043.1:1183283-1186226 GCF_000951035.1 Colobus angolensis palliatus | reverse complement strand
CCCAGCACTTTGGGAGGCCAAGGCAGGTGGATCACTTGAGGTCAGAAGTTTGAAACCAGCCTGGTCAACATGGTGAAATCCTGTCTCTACTAAAAATACAAAAAATTAGCTGGGTGTGGTGGCAAGCACCTGTAATCCCAGCTACTTGGGAGGCTAAGGCAGGAGAATCGCTTGAACCTGGGAGGTGGAGGTTACAGTGAGCCGAGATCGTGCCACTGCACTCCAGCCTGGGAGACGGAGCGAGATGCCATCTCAAAAAATAATAATAATAAAATAAAATAAAAACTAAATAATCTGTATATTCTATAAAACTCATCACTGCCAGGCCGGACGTGATGGCTCACGCCTGTAATCCCGGCACTTTGGGAGGCTGAGATGGGCAGATCGCTTGAGGTTAGGAGTTTGAGACCAGCCTGGCCAAGATGGTGAAACCCCGTCTCTACTAAAAATATAAAAATTAGCCAGGCGTGGTGGCGGGCGCCTATAATTCCAGCTACTCGGGAGGCTGAGGCGGAAGAATGGCTTGAACCCGGGAGGCAGAGGTTGCAGTGAGCCGAGATTGTACCACCGCACTCCAGCCTGGGTGACAGAGTGAGAATCCATCTCAAAAAAACAAAACAAAACTAAACAAAAAAACGAAAACAACTCATCACAGCCTGAGAGTCCTTGCTGGGAACATTCACAAAAGCGATGGGTCCTTGTTTTCTTTCAACACCATTTTCAGATGTCTCGCTTTGAGTGCCACTGCGTTTTCCATAATCTGCAACACACAGCTTCCAGGGCTAGGCTGCTGGTGGGTTCCCAAGCCCTTCTCCTGCCACATCGGGGCTGGGCCGATCCCAATCCCGTGGCAGTGGCGGGTGAAATGCCTGGGCGACACTGACTGTCTTGACATGAGGGAGACCCCACATCCCCACGGGGAAATGCACGCAGGTCACAGCGATCTTCCTGTGGGCGGGACGGGAGGTGCCCACGATGCCTGCAGCCGGGACTGAGCGGGAACAAGGGACCAGGAGCCGGGCCCCCTCCTCCTTCCCGAGAGCCTTCCGGCACCCGGTACACACACCAACGCTGTCACCCCTGCCTCATCCAGAGGACGGAAGGGAAGGTGTCCCCTACTGTCTCCCAAAGGATGCATGAAACAGCCACAAAGACAGCCTGCCTGGAAGGGCTCTCAACCCCCAATTTCCACAGCCGCCCCAGGGGACCCAGACAACGGAGGCGGGGACGGCAGAAAACACGGGACGACAGCAGGCATTGTGCTCCCAGCGCCTGGCCGCGTGAGAGGCCGCGGCTTTCTGCAGCCCTGTCCATCTGATTTGGGGGGAACCGGAACCGGGGGAGGGGTGCGGCCTAGCCCATTGTCTGCTGCTTCCTTTCCAGTCCCTCCCCAGGCAGTTCCTAGCCCCCACTCCGGACTCCGGAGGCCCAGGGGAATCCACACAGCTTTTTTTTTTTTTTTGAGAGGGAGTCTCTGTCACCCAGGCTGGAGTGCAGTGGCACAATCTTGGCTCATTGCGACCTCCACCTCCCTGGTTCAAGTGATTCTCCTGCCTCAGCCTCCCGAGTAGCTGGGACCACAGGTACCCGCAACCACGCCCGGCTAATTTTTTGTATTTTTAGTAGAGACGGGGTTTCACCATGTTGGCCAGGATAGTCTCGAACTCCTGACCTTGTGATCTGCCGTCCTCGGCCTCCCAAAGTGCTGGGATTACAGGTGTGAGCCACCACGCCCGGCCCCACACAGCTTTTTAAAGCTGAAGTCTCCGAAAACATCTCGGGCAGCGCAGAGAGTGACCCCCAGCCCATGGTGGCAACGTGGAGACCTCGGCTCCCAGGAAGGCCTCTTGCCACCTAGCCTCTGTGGGTGCCCCCTCTCCAACCGCAGCCCACCTCCCCCACACCAGGGCCTTTCTCGGAGAAGCACCCGCCATACCTCCCCTTCCCAACTGGAATCTGAAACAAGCCTCTGCCGTCTCCCGACGCGTTGCAGTTTGGAAGTGTTTTTTGTTTTGTTTTAGTTGTTGGAGACTTTAATCTTGTTTGTGGCGGAGAACATTCTAGAAGCTAAAAGGAAGCAGCACCTTGCTAGAAGCCAAAGATTGAAAACTCAGGGCCAGGTGCAATGACTCACGCCTGTAATCCCAGCACTTTGGGAAACCGAGGCGGGAGGATCACTTGAGCCCAGGACTTTGAGGCCAGCCTGAGCAACACAGTGAGACTCCCATCTCTGAAAGTGAAAATAAGGCTGGATACGGTGGCTCACGCCTGTAATCCCAACACTGTGGGAGGCCGAGGTGGGCGGATCACCTGAGGTCAGAAGTTCGAGACCAACCTGGCCAACATGGTGAAACCTCGTCTCTACTAAAAATACAAAAATTAGTGGGGGTTGGTGCATACCTGTAATCCCAGCTACTCGAGAGGCTGAGGCAGGAGAATCGTTTGAACCCAGGAGACAGAGGTTGCTGTGAGATGAGATCGTGCAGCCTGAATGATACAGCAAGCCTCTGTCTCAAAGTAAACATTTTGTAATAAAAATAAAAACAAATTCTGTCCCAGAAAACTGGTTTACATGGGAAAAGAGCTGTGATATTAATACAGTGTGAACTGACAAACAGGTACAAATCAGCAGCTAAAACATCACTCTTTGAGAAAGGAAGGTGCCTGCGTATGCGTCCATGCCCGGATACACACGTGGGGTCGGAACTGGAATCGTACAAACAGCACTGGTTCTCGGCGCAGGGGCTAAGAGTCTGAGTTTGGCTGTGTGGTTTGGTTTGGGGTGCTTTTCCGTGTTGGTCAAATTTTCTAGGTTCCCGATGTCCTGTCCTAACTGGCAAGAAGAGCAGGTACGTCTTTTTTTTTTTTTTGAGACGGAGTCTTGCTCTGTCGCCCGGGCTGGAGTGCAGTGGCCGGATCTCAGCTCACTGCAAGCTCTGCCTC
>NW_012120043.1:1180085-1180898 GCF_000951035.1 Colobus angolensis palliatus | reverse complement strand
AAGACTCCATCTCAAAAAAAAAAAAAAAGAAAAGAAAGAAGGAGGGAAGGAAGGAAAGAAGAAAAGGAAAGGAAAGGAAAGGAGAAGAGAAGAGAAAATAAAAGAAAAGAAAAAAGAAAAGAAAAGAGAAAAGAAAAGAAAGAAGAAAGCAGATGCATAGCGTCAGGGCTGGGGCGGGGGACGGGAGTAAGGCCTGATGCAGATCATTAAGTTGACTTTAAAATGGTTCCTTTTGTGTTGTGTGAATTTTGCCTCAATAAAAGTCACCTTCCTGATGTTCTCTCTGTCGCAAAGGTAAGGCAGTCTCGCCCGTAAATGAAATGGTAATCAGGGCGTGTGGCTCTCATCAGTCCTTAAAAGCACCTCCAGGGAGATTGGTTTGTGCGAACAGCACCGTTTTTATGTAGCTACCAAAAAGCTATGACAGCAAAGGCCTTCAGTCCCCAAAGCCGAGGCCAGCTCCTGGCCATGTCCCTGCTGGCCGCCAAGGTCCTCAGATCCTGCAGAGCGAGAAACAGCCACCTCTGACCGAGAGTCTCAGGCCCATCTCATTGCTCCCAGGACCTCCGCCCTCAGGTTTGCAAATCGGAGCCTCCAGTCCGCTTCCGGCCCAGAGGGGCCAGTGGGGTTCCGGCCCCAGCTCGGGGAAGAGGGCAGGAGAAACCAAACCTCCTCAGAGTCCCAGCTCACACTCATGGGGCCTCGCCCCAAATGGCTGTGATCAGGAGACACCTAGGATGTTGGCCAAGACCCCCAGCCTTTCTGGAGCCCGAGCCCCCTGGAGAGCCTACGAATCTGCATTTTTTTTTTTTC
>NW_012120043.1:1159491-1178510 GCF_000951035.1 Colobus angolensis palliatus | reverse complement strand
CCAGGATGGTCTCGATCTCCTGACCTCGTGATCCGCCCGTCTCGGCCTCCCAAAGTGCTGGGATTACAGGCGTGAGCCACCGCGCCCGGCCCAGTCTGCATGTTTAACACAGTGGTTCCCACACCAGACCAGCCTGGAGATTCCTACCCTGAAGGGCAGATGTTGTTCCCATTTCACAGCCAGGAACCTTGAGGCTCACTGGTTTGAAGACAGCCTGGCAGGGGCTGAGCCAAGATCTGTCCCCTAGACCCCTGCATTCCTTCCTGGCCTCCCAAAGCCATCCCAGTGCTTCACTCCTCCGTCTCTGTGCTCCGGCCTCAGCTCCTCACACCCCCTGAACCTCCCA
Source organism: Colobus angolensis palliatus (assembly GCF_000951035.1). Classification (NCBI taxonomy): domain Eukaryota; kingdom Metazoa; phylum Chordata; class Mammalia; order Primates; family Cercopithecidae; genus Colobus; species Colobus angolensis. Next base: position 1,178,164 of record NW_012120043.1, on the reverse strand, counting down.
AGCCCCCAGCCCCCAAGCCCACGGCCGGGCCCTTTGCACGGGGCATCTTTGGGATGGGAATTGTCTGTTCTCCTTAAGCCTCCATCTTTAAGCCGGCCGTTGTCTTGGCAACGGTCTACCGCTGACCTTTGTGCAGAAAAAAAGGGTGACCTTCCCAGTACAGGCCCCCCGGCCGCCGCCGCCCCCCTCTCCCCCGCCGTGGCGCAGTTTAAAGGCATCTGTCTAAACAATGCATTATGGATTTCTCCGCCGGGCGTGCACGGGCCGAGAATTTCAATCCGGGCGGCTCTGCCATTTCCTAAACTTGAGGCATCCAGGGAGAGGGCGTTACACACACTGGCCGGAGCGCTCAGGCCCTGGGAACTGGCAAACGCTTCGGGTTCCAGCCCCGCAACTCAAGCCGGGTGAAGACCAGAGCCCCCGCCTCAGTTCCTCCATCTGTAAAGTGGCACCGAGGACGGTCCGACTCCCAGGGGTGTGACCGGTGGCAGCGTAAATCTTCAGGGCTGCCGGCACCCAGCCTCCGGGACCCCCCTGACCCGCTGTGGAAACTGGGACAAGGACTGGAGGGCAGATCCCCCGGGCACCTGCCAAGGCCACCGACCCAGGTCTGGATGTTCCCTGTGGCCCAAGGGCACCACTGGGCCCCCCAGGGACTGACGAGAGGCCTCTAGCGGGAAAAGGGGCTGGCTCAGGCAGGGTGGTCCCCACGTGGGGTGGGTATCAGGCCCCAAAACCCCTGCACACGCTGGCACAGGAAGCCCCATCGATGCCTCTCCCTCTGATTTCTCAACCCGTGACGGGAAAAGAAGAGAAAAGGAAGGAAGATTTCCTCCAAAGCTTTACCCTGGCAGAATTCTGCTCTGCAGTCCTTACCCACGTCTAGGCAGCCCTCCCTGCTCGCCTCTCACCACGGGCACAGGGCACAAATATGCTCTAAACTCTGCCGTGGCTCCCCAGTGCCTTCAAGAGAAAAACCAAACTCCTCCCTGCGGCCCATGAAGCCCTCAGCAGCCTTAGAATCCCCTGCTCCAGCCACACCAGCCTCCGGAAGGACACACCAGGCTCCAGGCTGCCCCCAGCCCTTTGCACTGGCTGCTCCATGAGAAACTCGGCTCCTTCTCGCCCTTCTGAACTCAGCTCAAAGGACCCCTCCTCCAGGAAGCCCTCCTGCCTGCCCCCTTAGACATTTCCAAGACAGAGAGAGACAGAAAGACAGGGAGATAACCGGCTCTTTCAAGCTCATGTCCTGTAGGCTCCCTGAGTGTAGGCACCCGCTCTTTATATTTTTTCTATTTTATTTGCATTCCATTTTCAGACACTCATGAACGGGGACTTGGTGCCAGACACCCCTCCAAGTGGTTTACAGAGATGAAGTTTCTGGTGTCATAAACACTGGTTATGCAACGTCCAGAGGTGGGGACTGGGGTTGAGGGAACGGTTCCTTTTCACCGGTGTCCAGTCAGGGCACGTGTATTTTATATGGACGCCGGTCACGCTGCGCCAGGGCCCAGTCGAATGATCTCGTCATATGTTGGTCACATCTGCAAAGGCCTTCTTTGTTTTTTTTTCAGACGGAGTCTCGCTCCGTCGCCCAGGCTGGAGTGCAGTGGCGCGATCTCCGCTCACTGCAAGCTCCGCCTCCCGGGTTCACGCCATTCTCCTGCCTCAGCCTCCCGAGTAGCTGGGACTACAGGCGCCCGCCAACACGTCCGACTGATTTTTTTGTATTTTTAGCAGAGACGGGGTTTCACCGTGTTAGCCAGGATGGTCTCGATGACCTGACCTCGCGATCCGCCTGCCTCGGCCTCCCGAAGTGCTGGGATTACAGGCGTGAGCCAATGCGTCTGGCTGCAAAGGCCCTATTTCTAAATAAAGTCCCATTCACAAGTTTCGGGGTCCAGGATGTGAACAGATCTTCCAGGGAGACACCAAGCAGCCTCAGTGTCCATTAATGGATCCGGGCCCTCCCCTCAAGCCTTTTCTTATCCCCTCCCCCACCTCCTGCACCAAGACCCCAGCATGAAGCTTCCTCAGCCCTCACCGACCTCTGCTAGGTTCCGGGGATGCTGTGAGCACCCGAGGGCAGGGCCTGAGGCTCCCCCGCCCCACCTGGGCTGGCAACTGAGAGAGGCGGGTTCCCCTGAGCATTAGCTGTGGGCTGGCTGTAGGCCCCTTGACAAGCTCCTGGGACGCTTGGGCTGAGAAGAGCCTGAGGTGCCCCAGCCCCTTCCCGAGTCCCCGCTGGGCACGTGTCGTCCACTGAAGGGGAGATGCCCGAGTACTGTGACTCCGGGGCGAGATGGTGAGGCAGCCCCTGGGGACCCAGAGTCCTGTCCTGCCAGGGCCTCCCGTACCCTCAACCCCAAACCCAGAAAAGTCAGGTGGAGCCCAAGGCCAGAGGAGGCCAATCACAGCTGGGAGACGGGGGCCCAGCAGCCAGGAAGGCCGGGATGGAGCGTTCGGCCCACTGCCCTGCACAGCCACCGCTGGTTCTTTCCCTCTCCTGTTTCTCCATCTCTGTTTCCCTCTGTCTCTCTCTGTCTCTCCCTTCTTCCATCTCTCTCTGTCTCCCTCTCTCTCTATCTCCCTCGTCTCCCTCTGTCTCTGTCTCTCTCTAACTGGCTCTATCTCTGTCTCTGTCTCTCTCTCTCTATCACTGTCTCTCTCTCTCTATCTCTTCCTCCCTCCATCTCTGACTCTCTCTGCCTCCATCCATCTCTCTCTCTCTCTGTCTCTGCCTTTCTCTGTCTCTGACTGCCTCTGTCTCTCTCTGTCTCTGTCCCTCTGATGTCTGACCCCGGTGGGCACTACCTGCACTGGTTTCGCTGCCCCTGAAGGAACAACGTGTTCTCACTCTGCCTGCGAGATCCCCTTTGCCTCCTCTGCCTGCGAGATCCCCTTTGCCTCCTCTGGAGGGTCTGAGAAGACAAGAGGGCGCTGGGCCCGCCGCAGGGGCAGGTGACCCACGCATCACCCTGCCCACCACAGGGCACAGCTGCCACCAAAAGGCTAGAGGGCGGCCAGCCGCCATGCTTGGCAGGGACGGGTCTTCCCCCGGCGCCCCCAGGGAAGAGCAGCCCCTCCACCCGCCTCCTGCCACCTGCCTCCCTCCCGTTCCAGCTGGCGGGCAAGGGGGCTTCCCGTGCCGCTGGGCGGGCTGCAGGCATCCATGGAGGCCACAAAAGCTCTGCCAGATTCCGGGACACTCCCGCCCCCTTCATCCTCCTTTCCCCAGGATTTCCCGTAGAGGGGACAGGGCCACATGTCGTTCCACACAGACCACCCCTCCCGATGCTGGAGCCCACAGCAGGAAAGTCGCCTTCCCACGGGTCTAAACGGAAATCTGGGGAACCCTGGACACAGAGACAGCCTCTCCACCCACCCAACCTGCCCTCCAACGCCAGCGGTACGAGAATGACACGGCCGTCTGCAGGAGAATTCAAACAGGGCAGGGACCGCCTGCGGAAAGCCTCCCTCACGTGGGCGAGCCCTCCTGTGTGCAGCTGCCATGCCATGACAATAGCTGCCGCCAGAGAGCCCCCATCACCGCCACCTTCGCCGACGGAGAAACAGAGTCACAGGGTGGCCGGGTCACCTCTGGAAGTGGCAGGGCCAGCTGGGAGACACAGGGCCATGCCTGGAAGCTGTTTCCATGTATCACGCCCCGAACGCCGAACGCCAGGCTCTGCTTCTGACCTTGGTGGGACCTGCCTGGCCTCTGCCTGACCTTCTGTGAGGGTCAAAGGCCCACATCCAGGGCCACTGGAAGAGTTTGCAAGAACAGCATTCCCTGAACACTCAGAAACGTCTGCAACAGCCCAAATGTCCATCAACACAAGAATGGGCAAATGCAGCACGGCCCTCCACCCACTGGAACACGACCCGGCCGTGAACAGGAACGAGGCTCTGACCCAGGCCACAGCACAGATGCGCCTGGAGGACGCCACGCTCAGTGAGAGATGCCAGACACAAAAGGCCACGTAGTGTGTTATCCCATTTCTATGAAATGTCCAGGGCAGGCCCGTCCATAGAGACAGGGAGGGGATGTGTGGGTGCCGGGCCTGGGGAGGGGACGGGGTACCCTCTTGGGGTGACTGAAATGTTCTATAGCTGATTGGGTTGATGGACACACAGCTTTGTAAAGAAAATAAAACAAATCAATTGTATACTTTAGGCTGGGCATGGTGGCTCACGCCTGTAATCCCAGAACTTTGGGAGGGCGAGGCGGGTGGATCACCTGAGGCCAGGAATTCAAGACCAGCCTGGCTAACACGGTGAAACCCCGTCTCTACTTAAAAAAAAAATATGGCCGGGCGCGGTGGCTCAAGCCTGTAATCCCAGCACTTTGGGAGGCCGAGACGGGCGGATCACGAGGTCAGGAGATCAAGACCATCCTGGCTAACACGGTGAAACCCCGTCTCTACTAAAAAATACAAAAAAACTAGCCGGGCGAGGTGGCGGGCGCCTGTAGTCCCAGCTACTCGGGAGGCTAAGGCAGGAGAATGGCGTGAACCCAGGAGGCGGAACTTGCAGTGAGCCGAGATGGTGCCACTGCATTTCAGCCTGGGTGACAGAGCAAGACTCTGTCTCAAAAAAAAAAAGAAAAAAGAAAGTTGATTGGGTTGATGGATACTTTAGGCCGGTGTGGTGACTCACGCCTGTAATTCCAGCACTTTGGGAGGCCAAGGTGGGCGGATCACCTGAGACCAGGAGTGTGAGACCAGCCTGGCCAACATGGTGAAATCCCATCTCTACTAAAAATACAAAAAAATAAAAATGTATACTTTAAATGAATGAACTCTATGCTATGTGAATATCTCAATAAAGCTGTTTTACAGATTGCCTTCTTGGGCCGGGTACAGTGGCTCACACCTGCAATCCCTGCAGTCTGGGAGGCCGATACAGGCGGATCCCATGAGGTCAGGAGTTCGAGACCAGCCTGGTCAATGCAATGAAACCCTGTCTCTACTGAAAATACAAAAATTAGCTGGGTGTGGTGGCGGGCGCCTGTAATCCCAGCTACTCATAGTGAGACCCCCATCTCTACAAAAAAATGAAAAAATGAGATGGGAGGATCACTTGAGCCCAGGAGGTGGAGGCTGCAATGAGGTGAGATCGCACCACTGAACTCCAGCTTGGGGAATGGGGATGAGGCCATGTCTCAAAAAAAAAAAATTGCCTTCCCTTCTGTCCCTTGTCATTTTTCCTCAATGACATTGAAAGGTGTCACCTTCACCTTCTTCTGGAGCCACACGCAAGGAAGCCTTGTCTAGGAGCCTTGCTAGGTGGTGAGCCTGCCGTCTCTGGAGGTGCGTAAGTGGAGAAGAGTGAGCCTTGGGTGAGGCTGCCTGCCCTGAGTAATGAATGGCCCCTGACTCTTAGGTCCAGCATCCCAAACCCCAAACTCAGCCAGGCGTAGTGGCTCACGCCTGTAATCCCAGCACTTTGGGAGGCTGAGGCGGGTGGATCACTTGAGGTCAGGAGTTCGAGACCAGCCTGGCCAACATGGCAAAACCCTGTCTCTACTAAAATAAAAATGTTTAAATATATATATATTAGCTGGGCATGGTGGCAGGTGCCTGTAATCCCAGCTACTTGGGAAGCTGAGGCAGGAGAATCGCTTGAACCTGGGAGGCAGAGGTGGCAGTGAGCAGGGATCATGCCACTACATTCCAGGCTGGGTGACAGAGCAAGACTCCGTATCTCAAAACACAAAAACAAAAAAAAGAAAACCGAACTCCTGGCTGCTGGAATGAATCCCAACCCTCCTGGCTGAGCAGAGGCCTCGGGTAGGCACCGTGTAGACGGCGTCCCAGCGGCTGGCCGGGCCAGAGCGCCGCATACACATACGTGTGCGTTCACATGCACATGTACAACTGCTGGGGGATGTTCCCCCCTTCTTTTCTTTAAGTAAAGAGGCCTGTCATGGTCAAGGGGCGTCCTGACACTGTATATTTCACGGTGCTTTCATCACGGCCGGCCGGCGGGGGGAGCCTCCCGGCCGGGCTCACAAAGGGCCCTCTAAGCCCTCCGCGTCCGCATTCTCTACGTGGGAGCCTGCCTCATTTCCTATTAACTTCAAAAGTCTCAATCCTATTATGGCGGGGGGCGGAGAAACAGCGGAATGGAAGAGGAAGCCTTTATTCCCCGGTCCGAACTGGGCAGAGGCCCCAGGGACCCTCATTAGGCAGGCAGTGTTCCCGAGGGTTTCAGGGGGACTCTGACAACGGCCCTCCCCACCCGACCAAGAGCCCGGAAACCGCGTCGGGGCCCCTGAGCCGCCCAGAGCGGCCCTTCCCTCCCCAGCAGGAATGGCAGGCAGGAGGCGGGTCCGGCGGGCGCAGCTTCGTGCTGCCATGAGCCTCACTCACCGGAGCCTCTGGGCGGCGAGACCCCGGGGCCCTGACCTGGGTGTCAGCCCCAACCCCCAGCCTTGGTTTCCTGCCCTGGAAAATCGGGGCAACCCCACTTCCCACTCTCGCAGCTCTCTTAGGCTCCTATATGGGTAGAAGGAAGCACCTCCCATTCCTCGCTGACCCAGGACCCTCTGGCTTTTTCAGGTTCTTCTGGCCTTGCCCTGTGCCCAGCAGAGTGCGCAGCCAGGCCCGGGAGTGTGAGGTAATCCTGGGGCACAGGAAGCCATTGTAGGACTGAGGCAGGGGAGGGTCACCATCTGAGTTTCAGGTTTTGTTTGTTTTTGCTTTTGTTTTTGAGACGTAGTCTTGCTTTGTTGCCCACGCTGACTGCAGTGGCACAATCTTGGCTCACTGAAACCTCTTGCCTCCCAGGTTCAAGCAATTCTCCCTGCCTCAGCCTCCTAAGTAGCTGGGATTACAGACGCCCACCACCACACCCGGCTAATTTATTTGTATTTATAGTAGAGACAGGGTTTCACCATGTTGGCCAGGCTGGTCTTAAACTCCTGACCTCAGGTGATCCACCCGCCTCGGCCTCCCAAAGTGCTGGGAGTACAGGCATGTGAGCCACTGCACCCAGTCTGTGATCCCATTTCTATGAAATGTCCAGGACAGGCCAATCCACAGAGGCAGGGAGGGGATGCGTGGGTGCCGGGGCTGGGGTGGGGACGGGGAGCAACAGCTAAGGGGGATGGAGTTTCCTTCTAGGATGATGAGAACATTCTGGAACTAGACAGAGGTAATGTTTGCACAACTCTGCAAATACGTTAAAAGTCACTGGATTACACCTATAAGCAGGTGAAGCTCATGGTCTGTGAATTATATCTCAGTGATGAAAAGTTGAGAGCCACTCACTCTGTTGCAGAGCTGGTCCCTTTATCCCGTCGCGGTGTGCTGCAAGCCTTCTGTCTTCTGCGCGTGACTGTGACTTTCTAGAGGGAAGGGAACACGTCTTCTTCCCCTTGCTGTATCATCTCTGACTCACTGGTCACAAATATTGTCAAACTGAACATAAAATTGGGTGTCAAGGCCAGGCGAGGTGGCTCACGCCTGTGATCCCAGAACTTTGGGAGGCCGAGGTGGGAGGACTGCTTGAGCTCGGGAGTTGGCGACCAGCCTGAACAACATAGCGAGACCACACCCACCATCTCAAAAAAAAAAACAGAAAAGAAAAAGAAAAAAAAATGCGTGTCTGAAGATTGGCAGGATGTGGCCAGTCACAAGTGGGCAGCGAGGGAGCTGCTGGGCTGGCCACGTGCAGGGATGGAGCAGCCTGTGCAAAGTCCCTGGGGCAGAGACAAAAGCAGCTTGTTCTAAAGACAGAACTGGGAGGTTGGGTCAGAGTGTGCGGGAAGGGGAGGAAAGAGGGCTGGATCGATCCCTCCCTCCCTCCCTCCCACTCTATCCCCAGGCTAAAGTGAGGGGCGTGATATCTCCGTTCACTGCAACCTCCACCTCTCAGGTTCAACCAATTCTCCTGCCTCAGCCTCCTGAGTAGCTGGGATTACAGGCGCCACCACACCTGGCTAATTTTTGTATTTTCAGTAGAGAAGGGTTTCACTACGTTGGCCAGGCTGGTCTTAAACTCCTAACCTCAGGTGATCCACCCGACTCGGCCTCCCAAAGTGCCAGGATTACAGGCGTGAGCCACCGAGTCCGCATCCGGCCCAGAGGGCTGGATTCTTGATTCCTGGTGCCTTGAACCCATATGGGGCAAGTGGACATGGGTCAGGCGCAGAGCAGCAGAGCTCGCGGGCACGGGTCCAGATGGAGCAGCAGGTGTCTCCTTACCTCCCAAAGCCTTGGGGTTGTATCTGGCCCCCCCGACCTGGAAACTGAAGCCTGCTTGCTCCCAGGTCTTCCAGCTTATTTCTCTAAGGATTTGTACATTCCAGAGGAGGAAACTGAGGCACAGAAGTTTCCATGACCCCGCAGAGCTGCCCGAGAGCATGGCACAGCAGGTGTTCATCACGCCCAGCGGGAATGACAGTGACGAGGCCAGGAGTACCGGAAATCAACCAGGATCCCGCAGCAGGGGCCAGCTGAACCCACCAAGGGCACCTGTGGGTAGGACCCTCTCCTCAGCCGTGGTGTGGGAAGCTGCAGCTGCACCAGACGGCCCCCAGGGTGCAAACGGCCTCACCGGCCCTGCCTTGCAGCGGCAGTAAGGGGTGAACCTGGACGGGTATCCCTGCCTGAGTAGAGAGGACCGTCCCAAGACCAAGGAAACCACCACAGCACCCACGAGAGGGTATTTGGAGTGGTGACGTTGTGCAGCCCACGACCCAGAAAGTGGACACGGGTGTGGTCACCACACAGGAGGACCCAGAGGTGCTCATCACACAGGAGGGACCCAGCTGTTCTGTGACTGACAAAACGCTCTGTGCCTCAGTTTCCTCCTATGAAAAATGGATCTCCCAAGAGGATTATGGCAGAAACCACTGGCCGGGGCACGTGGAGGGGCAGCAGTGGTGAGGAAGGGTGGTGGCCAGGGCTTGGGGTTCCCATTGGGGCATCAGACCCAGACCTGAGGCTCCAGGAGGTGAACGTGAAGCTAGGACCCCAGGTCCAGCCAGGGGGGCTCCCCAGCACCTGAGGCCGCCCTGACCATCCAGACCTCTGAGCCTGCCTGCTCCGGGATCCCGGTCCCGACCGACCCAAACCACGCGCCCCGGGCGCAGGGACGCCGCCCTCCTGCGCCCGGAGCGGGCCCCTTGCAGACCGTCCGGCTGGGCCTCCCAGGGGCGCGGTCTGCGGGGCGGAGCTCCGAGCGCCGAGGGGCCGCGGGTGTCCACGCAGCCCGGCCGGCGCGCCAGTCCGGCTCCCTGGCCTCTGCAGCTCCCGAGCGCGTCTGCCCGCGCCGCCGTCTCCACCGGCCTCCTCGCTCCACCTAGCGGCGGCCAGACTCCGGAGCCGCGGGGGGCCCAGAGACGGCGCCGGGCTGTGGGGGGTCGGGGGCGCAGTCCGGCAGGTGCGGCCAGGGAAACTGAGGCACGGGAGGGCCAGGCACGCCCCCAAGGTCACGCAGAATGAGCGGGAAGATTCAGATCGAACTCCGGCACCCAGGAGCCCATGTAGGTTCCTCCACGGCCACCCCGGAAAAGGAGGGAAGCCCGGAGGCCTGAAAGGAAGGAATGCAGGGCGCAGAAGAAGGAGCCAGGCGCACCGCAGTCCTGCCGAGGACCCGGACAGGTCCGAGCTGGGTCCGAAACCCCAGTGCTGCCAACGCCAGCATGGCCGTGGCCTCCTTCCCTCACCTCCCAGCGGCCTCTGTCTGTGGCCTCAGTCTCCTCATTTGTAAAATGGGTATTAGAGGATCCTTGGGAGGTTCCAGGGAGAGGAGGCAGGGAAAGCCTGCTGGCTGACATATGGTACACAGTAAGCACTCAATGAATGTTGGCTCTGGCCAGGCGCAGCGGCTCACACCTGGGAGGCTAAGGCGCGGTGGATCACTTGCACTCAGGAGTTCAAGACCAGTCTGGGCAACATGGTGAAACTCCGTCTCTACTAAAATTACAAAAATTAGCTGGGCGTGGTGGCAGGTGCCTGTAATCCCAGCTCCTCGGGAGGCTGAGGCAGGAGAATCGCTTGAACTCAGGAAGTGGAGGTTACAGTGAGCTGAGATTGCACCACTGCACTCCAGCCTAGGCGACAGAACATGACTCTGTCTCTAAATAAATAAACAAATAAATAAATTAGCCGGGTGTGGCAGTGCACACCTGTGGTCCTAGTTACTTGGGAGGCTGAGATGGGAGGCTCACTTGAGCCAGGGAGGTCGAGGCAGCAGTGAGCTGAGATCGCATTACTGCACTCCAGCCTGAGTGACAGAGCAAGACTGTCTCAAAAATAAATAAATAAACAAGTAAATAAATAAACCAGGCATGGTGGGGTGCACCTGTAATCCCAGCTACTCGGGAGGCTGAGGAAGGAGAAGCACCTGAACCCGGGAGGTGGAGGTTGCAGTGAGCCAAGATTGCACTATTGCACTCTAACCTGGGCGACAGAGCAATTCTGTCTCTAAATAACTAAATAAATAAATACATTAGCCTGGCGTGGTGGCATCTGTGGTCCCAGTTACATGGGAGGCTGAGATGGGAGGATCACTTGAGCCAGGGAGGTTGACGCTGCAGTGAGTTGAGATGGCACCTCAGCCCACCGCACTCCAGCCTGAGTGACAGAGTGAGACTCTGTCTCAAAATATAAATACAGAAACGTTAGCTGTCATGTAATATTGTTGCCTGGGCTTGTGCACCCTCCTCTGTGGCTTCACCTTAACTGTTTCCCCCAGGGCTGGATGCTCCCTCCTGCCTCCCCCCCCCCACCCCCTGCACACAGCCTCACCCCTGCAGGAACGCTCTTCCTCCCCTTCCTCTGCCTCCGACTCAAGTTTGCCTGCCGTGACCCCCACGGTGCCCCAGGGTTCAGCCCAGGGTCAGGCGCACGGCGGGCGTTCGGTGACTGCATGATGTTGGATGAAAATCAGGCTGGCTCCACACTGCGCTGCCCTGCACCCTCGTTCCACACCCAGAGAAACTGAGGCCCGGAGAAAAGAGGCAGGCCAGTGGAGCTCTCTCATCCCAGGCGACGGTCCCAGGGACCTGAAGGGAGGGCTGCGGAAGCCAGCAACTCCTTCCCCTCCACCAGCCCCCAAGGAGGGTCTTGCAGCAGAAGCAGAGACCAGGCCAAATTGAAATTGATCGTGGGGAACAGCTCGGCAGGGTGGAACAGACACACGGCCACCAGGGAGCACACGGGCGCCCAAGCGTGGGAGCGCGTCCCAGCCTGCGACGGAGAATCTTTTAATCTGCGGTGGGTGCTGCTAGCTGAGGCCTCTAAGTAGCCACAAGGCACGGGGGCTAAACTGCAGCAGCTGGCAGGCATGAGGACACCTCCTTTCACTTCATTCATTTCTTCCTCCTGAAGACACTGGGTAAACCTAGAGCGGCAGAGGGTGGCCAGAAAAGCCCCTCCCCTTATCCAGACAAGGGGCTCCTGGGGGGACACACAGGGGCCAGGTACCCAGAGGGGTTCCTGAAGACTCAGGGTTTAGAAGCTAGCCGCGCCTTCCAGGACCAGCCAGACGTCCCGGAATTCCTGTTCGGTGACAGAGAGGGGCAGTTGACGGCCCTGTGTCTCTCCCTGCAGGCGGCCGGGCCTGGCTCCCACCCCAGAGCTGTGGGGCTTACAAGGGCTCCTCCACGCCTCAGTTTCCCGTGTTGGCCTCCAAGAGGTGATGACCGGGCACGTGGCCAACGGGACAGCTGCGTCCTCCTGAAGCCCCTCAGACCCTGACCCGGAAGCCCCCCTTGGTGCCTGGGGCGGGGGTCGTGCCCCAGCTCATCTCCCAGGGCTCCTCTCTGGTGAGAGCCTCGACCCTGGGATTAGGAGGCTGGGGTCAGGGATCAACAGCATTTGCCGCGGCTCCATTCAGGCCGAGAGCGGATCCGTTCTCCCTGCCACCTCGAATTTCCTGGACAAAGGCTCAGTGGAGGGACCGGGCAGAGGGACCCCCGAGCACCCTGGGAAAGCCCCGGGAGAGCCTCTGCCCCGCCAGGCGCCTCTGCCCACACAGCCCCCATTCAGCCGCCAATGAGCCAACGAGAGGGACCCTGCACGCCCATGCTGCAGATGGGGAAACTGAGGCAGCCAGCAGATGGAGCGGGCCGAGAAGCTGCAGGGCTTTGGCCAGGCGGGGGCCATGTGAGGGAGGCAGCCTGGCCCCCAGAGAAATGGGGCTCAGGCACGGGAGGCTGGGTCCGTGACGGCAGGCGGGTGGGGGGCTGGCAGCAGACAAAGGCGGGCGGGCCGGGTCTGCGGGGGCGCGTTCCGCTCGTCAGCCCTGGTTCCACTTCAGTCCACCCTGGACAGGCCGGAATAATCCCTCCCGTGGCCGCTGCTGGGCCATGACGACCTGAAGGGGGCCCGGCCAGGCTGACTGACGGCCGGGCAGGGGGCAGGGGTGCCTGGAGCCCCCCTCCGACACCCCTCAGGCCCTCTGCCCCCACCCAGTGCTGGGAACAGCATCTGGTGGTTGCTGATGACACGGATGGGGAAACTGAGTCACAGACAGGCACACACCCCCCCCCAGGTCACAGAGCAAGCCCACCATGGCCCGGACGCCAGGCCACCCTCACTGGGACGGTCCCACCCTGCTGCAGCTTTGCACAACCCCTCGCCTGGGACTTGGAGGAATTCGGAGGCCTGGGGCTGAACGAGTCACAGAAACCACTCGCCTCCTTTTCATTCCCCAGCAACTGGGAGGCAGGGACAAGCTGGTGGCTGGACCCGGGCCAGGCCAGGGGCCCTGGGAAGGCCCCATCAGGTGCCACCCGAGGCCTGCAGAAAGGGTTGTCAGCTCATGCCTCAATTTTTTCTTTTCTTTTTTGAGACGGAGTTTCACTCTCGTCCCCCAGGCTGGAGTGCAGTGGCACAATCTCGGCTCACTGCAACCTCCGCCTCCTGGACGCAAGCAATTCTCCTGCCTCAGCCTCCCGAGTACCTGAGATTACAGGCATGCGCCACTACTCCCGGCTAATTTTTGTATTTTTAGTAGAGACAGGGTTTCACCATGTTAGCCAGGCTGGTCTCGAACTCCTGACCTCAGGTGATCCATCAGCCTGGTCCTCCCAAAGTGCTGGGATTACAGGCGTGAGCCACCGCTACCAGCCTCATGCCTCAGTTTCTCCAGCTGCCAGCTGCCTGCGAACTCCACTAGGTGGGAGTGAGAAGGGGCATCGCCCCCCGCCCCCCATGCACCGGGGCTCCTGGACGGACTTCAGCAGGCGGGGACAGTGTCCAGGAGAGGAAACTGCTGGCCAAGGGCCCCACGGGCAGGAGGGTGAGCAGGCCCTACTCAAGGGGCTGGGTGAGCCTGGGAGAGGGAGGGGCCATGGTGAGGAAGCTGTGCTCCCAAGTGTGGACCCCAAGGGCTTGGGGGTCCACGGTCCCGCCACGGATGCCACTTAGGCTCAAACCCTCGAGGGCTCCCTGCCACCCTCAGGAGCAGCCCAGCCACAGGGCTTCTCAGCTCATGTCTCCGTTCGGCCACCAGGCCTTCCCTCCGGCCTGGAGTAGCCTCACCACACTTCTGTAGGGTGACCTCCTCCTCCCCACCTCCCAGCGGAAGCGGGAGTCCTTGGGAAAGGCCTCTTCTGGCCGCCTTTGTCTTCGGCGAGTGCCAAGAGCTGCCAGGGCACTGGCATCCCCTCTTCTGTTACCTTTGCCGCCTCTGGCTTGGCAAACAGTAGGTGATTAAAAAAGACATTTCAGGCCGGGCGCGGTGGCTCAAGCCTGTAATCCCAGCACTTTGGGAGGCCGAGACGGGCGGATCACGAGGTCAGGAGATCGAGACCATCCTGGCTAACACAGTGAAACCCCATCTCTACTAAAAATACAAAAAAACTAGCCGGGCGTGGTGACGGGCGCCTGTAGTCCCAGCTACTCGGGAGGCTGAGGCTGGAGAATGGCGTAAACCCGGGAGGCAGAGCTTGCAGTGAGCTGAGATCCGGCCACTGCACTCCAGCCTGGGCGACAGAGCGAGACTCAGTCTCAAAAAAAAAAAAAAAGACATTTCAAAAGCACCAAAGGATGGGGCAGCTTCAAAGGGTCTGGGACACCGGCAGAAGATGCAGGCTGGGCCACGGAGCCTTAAGCTGGGGGCAGGGGTCCCACGATCGTAGCCCTGGGGTCCCCAGCTCCCCATCCTTCAAACCCACCGAGGCCACCTTGTGGGAAAATACCCCGGGTTTGCGACAAAGGAAGCAGTGGCCGGCAAAAGTGCCCTTGACACTGAGAGGGGACCCCTGGGGGGGGGGGCCTTTCTCCGGCCTCAGTTTCCCCAGCTATAAAATGGGTGCTGGCTTCTTCAGAGGACCTCTCTCCCTCTGCCCTGGACCTCCGGGGACTGCTCCCCCCAACCCTCCAGGGGCCCCGCTGCGCTAATCCGCCAGGCGGCCTGCGCCTCGGTTTCCCCTCCCGACAGCCTAATCCCCGGATTGTCGGAGGCCGGTTTTACATACATTTAGAGGCTTTTCATAATAGATTTACTGGGCCCCAGAACGGCCCTCACTGGGAGATTAGCTTCTGCGTAATTGAAAACTGCCCCCCCGCACCCTCCGCCCCTGTCCCCTGGGCTTGGGTCGAAGGGAAGGGCCCAGGGAGGACCCTGCAGCTGTGCGGACCCCACGGGGGCCTCCCTGTGAGCTAGAACGGGGTCTCCCTGGTACCCGACCCGATGGAGGCTCCTCCCAGCCCTCAAGCCGGGACTTGAACCAGGTCCACCCCATGCCCACTGCCAAGCGCAGCCTCTGTGCTGGGAGAGGGAGCCATGGTCTCCCTGCTTCAGACAGAGACACTGACTCAGCCAGGGCACCCCAAGGGCAGCTGGTCTCTCTCTAAGCCGAGCCAGATCCTGGGTGCCCAACTTGGGGCTCAGAATTTGGATCTTTACTCCCCGACCCCCTCAGCACCTCCCAGGTACCCGGCAGGACAGAGGTCTCGGGAATATTCATGGGATAGAATGTGGGAGAGGATGGGGCTGAGTTACCGCCCTTGGTAATTCGGCCCCATCCCCTTCCACCCCCAGCCTTCGCTGCCCGGTCCCCAACTGGGCAACTTAATTCCGCCTGTCACCAGGATGTGGGCCGAGTTTATTTATCTGGTGTATATATGTATTTTAATTTAAAGATCTGCCAGCCAGCTCGGCTGGCTCCTGCAGTTCCCCCGCTGCCGCCCTCACCTTCGAGAGGCCGTCCTCAGCAACACCCCTGCCCCCCAGGCCTTCCCGGAGGAGTGAATGATGGAGAATGAGCCCTTTGCCTCTAGTATTGCCCAGTAGTCAAGAAAGAGCACTTGACTCAGAGTCCACGCACAACACGCTCATTCAGTCATTCAACAAACATCCATGGAGGGCTTGCTGGCACGGCGCCGGACAATGGGATCACAGGGAAGGTCGGGCGCGGGGATCAGGCAACAGAGGGCCTGCCTCCATGAGGCTGGCGATTCTGCTCATCAGGAACCCCCAGAATGTGAGACTCCACCCTGCGTCACTGTAGCCTGTTTCCCAGATGAGCAAACTGAGGCTCAGAGAACAGGGGCCTCATCCACAGTGGGTGGTGAAGAGCACACCAGAACTTGGACTTACCCGATGTCTGCTGCTGTGCCCTCACGCAGGGGTTGAGGTGAACCTTTCTGTGCCTCGGTTTCCCCTCCTGGCCACAGAGCTTCTAGAGCCACAGCCACAAGCGTGATGGACGCTGCTAACAGCCCCGGGTGCTCGAGGACTTGGGTGCCACCGTCATTAATGCTCAGGCTGGGAGGGAGGTGGGATACTGCAAACCATAAGTGCCTGGCGGGCGGGCGGAGAGGGCCGACAGCCGTCCCTGCGAGGGGCTGGCCCCCACCCCATCACAAGATCATAACAAGCTCTGGTTTTTGACGCTTAGGTGGCCACGAGGACCACCCAGCGCCAAGACCACCCACTCGGGTGCCCCCAGTTCCTCCTCATGTGGGGAATAAACATCGTTCGTTGCTTCTCCGGGCACCTGTGCTGCTCTCCCCGGAGGCCCGGGTGGGAGGCCAGGCTGGGGTGACTGGCTGGAGTCGGGAGTGGTCAGGCTGCCTCCCCTCCGCCATCCACTGGACCCTAATGGGGTCCTGGCTGCGGGGCCCAGGGCCTGGGCACTCCCTTTTTCTGACCTCATCTTCCTTATCTACAAAACGGGCCGCAGACTGGGTGCAGTGGCTCATGCCTGTGATCCCGGCGCTTTGGGAGGCCAAGGTGGGAGGATCCCTGAAGCTCAGGAGTTGGGAAACCAGTCTGTGCAACATGGGGAAACCCCATCTCTACGAAAATAAATAAATAAATACACACATACATACAAAAATTAGCCACGTGTGGTGTCTCATGCCTGCAGTCTCAGCTACTCAGGAGGCTGAGGTGGGAGGATCACCTGAGGCCAGGAGTTCAAGACCAGTCTGGGCAACACAATGAGATCCCATCTCCACAACAATTTAAAAAATTAGGTAGCATGGAGCCTCATGCCTGTGGTCCCAGCCACTCAAGAGGCTGAGGTGGGAGGATTACTTAAGCCTGGGAGGTGGAGGCTGCAGCAAGCCACAATCGCACCATTGCACTCCAGCCTGGGCAACAGAAACACCCTGCCTCAAAAAAAAAATAATAAAAAAATCACAGAAGCCCTGGGGGAGGCCAGGTCGGGGCGGAGGAAGCCTGTGAGTGATAATAAACTCGCCCCATGCCTCCCTCCTCTCTCCTGTCATCCACGCTCCCTTTGGAACTTGAGCTGGGGAGAGGCAGGGATGGGGGATGCTGTTGAAAGATGCTCACAGATCGTCTCTAGAAGCTTCTCTCATGCCTGGAGACAGCCACTGTGGACTCCAGACCCAGAGGGGATGCCCCACAGCCCCTGGTGGGAGCCAGGACTTGAGCCCAGGGCAGAGCTGTAAGCCCCAAACCCTGGCAGGGCGGTCGGAGCTGGGGAAGAGACCAGCCTGGGCAGACGCAGCTGGGCGGGGTGTCCTTAATGACCCCCGGACGCCTGTGATCCCAGCTTTTTGGGAGGCCAAGGCAAGAGGATCCCTTGGGCCCAGGAGTTTGAGACCAGCCTGGGCAATACAGCAAGACCCCCATCTCTACAAATAATATAATAAAAAAAGTAGCCAGGTATGGTGGTGTGCACCTGTGTTTCTAGTTACTCAGGAGGCTGAGGCAGGAGGATCGCTTGAGCCCAAGAAATCAAGACTGCAGTGAGCCATGATCACACCACTGCATTCCAGTCTGGGCAACAGCAAAGGACCCTGTCTCAAAAAGAAGGGCCACCCTCATTCTCCCTGGGCTGCTCCAGATGCAACTCCTGACGCGGCAGGGCTCGCGCTGCTTCACGCCAGTGACCAGTGGGGCCTGGGAGCGGCCTCAGTTTCCCCCTCTGCACAGGGAAGGGTGTCTCCTGTGACTCAGCGCCCCTCCCCCCCAGACACATGTCCATTAGGGGGCATTGATCACTCCTGGGCCGAAGCTCTCCATTTCTGGATCAATGAGGATGGGGGAGTGAGGGGCTGTTGGGTGGGCAGGCCCCTGGGAGGCCTGGGCAGGGTCTCTCCCTCTCTCAGGCTCTAAAGGGAGGGATCTGGTCTGAGACATTCCAGACTCGAGCGCAGAGCAGGTGACTCTGCAGTTCTGGCCTCGGAAGCCACTGTCTGAGCCCCGGAATGTGCACGGCCAAATGGACAGGGAGCCACTGGCTGTGGTTTCTGCTCCACCAGGCGACCGTGCAGGAAGGCCCAGAGCTTGGGCCCAGAGCTTGCCAGGCACGGTGGCCCACGCCTGTGATCCCAGCTTTTTGGGAGGCCGAGGCAAGAGGATCCCTTGGGCCCAGGAGTTTGAGATCAGCCTGGGCAATACAGCAAGACCCCCATCTCTACAAATAATAAAAAAAAAAAAGTAGCCAGGTATGGTGGTGTGCACCTGTGTTTCTAGTTACTCAGGAGGCTGAGGCAGGAGGATCGCTTGAGCCCAAGAAATCAAGACTGCAGTGAGCCATGATCACACCACTGCATTCCAGTGTGGGCAACAGCAAAAGACCCTGTCTCAAAAAGAAGGGCCTGAAGAGCTTTTCTGAGGGTGCAGCAAGACGGCAGAGGTAGAGCAGAAGAAACGGACCTTCCGCAACTTCACCTACCGCGGCGTGGACCTGGACACGTCCCCCGAGCAGCTGATGCAACTGTGCAGTGCGCGCCCGCGGCGGCTGAGCCGGGGCCTGGGGCGTAAGCAGCCCTCGCCGCTGAAGCGCCTGCGCAAGGCCAAGAAGGGGGCTCCGCCCATGGAGAAGCCGGAAGGGGTGAGGACGCACCTGCGGGACACGCTTATCCTGCCCGCGATGGTGGGTAGCACGGTGGGCGTCTACAACGGCAAGACCTTAAACCAGGTGGAGGTGGCCGGGCGCGGGGGCTCAGGCCTGTAATCCCAGCACTTTGGGAGGCCAAGACGGGAGGATCACCTGAGGTCAGGAGTTCGAGACCAGCCTGACTAACATGAAGAAACCCCATCTCTACTAAAAATACAAAAACAAAACAAAACAAAACAAAAAACAGCCGGGTGTGGTGGCGCATGCCTGTAATCCCAACTACTCAGGAGGCTGAGGCAGCAGAATCGCTTGAACCCAGGAGGCGGAGGTTGCAGTGAGCCGAGATCACGCCAATGCACTCCAGCCTGGGCAAGAGGAGCGGAACTCCGTCTC
>NW_012120043.1:1155873-1157471 GCF_000951035.1 Colobus angolensis palliatus | reverse complement strand
GACCTTGTGATCCACCCGCCTCAGCCTCCCAAAGTGCTGGGATTACAGGCTTGAGCCACCGCGCCCGGCCTCTTTCTTTCTTTTTTTTTTAGATAGGGTCTGGCTGTCACCCTGGCTGGAATGCAGTGGCGTGATCATGGCACACTGCGGTCTCGACCTCCTGGGCTCAAAGGATCTTCCCACCTGGGCTTCCTGAGTAGCTGGGACCACAGGTGCGCACCAACATGCTTGCTAACTTTTTAATTTTTATTTTACCAAGATGAGGGGGGGGTCTCACCCTGTTGCCCAGGCTGGTCTTAAAACCCCTGGCCTCCAGCAATCCACCTGCCTCAGTCTCCCAAAGTGCTGGGATTACAGGCAGGAGCCACTAGGCCCAGCCTCCGTTCAGTCATGAGGGTGAAGAATGAGACACTATTTCTAAAAAAAAAAAAAAAAGTGAGCCCCCCTCCATCGGGGCTATTTGGACCAGAGGGTGGGGACAAAGGGGCTTTCTCCTCAAACGCAGGTACAGACAGGGACACTGAGACTCAGTGGCGAGGGCTGGGGGCCGTGCCTCCTCCAAACTGAGATGGCCAAGGTCTGGGGGGAGGCACAGTCCTGCCCTGGGCCATCAGTGGAGGGGCACGGTTCCACCCCAAGCTGCACTCAGGGTTTTGGGCGCCTCAGGCCTCCTTTCCCCCAGCAGCCTCCCCCCACCCCCTGCCCGCGGAGGGCACCCAGGCGGCAGTAACAGCCGGCAGGAGGGAAATGACTTCCCTCAGGATCCTCCGGGCGGAAAAAGCTCTGCGCGGGACCAGCGTACCAATGGCTGTCCGGGGCTGGCAGGAGCTGGTGTTGGGGTCTCGCCGGGGCTGGGGTCGGGGCCCGGGGGTCACCGGCTTCCCCAAGGAGCACCCACACCCGGCGAGAACATCCCAGCACAGCCCCTGGAGTGAGTGGCCACTGGACACGTTGATGCGGCCACTGGGACAGAGACGGGGTCTGACCAGGGTCTGGCGAGGGAGCAGAGGTCAGTTCCTGAGAGACTCAGGCCCAAAACCCATGTGTCTGGTGACACAGGGGTGCACAGGCATGCAGGTGCAAGCGCAGGGCTCTGCATGCGTGTGCGCACACATGTCTGAGTGTGACCAATGACACGGTCCCAGGAGATTCCCTGCTCTGGGCCCAGCACTGGTCCCAGTGATGACCGGGACAGACCCAGCCCCTGCCCTTAGGGGCTGCAGCCTGGGGAGGAGTCAGGCAAGGAAACAGTCACAAAGGGCACCACAGCCTCCTGGCCGGGAACTCAGGTGACACCTGAGCTGAGTTGGAAGGGGCTGAGTGGGGGAGCCCGGCTGCAGTCTGCAAGAGCGGTTCATCGGGGCCGTGTGGGGGGCGGGGCAGCAGACAGGGTGTGCAAAGGCCCAGAGACAGGAGCTCAGCCAATCTTTGTGTATTTACCCAAAGTCACCTTTTAGGCTGGGCGCAGTGGCTCACGTCTCTGTTCTCAGCACTTTCAGAGGCCAAGGCAGGTGGATTACTTCAGGTCAGGAGTTCGAGGCCAGCCTGGCCAACATGGTGAAACCCCATCTCTACTAAAAATACAAAAATTAGCCGGG
>NW_012120043.1:1147915-1154994 GCF_000951035.1 Colobus angolensis palliatus | reverse complement strand
GGGAGGCTGAGGCAGGAGAATGGCGTAAACCCGGGAGGCGGAGCTTGCAGTGAGCTGAGATCTGGCCACTGCACTCCAGCCCGGGCGACAGAGCAAGACTCCGTCTCAAAAAAAATAAAAATAAAAATAAAAATAATAAATTGTATTTTAAAAAATTGTCGTAATAGCTAAAAGGTGGAACGTACCCAGGTGTCTCTGGACAGATGATTGGATGAACACAGCGTGGTCCTTCCACACGCTGGAACATGACTCAGCTGTGAAAAGGAGCGAGGCTCTGACCCAGGCCGCAGCACGGATGCACCTTGAGGACGTCACGCTCAGTGAGAGACGCCAGACACAAAAGGCCACACGGTGTGTGACCCATTTCTACGAAACGTCCAGGACAGGCCCATCCACAGAGACAGGGAGGGAGGGGATACATCGGTGCTGGCAGAGGGGATGAGGAGTGACGGCTGATGGGGACAAGGCTTCCTTTTGGGGTGATGGAATGTTCTGGAATCAGAGCTGATAGCTGCACAAGTTTCTGAATGCACTAAAATCCATGCGATTGTATTAAAATGGAAGGACACTATTGTGTTTTTGTAACGGCATCAGTCAGCGCTGGGCTGCCTCCTGTGATCCTTGATTTCATTCTGTCCCTGGTCCTCTCTGTCCCTGTGGTCACATTGCCGTGTTGGGTTTGGGGTCTCGGGGTGAGTGGGCTGTGGGAATCACCTCCCTCTCAGAGCCTCGGGGTCCTCTGCGGAATGGGGCATGGTGGGGCTTCCCCCACAGTGCTCAGCATGGTGGCTGGCGGTCCCTCTGTGCCTCCGTGCGTCCACCCGGCGCGGGGCAGGGGCGGGGCGGGGCACACACAGGGCTCTTTGTGCCTGGGCTGCCTCATTAGGAGGCGGCCCCTGTCACCGGGCCCAGAGCAGCTGAATTAATTAGCTGGGAGCCTTCCCGCTTGGCTAATTGTGCCGGAGACGCCGTCGTCACGGCGGGTGGGATGCAGGCGACCGTCAGCCAGCCGCAAAGACCTCAGTCCCCTGGGCCGGGTCACCTGCCACGTCACCCCCAGCTTCTCTGTGCCTCAGTTTCTTCAATCGGGGCATGCCTGGTGTGAAGGCCCCTGGGACCCCAGAACTCAGAGATGTGTCTTTTGTAAGGGGAAGAGGTTAGGAGATGACAGAGCCCCTGCCCTGGCCCGGGGCAGGTGGGGAAACTGAGTCACACGGAGGCAGAGCTTGCCACTGGAGGTTTCACAACATTTGATTGGATCCTGAGGCCCGGGAATTCCACCATGCTCAGGTGTGTGCCGGCCAGCCGTGTCCCCGGAGCCAGCCATCCACAAGCCCTGTCTCCTCCCTCCATCCTCCCAGCCGCTCCCTCCCAGCCCTAGGTGGGCTGTTGCTACTTCCCAGAGAGGTAAACTGAGGCCCATGGATGACTATGAAGGATACGGGCCCTATAAAATGCTCATCCCAAGGCCTGATCCCAAAACGATGCACATAACTAATGAATCAGGTTCACAGCTTGAGGGATCCCCAGACATTCCTCAAAGCTGCACCCCCCCTCCCCTGTAGACTCCAGACCCACCTCTAAATTGTTATTATTTTATGATTATTATTACTATTATTTGAGGCAGGGTCTTGCTTTGTTGCCCAAGCTGGAGTGCAGTGGTGTGATCATAGCTTCCTGCAGCCTTCACCTTCTGGGCTCAAGCCATCCTCCCACCTCAGCCTCCACCTTCCGGGCTCAAGCCATCCTCCCACCTCAGCCTCCACCTTCCGGGCTCAAGCCATCCTCCCACCTCAGTGTCCCGAGCAGCTGGGTCTACAGTCGTGCACCACCACGCCGAGCCAGGCTGCAGTGCAAAGGCATGATCTCAGCTCACTGCAACGTCCACCTCCTGGGTTCAAGGGATTCTCCTGCCTCAGTCTCCTGAGTAGCTGAGACGACAGGTGTGCACCACCTCACCTGGCTTTGTGTTTTTTTTTTTTTTTTTTTTTCATATTTTTAGTAGAGACGGGGTTTCACCATGTTGGCCAGACTGGTTTCAAACTCCAGACCTCAAGCGATCCGCCTGCCTTGGCCTCCCAAAGTGCTGGGATCACAGGAGTAAACCACCACGCCTGGCATCCACCGCCAAATTAGGAATGCAAAACTCTCCTTCAAGTAGGGCAAGGCCCCTACATACAGACACACGCGTTTGAGGTTTATGCTCATTTTATTATAAAAAAATACAGAATCCAAAGTTGATTGTGACGGGAAGAGGGGAGGCCCGGTCGCCAGCTCCAGGCCTGGCAACGCGGCCCGCCCCGCCGACCCCCTACAAAAGCCCTCTGCCCACCCACCACCACCGGGCGTGCCTCGAGCCGCCGGCCGGCAGCCGTACACAATATATATTTATATATAATATATATAAAACACAGAATCAGGAAAGGCGGGTAGAAATATGAAATCCGTATAAATGCGTTGTTTCCTTCATTAAAGTGTCTTCGGGGAGGTGTTTCTTGTTTTTTGGTAGTGGTTCCCTCCCTTTTGTCCTTTTTTCTTTTTCTTAGAAACATTATCAGGTCACAGAGTTGAGGGAGGGGCTCTGACAGACGAAACGAGCTTATTGCAAAGTGCAGCTTCTACTCTAAAAGTCCACCCCACCCCCCCACCAAAATAAAAGACCCCCTAAGAAGGGCTGAAGAAACATAAATGGTCCAGTCCCTCCTCAGGAATACATGGAAAATAAAATCACAGTTTGCACTTGCTGGCTCTATTTACAGGACTAGAAGGTCTTCTCCGCCTCGGAGAGGATCGTGTGAGGCGGTGGGGACGGGTAGGGGGCTGTTTGCATCGGCCTAAGACATGGGGGGACTGTGATTCCGAAGGGCCAGCGCCCTGGGGCCAAACACTGGCTGGGAGGAAATTACCAGGAGGATGCGGGTGGGCGATGGGGTATGAGGGTCCCCCAACCACAAGTAGGGGCGCTCACCACGCACCCCTTCTGGCTCAGACTCACCCAACCTGGAGCACCAGGGGGGACCGTGGTGGGCTGCAGCCAGAGCCCCACAAGTGGGGTGCAGAGCAGAGAGGAGCAGCTGTGTTCCCGACCCCACGTTCCGCGTTCCCCTCCCCCAGGCTGGGGCACAGGGACCCCGCCCCGCTGCAATGGCAGGGAATAAATTAAATTAAAAACTCAAGTCTTTTTGATCCAACCATGAAAAATACACTTAAAAAAAAAAAATCGCCAAGAGGTTCCCGGGTTCTCCGACACCCCAGAGGAGATGGCTTGGCCAGGGGCTGCATCAGCACCCCAGCCCCTCGGGCCTCGGGGGGGCTCTTGGTCCTCCCTGAGGGCTGGTCCTGGGGCGGGTGGATGGCCCCTGCCCGGAGGGGGCAGCACCAGTGGAGGGAGAAGCAGCGTCTCTTTTTGGTCTCAGAGGCGGGGGCCGCAGCTGGGTCCGGAGGGCCGAGGTCAGGCAGTCCAGGTGGGGCCGTCCAGGCAGGGCCGGCGTCCGCGGGGCTGGGACTAGGAGTCCAGGAGGGTCCAGAGCAGGGGGATGGTGCTGAGGAAGAGGCGGCAGCCACCTAGGCTGCTGCACGAGTTATTGCTGGTGAAGATCGGTTCGGGAGGCTCGTACAGGGTCTCATCTGGCGGTGGCAGAGACAGCACGCTCAGCGGCGGCCCGAACCCCACTCGCTGCTACCGACGTGCCGCCCAGCCTCAGGGTGCACATCTGCCCAACGGGCTCAAAACCCCACCAGGTAGGCCCTCGGCTCCCTCTTGGTGCCATCCCTGATGCCCACTCTCCGGGCAAAGTCACTTGGCCTCAAGTGGGGGACCTGGCGGTTGAATTCAACATTCACTCTTTAATCTTTTTTTTTGCATTATTATTGTTGTTGTTATTATTATTATTATTATTTGAGACAGAGTCTCACTGTCGCCAGGCTGGAGAGCAGTGGTACCATCTGGGCTCACTGCAACCTCCACCTCCCGGGTTCAAGCGATTCTCCTGCCTCAGCCTCCTGAGTAGCTGGGATTACAGGCACACGCCACCACGCCCATCTACTTTTTGTATTTTTAGTAGAGACGGCGTTTCACCATGTTGGCCAGGATGGTCTCCATCTCCTGACCTTGTGATCCACCCGCCTCAGCCTCCCAAAGTACTGGGATTACAGGCATGAGCTACCGTGCCCGGCATGCTTTGTTTTTTAGAGACAGAGTCTTGCTCTGTCACCCAGGCTGGAGTGCAGTGGCGTGATCTCGGCTCACTGCAGCCTCGGCCTCCTGGGCTCAAGTGATTCTCTCACCTCAGCCTCCCAATGTGCTGGGATTACAGGCGTGAGCCACTGCGTTCAGCCAACCTTCACTCTTGAAGGTATGACATATTTGTAAGATGGGGAAATCGAGGCTGGGGCAAGGCAGGGCAAGATGGGGAAACCTGAGGCCCCCTGTCCTGGCTCTTCTGAACATTCACTGGTTCTGTGGGTTTAGGACACAGGTGGGGGCCTGGATCCTGCCCTTTCCCCTGAGCACTTACTGGTGGGCCGCACATACACCTTCAGTCGTAGGCAGGGCCGGTCCACAGCATTAGGAGGCGTGGCCGCTAGAAGAGAGGGGATGGGGATGAGTGGGGAAGTGGCTCTTGGTGCCTGAGACCTCCTGGGGCTGTACTCCCTTCCCCACCTTGGTGAATCAACCCTAACCCCAGGTGGAAAGCCACCCATAAAACTCCTACGTGTACATCAAAGCCCCAGACACAATGCCCCCTGTTTCCCAGCAGTCTCCTGCACATTCGCCCCGCCCCTCCCTCTGTCCAATCCTGACTCCAAAACCTGGGGGTGTCTGTGTTCTGCTCTGCCTCACCCCAGGGCAGCACAGGGTGAGCTCAGAAAATGATGTATTTGTTTTCAAGCAATCAGCAAAGGGGTGATGTATTAACAGTCAAATGATTGACCTGGGTTCAAATCTCTGCCCTCTGAGAGCCTGTGGACAAGTCACTCCCTCTCTGGGCCTCGCCTGGCAACAGAGTAGAGTCTCTGGGAAATTGTGTGTGTGCGTGTGTGTGTGTGTGTGATGGAGTTTTGCTCTTGTCACCCAGGCTGCAGTGCAATGGCATGACCTCAGCTCACTGCAACCTCCGCCTCCTGGGTTCAAGTGATTCTCCTGCCTCAGCCTCCCAAGCAACTAGGATTACAAATGTGTGCCACCATGCCTGGCTAATTTTTGTATTTTTAGTAGAGATGAGGTTTCACCATGTTGGCCGGGCTGGTCTTGAACTCCTGACCTCAGGTGATCCGCCTGCCTCGGCAGCCCAAAGTGCTGGGATTATAGGCATGAGCCCCTGCATCTGGCCGGGAAAGATTATTTCCATATGGTTCTTATGCCCAAAATTCCAGCATCACTGCCCCTGCTTCTGGGCCCACAGAAGCCTCCTGGCGTGCAGTGGGGGCGTCTGCAAGCATCAGGAGAGGAAGAAAAGGATGCCTGAAGCCAGGGCCACTGGGGTGTGCACACGTGTGGACAATTGAACAGGGGTGGGTCCACGTGCACGCACACATGGATGTGGTCTTGCTGTCTCTGCTGGGCCCAGGGCTCCCAACGGCCTGGCTTTCATGGCCACCACCTCTGCCTGCCTCCTAGAAGCCCCTCACACTGGAAGATGAAGATAAAAAGCACATAATAAAAATAACATTCGTCACAGAGATAGGACGAATAATTACAATAATTATCTTTATGAAACTGCCGTCTCAGAAAGAAAAACATAATTTTTCTTATATTATGGGGACTTAATTTAAACACCTTCCCCCACTCCCCGACCCGCTTCTTCCTTGAATTAAAAGGGAAAAATCCAACTAGAGCAGAGAAAGGAGACAATGGGGCCTTGTAAAGTTTAATTTCACACAGCAGGAGCTGGGTGTCAAGGCACTGGTCCCCCTGCAGCCTGGGGACACAGACCTCAGATCCCCCACCCCACTCCCCATCCCTCAGGCCCCAAGATGCTGAGAAGCCAGGGTCCCCACTCCATGGGAATCCCTCAGTCTCAGTGCCACAGCGGAAGCCACGAGTGTGACTCCATCATCTCTATCTCGGGTGGGCAGTGGCTGGACCCCACATTCCCCACCAAGGTCACAGATATCTGGCCAAGCAGGACCGGGACTCCGAATGGTGCTGCTGTGTTCCCCACCTGCCGTTGGCCTTTCATGGGGACGAAAAGGCCATCTTGGGACCCTCTGATGAGCATCAGGGACCGGCAGCCTCCCTAAGCCCGGCCCACCATGGGATCCTGCAGGTGTGAAACTCCCCAAGGCTGCTGCTACCCAACCTTCAGATGAAGAGCCCACGGTCCTCAGGGATTCTCCAAGCCTGGCATGGGTCCCAGGGAGATGCAGGGGTGGGTGCGGGGTGGGGAGGACCTGGAGACCCCTACCCAGTCTGGGTGCGGCTGGTGCTGCAGAGGCCCTATGGGGTTTTTTCTTCTTTTAAAGACAGGGTCTCACTCTGCCATCCAGGCTAGAGTGCAGTGGAGTGACCAGAGCTCATGCACTCCAAGCAGCCCTCCCACCTCAGCCCCCTGCACAGCTGGGACCACGGGCCCAAGTCACCATGCCTGGCTAACTGGTTTTATGTTTTTGTAGAGAGAAGGTCTCCCTAGGTTGTCCATGCTGGTCTCAAACTCGTGGCCTCAAGTGATCCTCCCGCCTAGGCCTCCCAAAGTGCTGGGATTGCAGGAGTAAGCCCCAGCACCCAGCCTAGCTGTGGCTTCCACCATGCTCCCCTCCCCTGCTGGGCTCTGGACGCCTCAGTTTCCCTCCTCAGTGGGCTGGGGCACGGGCACCCTGGTCTTGCTGTCGGGAGGGTGAGACAGGTCTATTGGTCCAACCGCCAAGTGGTCTGAGCTGTAGGCTCGAGGTCACAATAGTGCAGCCTCAGTCCCCCTCCAAGCCTCAGTTTCCCCATCTGCAACGAGGGACGAGGACAGTCCTGGCCTCCTGGGATGGTTGGGAGGATGGTGGGTCCATCATGCACTTGACACCTTGGGGGTCAGTGGCCAGCGCCAGCCGCGTCCCCACTCCGCTGCCCCGCCCACTCCCCGCCCCCC
>NW_012120043.1:1138186-1147601 GCF_000951035.1 Colobus angolensis palliatus | reverse complement strand
CCCCGCCCACTTCCCGGGCCCACTCCCGCGGCCCCCGGCAGCCTCTGCCGGACCCCACTTACAGATGTAGTAATACTCGTGGCCGGGCCGGAACTCGAAGCCCAGGGAGAAGGGCGTGAAGAGCTGGAACTTCTCCGAGAACTTAAGGGGCCCCCCGGGCGCGGCCGGCCGGTTGCACTCCCAGCGCTTGAAGCCGCGCTGGCGGTGGTCGCAGGAGGCGTGGCCCTCGCCGTTGACCATGTACAGCACGTAGTGCTCCATGCGCTCGGCCGGCGGCAGCGGCGCCCCGTAGTGCGGGCAGTAGATGTCCAGGTAGTCGTTGATGCTCACCTCCACCGTGTAGCCCCCGCCGTCGTCCCCCTCGCCTGCGTGGAACCTGCGGGGACGGGGCGGCCAGAGGTCAGCGCCGGGAGCGAGGAACGGGACACGGGTCAGGGTGCGCGGGGAGGGCCGGGGTCAGGAGGAGCACGGGGGATGGATCAGGGTGCATGGGCAGGGTCAAGGGTCAGGAACACAGGGGACAGGTCAGGGTGCGCCAGGGTGGCCGAGGTCAGGGGACACGAGCACAAGGGACGGGTCAGGGGACAGGTGCACGAGGAAGTCAGGCCGGGGAGTGGGGGAGGGTCAGTTCGCAAGGTGGACTCAGCCTGGGGCCCTGAATGGTGATAGTGGCCAGCAGGTGGAGTTGCACACCCCGGTCACGGCGGGCTTCAAGGTTGGGAGCCAACGGTCTCTTGCCTGGCACTGCCCCCCACCTCCTGCCTCAGTGTCCCCAGCAGCCCCACGGCAGGGCCAGCAGCGAGGTGGATGTCCAGGCGGGTGACATCTGGACCCCTGGGTGCAAAGGGCCGGCGTGGGGTTCCTGACTCCGGGCCTCTGCACAAGCTGTCCCTCCACTAAGAATTCCCTCTCCAGAAACTTAGCATCTACCTAACATGCTTAACATCTGTGCCGCCTCCTCCAGGCAGCCCCCAGCCCTGCTTTGCTTCTGCACTCCCGCCTGTTGAGAAGGATGGGGGCAGCGTGGGGGACACAAGTCGGGCGTTCCAGCTTGCTCTGGGGCAAGCTCTGCCCCCACCCTGGCCTCAGTTTCCCCAAAGAGAATGGGGCTTGACGTGAAGAATCCCCACGCCCTCCTCTCAGCACCCCCAAAGTTCCACCCGCCACACCACCCCCGCAGCCCCCCAGAGTTCCACCCGCCGCCCAGTTTGGAGGCATCCTGGGCTCCACTCCCAGCCCCAACCCTGCCCTCCTGTGTGACCCTGTAAGCCCCACACCACCCCCTCCTATCTAGAACCCAGAAACCTCCTGAGCCCCGAGCCCCGGAATCCGGTGGCCTCCCGGTCTCCCTCCTGGGTGCCTGCACTCCTGACACCTCAGTCCCCTAGCCCTGCCTCCAAGCCTTTGCCCTGAGGTCCCCCAGACACAGCCCGCAGGCCCCTTCCTCCAGGGAGCCCCCTGACCCAGCCTCGTCTGTGAGGATAGAGGTCAGTCGAGGGAGGGACCGGCGGCTCCCCTTCCCTCACTGCCTCAGGCGATGGTGGCAGGAGCCCTTAGATCTCCCGGCTGTGGTCCCCAGGGTCCCTGTCATGTAACCGGCGGCCCGGACCAAGCGGGGCACCAGGGGGGCCCTGAGAGGGGCTCATTAGCACATAAAAGACTTGAACAGGGAGGAATGGGGGGTCCCCCACACCGCTCCTGCCTCCTCCCTCCCTGCACAGGCAGGGGAAACTGAGGCCCCATCAGAGTTGGCAGCACGTGGGCGCAGGCTGCTCCAATCCCGGCCCTGGCACTGCCTCTGGGCCTGGCCCAGCCGCTGCCACCCTGGTCTGCAGGGGTGAGTCCACCACCAGCCCCACGCCGGGTGCACTAATTGGCACAGCAGCTGGAGAGAGGTTGGTGGAATTATCAGATGGCATTGGCCCGGCCCCCCGCCACCCCGAGATGCCGCGCCAGGCGGGGCTGAGGGTTCCTGGGTCTCCAGGGGTGAGAAGGGGCAGGCAGGCCTGCTCACTTGCACCTCAGTTTCCCCACTAGTGATCCGGCATGAAGATCTCCAGAGCAAAGAATTTCAAGGCAGGGGGGCGGAGGCGGTGAAGTCACCCTCCAGCCCCTCCCTACCTGGTTGGATTTGTCCAGGGACAGAGAGCTCCTGAGCCTCCTCCATCATCCCTGTGGGCCCAGCACAGAGGACAGTGGGAGGGGGTGTTGCAGGGAAATCTCCCCAGGGAACCAGGCTTGGGGGGCAGGGGTCCGTCCAGGGCTTCGGAACCTTGCAGTTCTGGGCTAGGGTCTGGATTTCAGCCCTTGGGTCTCGAGGCCCATTCTCCTCTCAGAGGCTCCCTTTCCTCTCTGTGCAGGAGGATGGTCCTCCCGGCTGTTGGACACTCGGGGTGCGTCCGCACAGATGCGGGGGCAGCCCCCAAACAGGCTCAGATGGAAACGGCTTGACCTCGGCCCACCCCTCGGGCTACCCCATTGGCCGGCCAGGCATCTCATTGACCCGCTGGCCCCTTGGGCACGATCGATGCAGAAGCTGCTCCAGCCTTTTTGAAGTCATTTTCGTTCCTGCCCAGCCCAAGTGAAAGCCCATTGATCAGGCGGTCGATGGCAGCCAGGCTCAGCTCCCACCTGGGACTGCCCGCACCCAGGTCACCCTGCAGGGGAGGCCTCCGTGGAGGAACCACAGGGACGTCTGGGCTCCCCACCGCCCTCTGGCTTCAGTTTCCCCTCCTGTCCCAGCAGTGATCCCCAGGGAGCCACATTCAACCCAGAAAAGGAACCTGGCTCCTAGCAGGAGGCTTGGTGAGACAGAGCAGCCTCGGCAGGTGGGCCCACAGCACCAGCCCTGTCGGGCCCCCTCCGGCCTCTTCGTTCCCCAATGGTGCCTCCTTCCCCGGCGTCTGACACCACCGTGTTCTCTCCTCCCGTTTTGCCTTCGGTAAAAAGTCAGAGACCGAGGCTTCTGTGTGGCTGAGCGGCCGGGTGCCCAGGCCCCTCCAGGATGCAGCGAGGGTCTGCCAGGGCCCAGCCTCCCCATATCCCAAGCTCGCTCTTCTGAATGCAAAGCAGACCCTGTAACACGTCGGCAGCGGCTCAAACCCCTCCATCCATTCTTGATCCTCAGAATAAAATGTACACCCCTCCAGGCCTATATGGCCCATCCGCTCCACCCTCCTCATCCTCCTCTCTCCAAGACTCCTCCCTTCCAGCCACACGGGCCTCCCAGCTGTTCCTGTTCCCACTGCCTGCAGTGCTGTTCCCTGTGCCCCACCCCACATCACATCTGTTCCTTTACAGGGTTTGCTGTCTGAATCCTGGATCCTGAGGTTGGCCTCCTCTGTCCCTTCCCCAGGGCCCTACACAGGCCCTGCATACAGTGGCACTCAATATGTGTTTCTTGCCTGAACGAGTGAATTAAAAAGGTCAAAAGGTGAGGACTTTGAAATGCCAGAGTTGTCGGCAGCAGCCCGCGGGTGTGTGTGTTGGGGGGCAGGTCCTAGGGGAACCCCCACCCCCAGCTCTGGCTGCTGGCGTGGCGCCATTTTTTTCCCTTTGCGTCTCTGAAACAGCGGCGGCCTTGCTGTGTTGGCATTCCCGGTTCCAAGTTGGCGAGCGAGCCTGAGGCGGGCGCGTTGCCCCTGTTCAGGGTGGCGCCTGCAGCGGGGAGGGGGCCCCACCCCAAAACTGTGCCTGGGGAGAGGCAGACAAAGCCTTAGCTTCCTCCATTAGTGATAAAGCCTCGATATGCAAATCCTCTCTGGGAGCAGCAGAGAGAGACTGAAATTCTCACTAAGGGGTTAATGGCTGAATTGGGATTTTTCCCAGACAGAGCGGGGTGGCAGCTTTTACTCTTCCGGGTTCCCTCTGCCGGCCACACCTTCCCCCCACGCTTGCTCAACCTGCGGGTGCCAAAGTCCACGCCTCCAGGCAGCCCTCCCGGCCTCCAGGCAGAGCCTCACCCTGCTGCCCACCCGGGCGGGCCTCCGGGCTGTCACCCGCTTCCAGCAAGCGGCCTGGAGCTAATTAGCTCCAATCGGGCAATTGTCAAGTCATTAGACACTAATAGCTAAGCGACTAATTAGGAATCTCACCCAGAACTGGGTTGGCGGTGGGCTGGGCCGCCTTCCAGGACTGGAAACTGAGGCAGCAGTGTGGCCGGCAGCCAGGACCCCGTGGGTGGGCAGGTGGACGCCTGCGCCCGTCCCCATCTCTCTTCCAAGGTAGAGAAGCTCCCGGGGAGACCCAGGCCGGCCAGATGAGCAGGCAGCCTCGGTCCTGAGGCCCAGCGTGGGGCTGAGGTCGCCCATCCCCTCCTGCCACCCCCAGCAAGACCTGCTGGGATGACAGCACCCACACCAGCAACCACACCTGGCTTTTCCAGGAACCAAAGAGATGTCCCCCGTGACTGAGGTCTGGCGCTTTTCCTCCTGCCCAGGACCTGGGTGGGACCTGAATGGAAATCAGTCCCCAGGATGGTGCAGGGTCTGCCTGAGAAAGGACAAGTATGGCCTTGTGGTGCATGAGGGTAAACTGAGGCAGGGCCCTAGAAATGAAGCAAAAGAGGAAAAATGCAACCGGAG
The DNA here is from genome assembly GCF_000951035.1 of Colobus angolensis palliatus. Lineage (NCBI taxonomy): Eukaryota > Metazoa > Chordata > Mammalia > Primates > Cercopithecidae > Colobus > Colobus angolensis. The sequence goes on along the minus strand of NW_012120043.1, from coordinate 1,143,018 downwards.
GGAAAGGTAGACCGGGCAGGGTCGGCCCTGCCTGGGCCTCCATCACCGTGGGCGTGGGTGGCCCCGGTACAGAGTGCAGCGGGCGCAGTTGCCGTCAGTCACCCACCTTCCGGCCCCTCCCAGGGCTGTTCCTGGCTCCCCCTGGGCCTGCCCCAGGTGGGGACACCTGGACTGTGCCCAACTTCCGGGTGGCCTTGGGTGAGTCACCATCTCTCAGGGTCTTGGCTGCTCTGTCCATCAAGTGGGGGCCACCGACTCACAGGGCAGGCGGACGAGGGATGCACGGAGGTAGGGGGGCGCGCCACTGAGTCTCTTGGCCAGACCTCACACCAGCCTGGTCTTGGAACAGGCGTGGCACGAGCCCCCCCTATCAGGGCCGGCTCGGCCACAGAGTTCAAACGCCTGCTTGAGGTTAAAGCAAAAACCCCGCCGGCTCGTCTGGTCCTCTGCAGGCTCCCAGCCGTGTGTCTGGGGCGACGGGTACGGTGGGCACAGGGACGGGAGGGGCTCAGCCCTTCCCCCAGCAAGGTACAAAGCCCAGCTTTCCCTGAGGACCCATCTGCAAAAGAGGCCGGTCCCACACACAGGACCGTGGGGCAAGGCCTGGCGCATCCCGGTTCTCGAGGAGGAGGGAAGCCGTGTCCCAGGGAACACACGGCCACCGGGGCAGGACCCTCGTGAATGACAAGGAGACCACCAGCTCCACAGAAACGCTGCCATCCAGACCCCCATGAATGCACAACCCGCTGCCTCCGCTGTGACCCTGAGGGACCCACGTCGGGCCGGTCCCCTGCAGACCTGTGGAGACGTCAGCCCAGAGACGGGGGGAGGTCAAATCCCACTGCGTTCACGACCCCCCACCACAGAGCCTCTGTTCCCTTCTCTGCAAACTGAGGCCGCCCAGGGAGGCCCGAGGTGGAGGCGGAAGCCTGGGCCACTCGTGGCACCCCAAGATGTGCAGAGACGGGGCAGACAGAGACCAAAGAGACGGTGAGACACAGAGACCACGGAGCCTCGGCGGAAACCTCCTCCCCACCACAGGATCTGCCTCGGTTTCCCTTCTGGGGAGGGGACGTTAAACCCCCGGGACCACCCTCAGGCCTTTGCCCGTGCACAACAGGCCCTATGAGACGAGCTGCACCCACCACAGGGCTCCGTCACCCCTGCTTCACGGAGCAGGCCTGGGGGCTCCAGGCTGCCAAGCCACCTGCCCGACGTCATGGCCAGAGTCTGGGCACCCCACGGCCTCCAGAACCCCATCCTCAGGCCCCGAATCCCCCAGGCCCACTGCCTGGCTCTCCCAGCCCCCCAGTGCCGAGTGGACCAGCTTCTCTCAAACAAAACAAAAAACCCTCATGCAGCAAAACACGGCATCACCCCCTTCAAAGCTGCCTCCCCCAGAGGCCGAGGGACGCCGGTGGAGCCACGGGGTGCAGGATGCCACATTGACCTCAGCCCTCTGCCGGGGGCAGCTCCTCCCTCGGACACCCAGCCCTCACCCAGGTCACCGTTTTCCAACTGGTGTTTGAGGGGAGCCCAGCTGCTGTCCACACCCGAAGGCCACTGGGTCCGTGGGGAACCCCAGGAGGGTGGCCGAAGCCCAGATATGCCCGGTGTGGGCAGGCACCCACCCAGTGCCCGCAGCCCAGTCCACATGGCTGCAGATTTCCAATAAGAAGGTGAGGACTCCCGGGGCCCGCAGGCCCCTGCGTCCACCCTGCTCTGAGGTTCAATGGCCGTCTGTACTTGGGGCCCTGGTCCCATCCCCAGGGGATGGAGGAGAGGGAGGGCCAGCAGCGGGGTTGCTGTGGACTGTGCCAGGGCCACCACTGCCCCCACACTGCAAGCCCTCTGACAGCCAGTGCTGCCCCCAGGCAGACACGCTTACATGCACCCCACACACAGACACGTACACACACCTGCACTCCATGCACAGACAAAATGCATGCATGCCACAGGCAGACACGCACAGGGACCTCGGACACTGCAGGCGTTCTGTGCACGGGCACGCACATGCAAACACGGGTGCTATACACAGGCACACTCATGCACACACACATGCACCTCATATGCAATCACGCAGACACGTGCAAACACACCAGAGCTGTGCCCTGTGGCTTCACGCAGCCTCCTGCCACACACAGACACATGTAACCTGCAGCCGGATATGACTCCAAGGCGTACCTGCACACCACCTCCTCCCCCGCCCCACACGCAAACACACAGGAGCAGCCGTGGGAATGCACACGCGGTGTCGTGAGCAGGACAGGTGAGGGCAGCCGGCCAGGTCCAAGCCCCGGACGCCCCAGCCCAATGCGGCCCGGCTGGGAACAGGCCCAGAGACGCCTAGCTGCCAGCTCAGGTGTATCCAGCCCAGGTAGGGGGTGGGTCGGACAGACGCTGTGCAGTCACCAGTGGGGGTGGCAGGGCCGGCTGGCCAGACCACCGAACGGCGCCCCACCTTATAGCGAGCGGCTCGAGGAGGTGGGTGCGGGGCCCCCCGGGTGCAGGCAGTGCACCTCACAGCAGGGAGGATGTGAAGTGGAAACAGACCAGTTATTGCCTGGGCACAGGTGCCAGGCCAATGGGCAGAAGGGGCAGCCGGTGATGCTGCGGCACTGCCCGGGCCTGCGGGCCCATGAAGCACACGGAAGCACGTGGTCCCGTGGTGCCCACGCTGCTGTCTGCCGCCCATCGCAGCCGCCCCCATCTCCCAGTGCCTTTCCGTAGGCCCCTCTCAAAGACTCGGGGTCCCTGCATCCCCCACACATCTGCCCGACCCCATCATCCCTCCCCGGCCAGCCCAGCCTCATACAGGCCTGCTGGCTGATGCCACCCCTCTCCCCAGGCCGATGCCCCTCCACAGAGTCCCCTTGGATACGGAGGCCCAGCGCCACCCCCTGCCACGCCCGCCACCCCGCCACCCAGGCACAGGTCACGGGCAGGTGCCCTGGACACCAGATCTGAGAACTGCAGAGACCCCGATGTCGGCAACGAAGCCCCGATTCTGGCCAGATCCCGGCTTCCCGGGAAGGTGCTCACCCAGCCCCGGGCCCCACTGCAGGGTGTCGGCTCCGTTCCCAGCAACCCTGGACACCGCAGGCAGGAGAGGAAGGAGGAGGCAGCCCCGGTGCTGCCCAGGTCGGCTGTTCAGACCAGCAAGGCCGTTCCCTCGGGCAGCAGTCTGAGCTGGGCAACCAGGTCAGACCCGGAGCAACAGGAGGTGGCTGGGCCAAGCCAGGCAGCGGGGAGGCCACTTCCTTCTCCTGGCCGGGGGTCCTGCCCGCAGCCTGCAGCCTGCAGCTCTGTGGCAGGTGGGGCAGCAGGGCGGCCCTGGCGACCCCCTTCCTCCCCCGGTTCCCGGGTCCTCCTGCGTTTGGCGTTTGCTAGAACAAAGGACAGGCCATGCTGGGGACGGGAGATTCCGCAGCTGAAACCAAAAACTTGGGCCAGGGAAGCGCTGCCCGCTGGACTCCCCGCACGGCCAGCGACAGCCTTAATCAAACCCACATGTGACCGGCACAGTGGGCGGCTCAGGGACCCGCTCTGAGGTGGGCCAGCCATCCCCCAGTGGCCCAGGGTCCCTGCCCTCAGCCCCCAGGGGCCCGACCCGAGGCTGTCGACCATGGTGGGGGGTGGGCCTGTGCGTGTTCCCCACCCCCACGGCGGAACACGGGCCGCCCTTGTCCCCAAGCCCGCCTCAAAGAGGCCCGTTCATGCAACTTTCCTCCCGGGGACCGAGGACAGCAGGAGACAGCGGGGACAAGGAGGGATGGCGGGCTCCAGAGGGCGGCTGGGTCGGCACAGGAAGCAGCTGGAAAATGGAGAGAAAGTGACCAGTGGCAGAAGAGTGAGGGGGCCGCCTCGGCCCCTGATGTGCAGCTCTGCGCGCCTTGGGAAGACGGTGACACCCTGAGTGCTGGGGCTGACTCCCTCCAGAGCCCCAGGACCCCCAAAGCCCCGGCTCCCACGGGACCCCCAGGGAAGCCGCAGCCTGCTCCGGTCTTGGAGACCCTGGGATGACTCCGAGGGTTCTGCCGATGTCCAGGCCATGGCCAGGCCCCGGCAAACTTTTCTTGCTCTGACCAACGGGGGCTTCTCCTGTCCCCCACATTGTGCCTGGCCCGGACCTGGTTCAAAACACGGTGGCCTGCGGCAGGCGGGTGGGGCATCTCGGCCGGGCGTGGCAGGCAGGGCACTGGGCCACCTGGGTCCCGCCCCAAGTCCCCCCTTTGCATGACCTTGAGCCAGCCCCTCATTCCCTCTGCACCTCAGTTTCCCGGTCAGCGCCCAGAGGACAGGAGAGGGCTCCATCCCACTGCCCCTCCAGGGGCTGACCCCCAGCTCCCCGGCCCCTCAGTCTCCTTTCAAAGCTGGGCCCTTGGCCCCCTGGAGTGAAGCAGATGCTGGGTCCCGAGGGAGGGACACTCCAACTTCCCCAAGTTCATCTGGGGACCTGCGGGCAGGACACCCCCACAGATCCCTCGAGGGCCACAGTCCCCCACCTCCGGTGCCAAGGTCCCCAGGGATCCCCACCAAATGCGAAACCTAGAGGGCTCCCCAGAGAGGCGAGTGGATCAGGGGTTCCCCAAGTCCAGGCAAGCAACTCAGGGGCTACCCGGCATCGGAGGGTGTCAGAGGGGTTCCCCAAACTCCAGGAGACGTCGGCGCTCTTGGGGATGTGGGATGCGAGTCCCCAAAGTCCGCAGGGCAATGGGGTGCCACGGGGGAGGCAGGTGCGAAAAGGGTGAGTCCCCCAAACTCCGGGGGGCCGAAGCTCCCTGGGGGGCTCCCTCGGGAACCGGGCGCCCGTATCCCGGAGGCGGCGCGCG
>NW_012120043.1:1127606-1137351 GCF_000951035.1 Colobus angolensis palliatus | reverse complement strand
GGTCTCCGAGCAGCGGGGGCGCACCCTGCCTCCCGCGCCCCCAAGTACTCCCCCCGGCCTGGCCCTGGGTCCCGGGCCTCTCACCTGCCCGGTTCCAGCGCTATCCGCAGCCTCACAAACCCCGACGCACGCGTCCCAAATCGGGCTCGGCCAACTCCAGCCTCCCTGCGGGGGTCCGGGCAGAGTTTCAGAGGGGCGCTGGCCAAAGTCCAAAGCTGCTCGTGCTGCGGCCTCCCTGGGGCCCTCCTGGGAGTCGCCTCTCCGGACCGCGCTGTTCCCTAGGGATGGAGTAAGTCCCTACCTCAGCCCTAAGGGTGCCGGTGCCGGGCGCATAGTAGGTGGACCGGTGCGGAGTCTGAGCAGCTGGGGATCGGATCCAAGAAGCCCAGAGTGAAGCCGGTCTCCACGCAGGAATCCTGCAGCAGGGGAGGGCCGCTGCCCGGGGGCACAGCTTATGCAAGGGCCTGGGGTCTGATCTGTTTGGGGAATGCCGAGTGATTTCTCCTCCCGGGAGGCTGACACAGGCGAGGAACTGGGGGCCTGGCCTCTATTTTGCCTTTTTTCCAATCCAGACAGGGTCTGGCCATGTTGGCCCTGCTGGTCTTGAACTCCTGGGCTCAGGCGATCTTCCGACCTCGGCCTCCCAAAGTGCTAGGATTACAGGCGCGAGCCACTGCACCTGGCCTGCCCTCTGTTTTTACCCTTATTCATGCCACAGCCTCCCTCACCAGACTCTGAGCTTGTGGAGGGTACGCTGCCACCAAGTGCTGGCTGGACTTTACTGGCGATGCCCAGATCGTGTTGTACCTCTCTGAGTTAGTTTCGTTCACCAGGCCCAGTGCAGGAGAGGGAACCGCAGTGCAGGCGCTGACAGCCCTTGGACCCGAACGTCCCTGTATGAGGCATTACCCAGACTCCTTGCAGGGACCGTGAGCCCAGAGATGGTCAAGCTAACCTGTGCCCCAGCAAGGTGGGGTGGGGACGGGACCCACCACCGCCCCACAGCGCTGAGATGTGGTGGGCTTTGTCCTGTGTCTCCTGCGGCGTGCCGTCCTCCCCCCACTCCCCAGCAGGCCACACCACCCTTCTTTTGTTCGGGCCATGTCCTGTTGGGAAGTCCTTCCACTTTTTCTTCCTGTTAAAATCCTGCTCTTCCAGAAAAGTCTGTCCCACCCAGTGCTCTAGCGTCCCTGCCAGGACAAGGTTCTCAGTTCTCTGCCCTCCAGGGAGCTCAGCCCATTTGTTCTGAGCTCCAGGTCTCGTCTGCTGACCCCACTACAGACGTCCCAGGCTGAAGGCCCAGGGCTGGCCGGGTGTCTCTTCAGGGAAGGGTGGGAACCTGTCCCAGGTGGTGGCTAAGGCAGGCCCTGAGCCACCTGCCAGGCCCTCTGGACAGACTCTCTCAGTGCTCCTGGAGTGAGGGCCTGCGGTTCTACCCACACAGGGCTCTGCGGCCCACGCAGGCTGGACAAGCGTCCCAGGCGACTTGGTCTGGTCGGGCTCTTTGAGGGAGGGGGATGGCCACTCCTGGAGACGAGCACCTCCGGAGCAGAGGTGCGGCGGCTGCTCCCCAGCACAGGACAAGGAGCCGTGAGCCTGGGGTCTTGGCGTGCCTGGCCCCAGCATGCCACCTGGCAAAGGTGGGAGTTCTGGAAGCTTCCCTCTGCCCTGGGACCAGAAGCCCCCTCTTGCTTCAAGGGATCTCATGGGTGAGCAGGGGTGGGCCAGGGTTGGGAGGAGGGCACCTCTTCTCAAACCAGGACTGGGACCTGCACAGGTGGGAGCTGGAAGGGCACCACCTCCACCCAGGCATGACAGGGCCACTCATTTGCATGCAGGGGCCACCGAGGCGAGAGCCGCCACCACCGCCACCGCTGAGCGGATTTGAGCAGAAGCTCCGTTCTCCTTCTGTTCTTGTCTCTCTCTCAAGGTCAGAGCCCAAGCAGGGACGGGAACAAAGGCGGTGCGTCCCCCATTCAACCTCCCCGCGCCCGCTGGCCGCTCCTAGAGGAAGGACCTGGGGAGGGAAGGGGAGAGCATGGCGTCTCCTGAAGCCTGGCCCCGGGTGAGGCTGCCCTGGCAAAGCCCAGCCCAGCCATGGGGCCACTGTGGGACCCTGGGGCTGGGGGCTGTCCCAGCTTTGGGACGCAGCCATGGCCGGAAATGACTCTAGAGTAAGCTTCCTGTGGAGCTGAGGGTCAGAGGTCAGGCTCACGCTGGGGACAGGGGTCAGCCAAGGTCAGGGGTTATCCAGGGTCACCCTCAGTCCCTGGTCCAGAGCCAGTGCAGGGCTTGATGGGGTCTGGCCCCGCCCCCTGCTATGCACTCCTGGGCCTGGGGTCTACCCGGACTTGGGAAGGGGTAGACTTGTCCAGCCCATGCCCAGCACCCGCTGCCCACTGCCCACAGGGCCAGGCCACAGGGCTTGGGATCAGCGTCCCGCAGCCCCTCAGCCTTCAAAGGCCGCGACACCAGCAGGAAGCTAAAAATATGCGGGGAGAATTTCTCATTACAGAATAAATTGGACCCAGTCCGCAGCCTGCCCTGGTGCCAGCCAGCAGCCTTCAGAAGCCCCATCTCAGCCAGGCAAGGATCAGGTGGCGGGGGTCACGGGGCGCCGGGGGCTGGGCAGGTCGTGGGCTCCACTCTGGGCGGGAGCCCGACGCCTGTCCATCGTCCCACCTGCGAAGCACGGAGCTGGGGTCTGCACTTTGCCCCAGGGGTCAGGGCGTTTCCCCTGGGCTGGGTCACTGTCCTTGAAAATAAAAACGTATCCCTTTCTCCAGCGGGTCACATGAAAATCCCCACCCTGTCCAGCCACGGACCCAAGATTCCTGCAAACCCCTGCAGCCGGTGGGGGAAAGGAACAGGCACACAGCCCTATTTCCCAGCTCACCCTCCTCCCCATGTCCCACCCTTCCCACTCTCCTCCCTGCCTCCTCCCCTCCCTCCTCCCTTCACACCCTCCTCCCTCCTTCCCTTCACACCTTTCCCCTCCCTCCCTTCTTCCCTCCCTCCTCCCCCTTCCCCTCCCTCCTTCCCTTCACACTTTTCCCCTCCCTCTTCCCTCTCTCCTTCCTCCCCTCCCTCCTCAATTCCTTCCCCCTTCATACTACTCTCCCCTCCCTCCTCCCCTTTTCCCACCCTCTTCCCCCTTAATACCCCCTCTCCTCCTTCCTCTTTCCCTCTCTTCTTTCACACCTTCCGCCCCTTCTCAACCCTCCCCTCCCTCCTTCCATTCTCTGCACCCTCCTCTCTCCTCCTCTTCCTCCTCCCCTTCCCTCCTTCCTGCCTCCCTCCTCCCATCCCTCCTCTCCATTCATATCCTTCTCCTTCCCACTCTCTCCCCTTCCTCCTCCCCTTCCCTTCCTCCTCCTTCCTGTCTCCCTCATCCCACCTTCAGGTCCAGGACCTGAACACAGACCCATTCTCCAGTGTCCAGACACCACCAGCGTCCAGAACTTCCCATACAAAGGAAATGTCCCTGCCCCCACCACTCGCTGTCCGGAGCAGGAGCCTCTGGCTCCCCACGGGGACTGAGGACCCAGACCTCTCCTCACAGAGACTGAGGACCCCTCTCTATGGTGACTGAGGCCGCAGACCTCTCCCCAAGGTGACTGAGGCCCCGCACCTTCAGTTTTATGTAACTTAATGAAGAAACGTGAATAGCCACGTGTAGCTTTTGTGTCCCACAGCAAAGCACTGGGTGCTTCTCAGGGTCTGACTGGCCTGGGACGGGGAGGTCAGTGGCCTCAATGTGGGGGCAGTGGTGGCTCAGGCCCCCCCCAGAGGAGACGGGCACCTGGGGGTGAGATCCCTGGAGGTGGGGAATCAAGGGTACGGGGGTCTCAGCACCCTCAGTTGCCTGCCAACCCCCAAGTGACTGATTTGGCGCACGGGGGGTCGCATCCCTGGGACACGCTGGCACCAGGGCGGCGGAGGAGCCTTGTCTTTGTCTCCCCAGGACGAACGTCGGGCCCCAAGCTGCGGGCACAAGCCGGCGCCACAAGGAACCTGACACATCCAGCCCTCGAGGCCACGTCCCCAGCGCCCACCCATCCCTATTTCACAGGCAGGGAAGCTGTGCAGTGAGTCCACTGGACTCCAGGCTGGGCCGGACCCACTGCTGAGGCAGAGACTCCCGCCCAGAGGCAGGGGTCTGATATGCTGCTTATCCAGTGGGCACACCGAGGAGCAAGGGTGGGGGGCGTGGGTCTGAGACACCCCCTGGCATGGGGTTAGGATCTCAGCAGGTCACACCCATGTGTGTGATCGCGTGTCCCGTGGGGCTGCAGACGTCCCATCCGTGGGACTGTGTTGCCAAAGCTGTGTTTTGTTGGTGCCTGTGCCTGCACGGGGGAGGTGGAGGATGCCACTGCCCACCCCCCAAACTCCCAGGCACCCGCACACACACACACACACTCCCACGGGCACACACATATAGGCCGAGCACCGGCCAGGACCTGGGGCCTTTCATCTCTCACCGACAGGCCCCTCTCCGGCTCTTAGCCTGGGAGAACCCCTGACTAACAGTGCATTAACCTTGGGGGGCTGCCAATTACTCTGCACCAACACGGGGCGCAGCGCGGCTGACGGGCCCTGACAGGCAGAGGGGATGGAGGCAGCAGAGCTCCTCTCCCTGCCCGAGGGGGCGGCGGCGGCTGGGCTGGGGGCTGCAGCATGTTCTGACTCCGGATGGCAGAGCGCGGGTCTCTCCTGACCTCATTAGAGTAATTAATGTGCCTTTTGAAGCTGGTGAAAACGCTCAGAGCTGTGGGATGGGGGGCGCAGATCACAGGGTGGGGGCTGGGGCCGGTGTCTCTATGCCTGTTGAAAGCACGTCCCAGAGGGTCAGACATGGAGACAGAGACGGACACAAAGTGAAGGAGGCAGATGGAGAGATGCGAACGGGAGAGTTTGGAGACAGACGCAAGGGCCAGACAGATGGGGAACAGCAAACTCCAGGGCATAGGTGTCACCTGCTTGTCCCCAGTCCCACACAGTCAGGCCGAGCCAAGCTGCCCCCCCACCTGCAGTCTTGGGGGCCTCTCTCGGTCTGTGGCCTCACTTTGACGGTTGCTTCCCCAACCCTCCCTGCAGGATTCCCCTAAAGAACAGGTTGGGGTGGGCAATCAGTGAGGACTTCCTGGAGGCGGCGGCTGAGGCCAGGGCGGAGAAGGACCCAGGGTACTGGAGGGGGAAGGTGAAACGTGAGCACAGTCTTGGCAGGGTCTGGTCAGATGGAGATGCTCAAGGGAGCAGCTGGTACCAGGACAGGGGACCCTGGTCTGAGGGGGCGACAGCCCCTCCCAACCCCAGCAGCAGCACAGGCGGGGTCGGCAGGTCCGCGAGATGCACAAACCTGAGGGACTGCCCATCCCCTGGTGGACGTGGGGACACAATGGGCTCAGGAAGTGGGGTGACAAATGGGCTGTGCCGGACCAGCTTTCCCACATGAAGGGTTAGGACCGGGGAGACAGCGAGGGGACTGGGCGGCCCAAGGCTGCCACCTGGTGGTGGCTCCTCCTCACGCCAGGGCAGTGACGGCTCCAGCTAGGTGGCCTGGGGGAGGCCTCAGGCTGTGGGTACCCACCTACCATGCTCTCTCCAAGGCTAAACTCATGGGGGACAGGGGGACAGGCCAGAACTGGACTCCGCACAGACACACACCCGTGCAGGAAGAACAAGGTCCCAGGGAAGCTGATTAAGGCCCGAGGGAAGCTGATTAAGCACCTTGCCGGGGATGGGGTCTCAGGCTCCACCTTCTACAGGAGACTGATGGGGGAGGGGTACCCGGCATGGGGGCCCAGGGCCACGGGGATCTCCAGCCTCCTACAGCACAGCCCTGGGGCTCCCCGGAATCATTGCCAGAGGTATCCGTGAGGTGATGTGGGGATCCTCCAGGGAAGGGCCCATGAGACCCAGGCTGAAGATGGACAGAGAAGGGGACCCTGCAGCAGGGGCTTTGACAGATGGAGTAGGAGTTTCCTCTAGGAAAAGAGGTGCTGACAGGCAGGGCCTGATCCCAGGCAGCTGGAGATGGGTTCCTCACCTGGGGGGCAAGGCTGCAGAACCCAAGCATGGTTGCAGACAGACCAAGGCTGGCTTGAGCCCTGCTCCACCACCCACCCCTACACTGGCCGCACCAGTATGCACGGGTCTGGAGGTGGCATGGGGTCAGCACCAGCTGCAGAGACATGGCTGCATTTATTGTTCCCAGCCCAGTGGGAAGGCGTTCCCAGAAAGGTCCCTTGGGTCACCTGCCCACCCAGCCTCGGTTCTGGGCTGCCATGCCCCCGCGGGGGCAGGGGAGAGACACAAGTCACAGTCAGGCAAGGGGGCCTCAGAGTCCTGGGCAGCGGCTGTCGGGGCCCCTCCGGTCTTCACCTGGGACCCTCGGCCAGGCTGGGGCAGCATCCAGGAGGCGAGGCTGTGTGGTCCGGTGGTAGGTGCAGGTGGCAGTAGGCAGGCAGGCTGCACAGGTTCCAAAAGGAGCTCTCGGGTTGGCACTGGGTGAGGCCAGCCCCAGGGCCAGCAGGGGAATGAGCGGTGGAGCGGGGGGTTGCCAGGCACTGGGGTGGGTCCCATCTCCTGTCCTTCCCTCATGGCCGCTGGAAAGGCTGCCTCCCTGGCTCAGCATCTGGAAGCAGGGGGTCAAGGGTGAGAGGCGAGGAGTGAAGGGCCCAGCCCGCCGGGCAGAGGCCCACCCAGGTCAGGTAGGAGCGGGCAACCTGTCCAGGCCCCCTCGGCCCACCACGGCCCACCCTTCCTCCCCTGGCCTCCTGGGCCTTGCTCAACTGCCCACCCTGGGGGAGGAGGCCCCCAGCCAGGAGGTAGAAAAAACCTGGGAGGGGTTCCCAGGATGGAGTAAGACCTTGGGGAGGGATCCCAACGCCACCCTCCCTGGAGGCTCGAAAAGTCCCACAGTCCCCAGAGGCCGCCCTGTCCCCTGGTCTCCCAGCCTCCATGCCTGCCACCCTCAGCAGGCCAAGGTCCCCCCAGCAGCCACACTGCAGCAGAACACAGCCATCAATCCCTGCCCAGAACCCCACTAACCCAATACCTGCCTCTACACCCAGGCCTACCCCTGGCCCGTCGACATCTGCCCAGCCTCCGCCTCTGTCCCTGCTGTTCCCTCGGTCTGAGACACTCTTCCAGGAGCCAGCCCCATTACATACCAGGGAGAGGCCCTCCCTAACGCTGCCCGCTCAGAAGCATCCTACGGTCAATTTTGCACCCGACTTAGACCTCGTCTCTCAGGGAGGGGCCTAGATCGAGCATCCACTACCCTAAGCCCTGCAGCCGCTTTCCCATCTCAAAGATGCAAGAAGGCTGAATGCGGTGGCTCACACCTGCAATCCCAGCACTCTGGGAGGCCAAAGCGGGAAGATCCCCTGAGGTCAGGAGTTCGAGACCAGCCTGGCCAACATGGAGAAACCCCGTCTCTACTAAAACTACAAAAACTAGCCGGGCATAGTGGTGGGCACCTGTAATCCGAGCTACTCAGAAGGCTGAGATGGGAGAATTGCTTGAACCCAGGAGGCGGAGATTGCAGTGAGCAGAGATCATGCCATTGCCCTCCAGCCTGGGCAACAAGAACAAAACTTCATCTTAAAACAAAACAAAAACTTAAGTCAGGTGTGGTGGCTCACGCCTGTAATCCCAGTTCTTTGGGAGGCCCAGGCAGGTGGATCACCTGAGGTCTGGAGTTGGAGACCAGCCTGGCCAATATGGTGAAATCAATCTCTACTAAATACAAAAACTTAGCCGGGCATGGTGGTGGTGGGTGCCTGCAATCCCAGCTACTTGGGAGGCTGTGGCAGGAGAACTGCCTGAACCCCGGAGGCAGAGGTTACAATGAGCTGGGATCGTGCCACTCCACCTCAAAAATAAATAAATAAAAAACTTAAGTTAAAAAAAAAAAAAAGTTGCAAATAGAGGCTGGGAGAAGGGATGAGCCCTGCCCAAGGAGGCCGTGGCCTGACCACTGCTGTCAGCTGTAATTGTAGAGACCACTCCATCACTTGCCCAAGTCACCGGACCCTGCTGAGTCTCCAGCCCAGCCTGCCCACCGAGGCCCCAGAGCTGGGGAAGGGTGCACACCATCTCAGATTCCTCGACTCAAAGACCGTCTCCTCATCGCTGTCCAGCGAGGCCATCTCGGTGGGGTCCTCAGTGTTGGCCAGGAGTCCGTATCGCCTCCGCTGAGGCTTCTTCAACCTGGAAGGAGATCCAGGTATTGTCAATGGTCCCTCCCTGCCAACCCTGCCTCCTCCTTCCCTCAGGACCCTCACTGCCATCCTCTACTGGATCCCCCAGCCCTGCTGCAGACCTCCCTGGTTTTGCTCTGCCTGTTTCTTTCATGTCCTAATCGCCAAGTGATTACCACTCTCTCCCAAGGCGGTGACAGTCAGAAAACACGTGCCCTAGCAGGCCCTCCCATCACCCCTGTGCCGGGACCCCAGAAGAGGCACGCTGATGTCACTCCCGTTGCACCGATGAAAAGACTGAGGCTCACACAGGGGTGAGACTTCGCCAAAGACAACAGAATGCAAGGCTGTCTCAGTGCCAAGCCACTGGTGGCCCCAGCAGCCAGGGAGGCAGGGAGGGTGCAGGGCACAGGCAGGGGAGAGCGCCCAGCAGGTGCTTCCACAGGAAGGGGTGTTGTGGAGCACAGGGGAGGCCCTGCACAGGGCCCCTAAAAAGCAGCATAGCCAGGCACATGGCTCACATCTATAATGCCAGCACTTTGGGAGGCCGAAAAAGAAGGATCACTTAAGCCCAGGAGTTCAGACCAGCACAGGCAACATGGCGAGACCCCATCGCTACAAAAAAACTTATAAAAAATGATAAGCGGCTTGACTTTGCCAGCGTGGTGATGGGGAGGGATAACGTCCTCGCTGCGTCGCTCCCACCCGGAAGCAGCAGCCACACTGGGTAGTCAGAAACCCAGAGGAAACTGGGCCCACAGGCCAGGGAAGCCGGGGTGGCCTGACCAGGCAGAAGCCCCTCCTGTCCAGGGGCTGCCTACAGCTGGACCCCGCGAGGGTCTGGGGACGCAGCCGCACCTCCCGGGCTGTGGGAGCACCCAAAGCGGGCACGTGGCCGACGCTGGCGAAGGCCCAGCTTCAGTGGGTAGAGGCACAAAGGAAAAGAATCGGGACTCCACGGAAGGGTCGCGGCTGCAGGCGGGAAGATGAGAGCGAGGACGGGCATCCGGCGACAAGGAGCCAAGGAGGATCCCTCGCCTCGCCAGGGCCTGACCCCTGCCCGGCACGCTCCGGCTTCGGTGGCTCCGTAGGGGAAACGAGCAGTGTCACCCGCGAGTTAAGAGGCGGCGAGGCTGGGCACCCCGACGCCCAGGCGCAGGCCGGAGAGCGGGCGAGTCACGTGGCCCTGCCCCGCCTACACCACGTGACGATCCCCGCACAGCTCCGCCCACGCCCACTCCGACAGGGAGGGAGGGAGGACCCCGCGGCCCGGCACGTGACGCACAAGGCGCGCGCTAATTGGCCACGGCTGGGAGACGGTGCCCGTGTGCGCCTGACGCACCTGAACGCCCGGATGAGGAAGTAGAGCACGGCCAGGCCGCAAAAGCCCAGGATCACGTAGAAAGAGCGCTTCACCGCCGAGCCCGGCGACACCGGCGGACCTGCGTGCGTGCTGTTATGCGGAGCGCCCGGCTGGCTCCCATTCGTCACGACCAGCGGCGGCGACAACGTGACCTGCGCGGCGCGCGGCGGCG
>NW_012120043.1:1120875-1126801 GCF_000951035.1 Colobus angolensis palliatus | reverse complement strand
GCCCCCGAAGCCGAGTGCGCCTCAGATCTCGCGGGACCGACGTCTCCGCGCTGCGAACCCCTCCGGTCACTGCGCGACGGTGACCCGTGCGGTCTTCCCTGTCGGGTGCTGCTAGGCTTCTCTGAACCGAGGTCCGCAGGCTTTTCTCCCGGTGGCCCCGCTCTGCCGACAGCCCCCCCAAAACCACAGACTCGGCTTTCTGGGTGCACATGTGGCCCTTTATTCGCATCCGACTTTAACAGGGCTCCACATCGTTGTGGGCAAGGACTGGCCGCCCCGCAAGCCGCCAGCGCACCGCAGCCCGTCCTCCAGGAGAGACTTGAGGCCCTGAGCCCGCACCTCGCTCGCGAAGCGCCTCCTGGAAGGAGGAGGAAGGAAGGGAGGCGCGGGCTCCAGGCGCGGACCCGGACCCTGCGCTCCCGGGAGGCGCTGCCCTGCACCCAACACACACCGAAAGGTGCCCGCCGCGGGGCCACAGGTGTGGGACAGCAGGACTCACTGGAACGCCCAGGTTCCGCCCGGGACAGGGCTCAGCGCACATGCCACTCTTCCCGAAAGCACTTACAGGGGACAAGCCTCCGGGGCAAGCGGCTGCCTCCAGCTCTTGTTCCAGGTGAAGTCCCTCCTGGGACAGTGACCCCCAGAGGTCATCGCTGCTCTCAGGCCACCCTTCCCCGAGTCCTGGCCGGGCCCCTTCAACCTGCCAAAGCAAAGCAGCGTTACTCCCAGCGTCCTCCACGGGGCTCACAGATGCCCGTCCCGGCCTCCCCGGAAACAGCCACAGCCCCTAGGAAGGTCTCAGGCTAGTCACGGCTGTGACCTCAGGCTCCATCACAGGCCAGCGTGCCCAGGGCGGGTCTGCGCCTTGGGGGCGCAGCCAGAGCCAGCTACCCGCATGGGATGGAGCTACATGGGCCAATGTGGGCTCTAGAAAAAAACTAATGGCGGCAACATACATCAGAGAAAGCTAGTTAAGAGTGTGACTTAAGAGGTCTGGAAAAGACAGTCAATCGATGAGCAAAAAATCCAAAAGGCGGGGGCATTCACTGGTCTCCAATCCTGCTTAAGGGACCTCATCTAAGAGCCAGGCATGACTGGGCCCAGCCTGCACCTGGCTGCACGTGGGGAGCGTAATGGCCAGGCCTGACTTTAGTTCCAGCTTAATTGAAGAAGAAAAAAAAAAGTTGAAAAAAAAGGAAAAACAAAAAACAGTCACAGGAACATTCCCCGGGCACATGACTTTCAATGAGCTCTCGACAAGAGGGATGTGGGCACGAGCGGAAGGAGTTACCTCGAATTACAGGGCTATTTCCACATATGAGCTAGCCAAGGGAGCAGCTTGCGTCTCAGAGGGTTCTGTTGGGCGCACAACACTTCTGTCCTCCGAGGGCTGCAGCTTCCATAGGCTAGCAGAGAACGCTCAGAACTCGTGAAGCAACAGCAGAACTAGCTAACCGGCTGGCCGTCTGAGGTCGCCCTGGGATGCCACGTGCCTCCGCTCTCTGGCCTGCTTCTAGACTGAGGCAGTCCAGGTCAGCGTCGGGTGCACGTCCACTGTCCCTGCTAAGCTGCCCGCACAGTCCAGCCCTCTGGCCACCACTGCCAGAAGCCTCCCGGGGCTGCCCTGAGGCCTGAGCTGCCCGCTCCCGTCCCCCGCCTGGCTCCCCTACCCTGACCAGCGCCAATCTGCTGGGCCTCCCTTTCTAGCTCTCTCTGCAGGCCCCAGGGAAGGCTTGCAGACCTGCTGCTTCTCCGCCTTCTCTCTGCTCAGGTCTGGCTGCAGGAGCCTGCAGCAGGGAGTGTGTGGTGCAATGCAAGGGAATTGTCAGAGCAAGGTTCATTTCACACGGTCTTTTAATCGGCTTCGTAAAGCCAAAGAAAACTGCATACAAGAATTCCTCAGCCACTGCAAATACAACATCGATGGAGTATGCGTACGTCTTCCAGTAAAAAAGGACAATATAAATAAACATCTTCAAGAACCTCTCAGGGACGTCTGCACGTCTACTGTGGGGCGCACAGCACAGATGGGCGCAGGGGCCAGGGCTCCAGGGCAGTTGCTGCCACACCCGCCGGGGTCCTACCACACTACACTCAGAAGCGTCACATGGAGTTGGAAAAAAGCCACAGCTTGCTCAGCTTCCGACAAAGAGCGGATTCACAGTCCGTTCGATCTCAGAGAAGTGAGTGGGGCACCCACTTCATGGGGCCAACCCCACCAAAAGAAAAAAAAGGCAACGCAACCAAAAACTAAAAAACCAAAAACCCACACAACCCCCGATTTTTTTGAAAACTCATGGCTCGTGGTCAAAAAAGTAAATCTGAAGTGCTTTTCAAAATGTTTTGAAAACCCTTAAAAACAGCACTTCCTTAAAAAGAAAAGTCTAGTAACGAGGCCATCCTGGCGTCAGAAGCGGTCAGGCTGGGTTTGACAAGATCAGAACCGAAATGACTACGAAAGTGGGAATACAAGGAGGTGCGTTTACTACACGTATTAACGTTCAGCGAAGCTCCCACAATCTTTAAACACACAGCCATTGGAAGGACGATCTTGAGCAGGAAGGGTTTTTACTCGTTGTGTGTAGCTGAGGACAAGAAGCAGGCACAGTGTAAAGGCACCGAAGCAACGAGAGGCAGCTTCACCCCAGAGGCCAGACCAGGGCGTGGCCTGCGACCGGGGAGCAACCACCCCCCACAGCCGAGGGAGGCTGGCCTGCAGCCACACATGCACCTATGCTGACTGCCCAGCGGGCCCTCGCTCTCCCTTGCCTTTTTGGTCAGTCTCATTTGGCTTTTGTGTCCTGCGATAGAAATGGCTCTGAGAGGACAGACGCGCCTCTTATAGGCAAGCGCAGTGACAAGATCTGAGTGTCCAGCCTAAAGTACTTGGAGAAGGTGCCAAGGTGAACCAAGCTCCCACCGCAGGCCACAGCAGCGTGGCACCCTCGGAGCGCGACTTACCGTAACTGTCGTAACTGTCTCTATAGGACCCGCCCGAGCTCCGGTCACTGTAGCCACCACTCTGACTCCGGCTGCAGGACAGACAGACGTGAGTACTGGAGGGTACCAGTCTACTTCCGCTCTGCCACAGCAGGCTGAGCCGTCACCCCCATGCCAGCTGTCCCTTCTGGGGACGCAAGGACCCCAGCAGGTTCGAGTCTCAGAAACCGTCCAAAACCTGTACCAGCCATGCCCCCCCGGCCTTCCCGCTTCTGCCACTGTCTTGAGCAGTTCTCTCTCCTCTTGGCCTGGGCCCCCTCCCGCCTCTGCTCCTTGCCCAGCCAGCCTCATCTCAGCTCCCCCAGGGACCTGGGACTGAAGCTGGCCATCCCGCAATCACCCGTGCCCGGGTTGGCCTTCACCCCTCACCTGCTATAGTAGTCTCTGGAGCCTCCGTAGCCCCCGCTCCTGGACTCGAACCGGTTCCCCCCATAGCCTCGGTCCCCTCCTCCTGCATACACAAAGAAGTGAGTACCAGGTCCTACCAGCAGTGCCTCACAGCATCCCCAAAGGGCCCACTCACAGCACTCACCTCTAGAGAACCCACGGCCCCGTCCTCGGCCCCCACGGAAGAAGCCCCGGCCCCCGGCAGAGCCACCACGGTACCCACGGGATCGGTTGTCTGACGACTTGCCTGCCTGGTCTACTCGGATCTGTCGCCCATCTACAGACTGGAGACCAGCGGGTGGCACAGGTTAGTGGGTGGGTGCCCCATCCTCAGGACGGGGCTCCCGCTCAGCACCCTGATCCTCACCTTCCCGTTCATGGCCATCATGGCATCCTTGGCGTCGTCAATGTTCTCAAAGGTGACAAACCCAAATCCCCGAGATCTCTGGGTCTCCCTGTCTTTCACAACCACCACTGTGCAGGGGAGAGAGGTCTACAGTCAGCACCCAGCTGTACCTACAGGCAGGAGGAGCACAAGCCAGCCCCACCGGGGCCGCTGGCCCAGCGCCAGCCTCACCTTCAGAGATCTGTCCGTATTTTGAGAAGACCTGCTCCAACGACTGCTCATTGGTGTCAAAACTCAGCCCTCCAACAAAAAGCTTGCCTTCATCTGATGCCATGGGGGCCTGTGATAGACACCAATGAAATCCTCAACAGGGGTCATCTCTCACCACCTCTCCCCACTTCCTATTTTATGTAAATGACATGTGTTTTTTAGGGGAAATATTAGAAAATCAGGTTATTGTTTTTCATTGTCCGAAACTCATACCTAGGACTTAAGCTGTCACCCAGGCTGGAGTGCAGTGGTGCAATCATGGGTCACTAAAGCCTCCACCTCCTAGGCTAAGCAATTCTCCTACCTCAGTCTCCCCAGAAACTGGGACTATAGATGTGCACCACCATGCCTGGCTAATTTTTTAATTTGTTTTAGTAGAGATGGGGTCTCGCTCTGTTGCCCAGGCTAGTCTGAAACTCCTGGACTCAGCTGGGTGCAATGGCTCACACCTGTAATCCCAGCACTTTGGGAGGCCGAGACGGGCGGATCACCTGAGGTCGGGAGTTCGAGACCAGCCTGACCAACATGAAGAAACCCCATCTCCACTAAAAATACAAAGCAAGCCAGACATGGTGGTGCATGCCTGTAATCCCAGCTACTCGGGAGGCTGAGGCAGGAGAATCACTTGAATCCGGGAGGCAGAGGTTGTGATGAGCCAGGATCATGCCATTGCACTCCAGCCTGAGCAACAAGACTGGATGGAACTGTCTCAAAAAAAAAAAAAAAAAAGAAAAGAAACTCCTGCGCTCAAGCAATCCTCCTACCTTGGCCACCCAAAGTTTTGGGATTACAGGCGTAACCCACCGCACTCAGCCACCTAAGACTTAATTCAAACTGATTTACCACACTGAATGCAGTCCGCTTCTCAGCTCCATCCACCCCCCCAGACTAAAGACAGACCGCACCCATGTCCACCGTCCTCCCCATGGGACAGGGCCTCCGGTGTCTCCCTCCCCCGCCCCCCGAATCTTCCAGTTGTGCCGTGGGCAGGACTGCACCCTCAGCTTCTCCCCTTTCCGAGCTGGTGCCAACTCCAACCCTAACCAGCTGACTTCTACTTGTTGCTGGACCAGAACATGCTTCTGTTCACTGTAAAATTCCCCGAGACTGGGGGGGCTGGCTGTCAGGGAGGCTGCCCCGTGCTGGGGGGCACCTCGGGGCAGGCACCAACTTTTTTTTTTTTTTTGAGGCAGAGTCTCGCTCTGTTGCCCAGGCTGGAGTGCAGTGGCCAGTGGCGCGATCTCGGCTCATTGCAAACTCCACCTCCCGGGTTCACGCCATTCTCCTGCCTCAGCCTCCCGAGTAGCTGGGACTACAAGCGCCCGCCACCACGCCCGGCTAATTTTTTTACATTTTTAGTAGAGACGGGGTTTCACCGTGTTAGCCAGGATGGTCTCGATCTCCTGACCTTGTGATCCACCCACCTCGGCCTCCCAAAGTGCTGGGATTACAGGCTTGAGCCACCGCACCCGGCCAGGCACCAACTTTTACAGGCAGGACCTCTGCCGGGAATCGGGCAGGGATGGCCCCGGAAATGATGAGGCAGGATTTCCAGACAGGAAAACTGGCATTCAGAAGTGGCTATTTAAAGGGGGCAGTCAGTGCTGACACAGACAAAGCATTCATTGGCTGGGAATGGCCACCACCAGTGGCGCTGATAACTAGACTTGTAAGTCTGGCACTGGGGGCTGTGCCAACTTGGACCAAAGTTTAGGCGCAAAGCACAACGTGGCAGACGAGGAATCACACTGGAACGGGCCATGCCTACCCAGAATTTGCGAGGCCGTCCTTTCCCTCATGCAATCACAATGGGAAAAGGAGAAAAATGAGGCTCAGGAAACAAAAGCGTTGGTTTATGGATACCTCCAGCCCCAGGGCAGGGAAATGGGCCCTGGAGACCGGGTGCGCCACGTGGCCCCGCCC
>NW_012120043.1:1107096-1120575 GCF_000951035.1 Colobus angolensis palliatus | reverse complement strand
CCGCCGCCCCGAGTTCCTCGGAGCCGGTGCCGCCAGGGCCCTCACCACTGAGTCGGGCAGGTCCCTGACGCAAGCGGGAAGACGGCACACCACAACGACCCGAGCCTCCTAACGCGCGAGTGAGGGGGGGGCGCCCCGGCGCCCGGCGTTATATACACCGCCGCCGGGCCCCGCCCCCTGCACCTCCCGAGCCAATCAGAGGCCGCTCCTGCTTCTCATATTCATGAGCTGGGGGCCGGGTCTATCTCCGCTCCGCCTCCTCCCGCGCGCTGGTGTCGGGCTCGATGATTGGCCGGGACATCTCCAGTCCGCAGTCCCCCGCCCGCGCTCGGGGGGCGTGGCCAGCGCGCGGCGGGGCGGGGCTGACCCAGTTCCGCGTGCCCTCTCCCTGGCCCGCGGCGGGGAACAAATGGGCCTCTTGCCCCGGTTCCGAGGCCACCGGCTTCATGGGGACCTCTGGATGTCACTAGGACCCCGACTTTGCCTGTGCTCCAGCAGTCCCGACATAACCTAGCCCAGATCCCCTACCCAACCAAGCCCCGGCTGTCAGACATACCAACTTCATCTGAACCCCCATACCTGTCGTGATGTTTTTGCCAATACCACCGACGTCCCAGTTTTCCCAGCACCCCAGCACTCCATTCCTGCCATCAACCCCATGCCCACCCAAACCCCAACAAAGAACCCCATTCATGCGAACCCCAACACTCGCAATCCCAGTTCTTCCTACTTCGCCACACTTCGGTGCACCCCAACTTTATGCAACCCAGTTTGCCTACAAACTCCAACCCGCACCTAAGCCTAACTCCCACTGGAACCGAGACTTCACGGCTGGGTGCATCGCCCACACCCCCACACTCGCCTGGCCAGATAGTGTTGTGCGTCCCTGCTGTCGGGTGCATGCGTACACCCCGAGTCCCCACTGCACCCCAGCACTCAGCCCGGCCCTTGGCCTCCCCTCCCACCGAGCTGCGCACCCAATGCGCACTCGCCCCCCACGCCGGGCCAGGGCCACTCTGCTCCTCAACCCAGGCCTTTGCTCTCCTTCCACAGACCTCCCCTACTGAGCCTGGATGACAGAGGGGAGTCTCAAAGCCTCCGCCATCTGGAGAACCAGCTATGGAAGGACCCTCACTCCCTACTCTTCGGCGGCCCCAAAGCCTCGGGGGAGCCCTCTATGGCCACCACTTGCTCCTCGCCCAGGCCTCATCTCATGCTGCCCCCTCCCCCGGCCCTGGTGGAGGAAGCCAGCGTGGACCCCTGCCTCTCTGCCCCAGAAAGTCTTAGGAGGGCTGACCCTCTGCTCACAAACTGGGGGGAGTTGGGGTACAGAGACCCCCGTTTTGCGGCTCACCTCGGGGAAATCCCGGTCCCACTCCTGGCCTCAGACTCACTCCCACCCTCAAGTGGATCGAGGTGGGGGTAGCCAGGGGCGCTGTCCCCAGTGACAAGGTCTCTGGGACCCCTCATGGGCTCAAGACCCCTCCCCCAGGCAGCAGCTGTGTGACTCATCGCCACCCCCTTTGCACCTCGGCCCCCCCCACTACAGCCGCCCCACTCCCCGTCAGCAGCAGCCGGCTGCTGCGTCAGCCACTCACGCAAGGTGGTTATTAAAGGAGCAGGGAGAGACATCAGCACCGAGCTCCCCGACGCCCGCCGTCCGTGCGGGAGGGGCCACCCACCCACTGGAGCCCCAGACGCTGGCCCGGCATGCCCAGCCCGGGAAAAATTCAGGCCCATTCTTTCTGATCTGCCCCCCAGCCCCCAGCCCCAGCAGTCAGGGCGGGGACGTTCCCTGCCCCTAGAGCAGCCCTTGTAGGGGGGGAGTTGGAGGGGGTCCCCGGTAGCCACAGCGGCCCCTTCATAATTGCATAATTCTTGCCGCCCCCCCGCAACACATCGTTCCCTGGTTCTGTGAGCCTCTGCCTTTTCCTGGTTTTGTAAAGCGCCGTGTTCATTCATTCATTCATTCTGCCAGCGCCTAGTTATTAAGCGCTTACTACGAGCCGGCTCCTGGGTGCGGGCTCCGTGAGTGCCCGCAGCCGTCCTGGATTCCCAGGGTGGCGTCGACGCGCACCTGCGCACACCTTCCGCTTTCCATCTGCGCCGACCACTGTGCACCGGCTTCCAGGTGTGGGACCGGTGTCCGTACCTGTGCCTCTGGGGTCACCTGCGTTTGCGAGCACCTGTGACTCCCAGGTGTCTCACCGCCAGCCTGTGTCCCCATCGAGGGTCTCAGGAGGCTGGGACCCCGTCATCCACCCCTGCTGGCAGCGAGACCCGACCGGGACGCGCTGCCCGTTGCGGACACGAGGGGGCGCTGCGGCCTCGCTCCGTCCGCGGCGTTTGGGTCGAGCGCCCGGGCTCCCGGTGCCCCTCCGCGCAGACGCCTCGCGTGGGAGAGGGAGCCCCGCCGCCCAGCCCTGCGCGGCCACAGCGCACAGTCCTCGAGAGGCCGAATCTCGCGGGGCGAGGACGCAGCCTGCGTGTCGACCCCGAGCCGCCCGCCGCCTCCGCGCCTCGGCCCCAGCGGAGGGGCTCAAAATAGCCGCGCCGGGCGGGGGCGAGGCTGCTATTCCGGGCCCGACGCGCGGGGCTCGTCCCTGCCCGGAGAGGCGCTGGGATCAGCCAGAGTCCCCGAACCTGCTCCCCGCGTGTCTGTCTTGGGCCCCGTGGGCCCATTCACAAATGCGCCCACTTTCCAGCCTGCCGTCTCGGAAGGGGCGCGCGCCTCCTGCACCCGGATACTCCTCCCGGGCCCCTGCCCCTGCATGGCGTTGCCATGGAGACGGGGGCGGGACCCCCTTGTTCCCGCACCGCCCACTCCTCCCTCCCCGCGGGGCCCCGCCCTCCGGACGCCGGGTCCTCCCCCGACCCCGACTAATGACTGGGCGGGAGGCGGTAGAGAGCGTCTAGGCCTGGGACAGGCGTGGCCGGGGATGAAAGGCGCGTGGGGGGTACCCCGGGGCCGCATAATTACCGCCCCCTCCTAGCCAGGCGGGGGCCAGGACCGTGCACCTGGCGGCTGCCCCGCGGGGGCGCGGAAATAGGACCGTCCTGGCAGAGGATGCAGCCGGCCCAGCTGGCCCCAGTGCGCGGGGCCCAGAGCCAGGGTGGGGGATGCAGAGACCGGGCGTGCGGGTTGCCAGGTGTGGCGCACATGTGTGCCCGTGGGCAGAGTACAAGAGACACAAGCTTGTATAGACACGAATGTGGAGCTGTGTGCGAGTGCATACGACGTGGGGTGTGCAGGGACCCCAGGCCGGCCTGTGTCGGTGCGCAGGGCATATAGGGGCGTGCACACAGTCTTGGAGGTGTGTGCACGGAGCCCCCGGCACCTGCATGTGTGCAAGTACGCAGGAACCCGTCTGCGTGGCGCTGTGTGTGCAACACAAAGAGGTGGGCGCTTATCCGGATATGGATGTGGGGGCAGCCAGGGACAGGGCTGCGTGTGCGTGACTCGGGTGTGCCGGGACCCACAGAGCGTATGTGTCCATGCCTGGTGCTGTGACTCATGTCCCTGGGGTGGGCACGCGTGCTGTGTGTCAGCGGGAGCGGCGCCTCCCAGGGCGGCCCAGAGTTCCAGAAGCCCAGAGGAGGAAGGGTTAAACCTGCCCCTCCCCTCAGCCCCTACCTGAGTCGGGGGTGGGATGCCAGGTCCCCTGAGAGGCCCCGCCCCCCACCCCCACCCCGGGCCTGAGATTCAGGGGCTGCTACACAGGAAAGCCTGTCTGAGCTGCTCTGCAGCCTCAGTTTCCCTCCTGTTCCTCGGATGCGGTCGCAGGGTGGGTCGGCTTCCCTTCCCTGTGACTCACCCCCTCCCCACAGGCCTGAGTCACAGCTCAGGAACGTGGAGGCTGGGAGGCCCTGTCCACTCCTGCCCCAGCCAGGCCATCCCAGCAGCCCAAAGGCCAGGCCTGGGCCACAGATGGACATCCCTGGCGCACACACCCCGCCACAGGCCACACACAGGTGCACACCCACACCCCTGCTTCACACCCACTGGACACAAAGTGATACGCCATGCACTGGGCATCCGGAGACCCTGCTGGCCACAGGCACACACAGCAGACAGGCTGAGGATGGGTAGGACCCCAACCTGCACTGGGTCACACACCTGTTCGCTCTTTCAGTACACGGGATGCTGCAGAGGCACCGGTGACCCCTTCTGCTGGGGCCCAGACCAGCCAACACATGTGGCAGACCTGCAGTGATGTACGCCCATGCGTGTCTGTGACATGCAGATAAGGTGTCTGTGAAAGGTCCAAGACTCTGCATGGCCCACAGACACCCTAAAGCTGACTGAGGTCTAGGCTCACCTGCGTGGAGGCTGGGGATGCAGCCGCCTGGTTTCTGAAACTGGGAAAAGGTCTGGGGACCCTGGAGCCCTCACTGCCATGCAGCCTCAGATGTTGCCAAGCAGGAGGAGGGATCCCCACCTGGGCCCAGGTGGGACTTTCATGGGACTACAGGTCTGGTGCTTAACAGAGGCTAAAGAGTAGGGATTTCCTGCAAAGACAACCAGGCTCAGAGTGGCCCTGCCAGGGGTGGGCAGTGTCCCCCTACTCGCCCAGGCAGTTGCAGGGGCTCAGGACCTATGGAGTGCAGGTGAAGACACCTATGTTCCATCTTGCTGGAGAGGCACCTGGCACCTGCCCGCCCTAGCATGCCTGGAAGGTTCCCACATCCAGGCAGAGAGATGGGCGGGGGGACACCTGTCCAGGCACCCATGGTTGCTCAGTCAGACCCTGGAGGGTCAGGGGCCCAGCTGTGAGGCAGGCAGTGCCAGGACACTCTCTGCACCTCACTGCTTCATCTGAGAGGTGGGCATGCCGGCAGCACCTCCTGGGGTCAGAGGCCCATGGGGAGAGGACCTGGTAGGAAGCCGGTCGAGGGCAGTTAGCAGCAAAAGACAGCTCCACGCAGTGCTGGGCTTTCCTTGTTATTTGCTTCCTTGATGTGGCAGTCCACAAGTAATCATCCCGTATGCAGGCCGGGAGCGATGGCTCATGCCTGTAATCCCAGCACTTTCGTTTGAGTCCAGGAGTTTGATACCAGCCGGGACAACATAGCTAGACCCCATCTCTACAGGAAAATAAGCAAAATTAGCTGGGCGTGGTGGTGCTCACCTGTCGTACCAGCTACTCAGGAGGCTGAGGTAGGAGGATCACTTGAGCCCAGGAGTTCCAGCAAGGCTACAGTGAGCTGTGATGGAGCCACTGCGCTCCAGCCTGGAGACTGAGACCCTGTCTTGAAAAGACTAATAATTGTGGCCAGGCATGGTGGCTCACACCTGTAATCCCAGCGATTTGGGAGGCCAATGCAAGTGGATCACTTGAGAGCAGGAGTTTGAGACTAGCCTGACCAACATGGTGAAATCCATTCTCTACTAAAAATACATAAAATTGGGCTGGGTGCAGTCGCTTACACCTGTAATCCCAGCACTTTGGGAGGCCGAGACAGGCAGATCACTTGAGATCAGGAGTTAGAGACCAGCCTGGCTAACATGGGGAAACCCCGTCTCTACTAAAAAAAATTAGCTGGGTGTGGTAATCATAGCTACTCTGGAGGCTGAGGCAGGAGAATCACTTGAACCCGGGAGGTGGAGGTTGCAGAGAGCTGAGATCGCGCCACTGCGCTCCAGCCTGGGCAACAGAGTGAGACTCTGTCTCAAAACAAAAACAAACCAACAAAAATAATAATCGTCCCTTATGCTAACTCTCCTGTTTCATTTGTATCTCCAACATGAACAGAAAGGCTTTTGGAAGGCATAGGTTGGGGCTCACCTGGGAACCCCTCTCCATCCCCAACCCAGACCAGCAGCCTGGAGTCGAGCTTGGCTGGGCAGCAGGGATCACTGGTGCACTGAGGGGTGAGTGGGTGAGTGTCTGTGGCTGGAGGCCCTGGGGGTGTTCCTGCCCCCGCCCAAGCGTGTGTTGGTTGTGGGGGAAGGCTGCTGCCCTCTCTGGATCTGGTCAGGGCCCTCTTTGTATCTGGTGACAGCTGCGGGGTGTGGTGTGACTCTGCAGGCTGGGGTTTTGTTCCTGGAGGCCTTGGCCCAGGCTGAGCAAGGAGATGCTGTTTGTTTTAGGGTCACGCAGTGGATTGAGGTTGGGGGCAGGTTTATGGGGTGTGTCTGGCGAGGAGTTTTGTGTATGTGGGAGCCTGGCACACCAGCCGCACCATAAATGCATGGCCTGTGGAGGGCTGTCCCGGGCATGCTGGTCGGGGCGTGGGATGGCTGTGCAGGCCCTGCGTGGGACGGCACCCGTTGGTTTTGCTTGCTCTCCCGAAGGGCTGAGTGTGGGCAGCGTCCTCAGTATGGGGCGTGTGCCCTCTGTGGCAGCCAGCTGTCTCCCTCGCCCCGCTCCGCCCACATTCCAGAGGTGTTGGGGGCGCCCTCCCAGGCTCCCGCCCGCTCCCGACCTCCGACCTCGGCCCAAGCCCACTCCCTCTGTTCTGGCACCCAAGGAGGCAGCTGGCTCCAGGGAGGGGCTGCAAGGCGGGGGAGGAGGCTGGAATGTGCCCCAGGGTGAGGGGGGCCCCCAGAGAGGGGGCAGAAGCAGGGAAGGGACAGAGGGGTGGAGATGGTGGTACTGGGTTGGGGAGACCGCCAGAGATGGGAAAAGAAATAGAGAAAGGCAAAAGAAAGAGAAATGGAGGGAGTGAGAACCAGACAGAGGGTGGAGGCAAGGCCAGGAGGGCCCCGCAGAGGCAGGGCCCAGGTGACAGCCTCCCCTCCCCCACCCGCCGGGCTGGGCTGCTCACCTGTCCCAAGTGACCCCAGAGGCAGCCAGTTCTCTGCCCTCCCAGGGCTGGGTAGCCCGTGGGTGGGGCTGCACCGGCCTCCTGGGTTGGGCCCCAACGCCCTTGGCCCCGGGGTGGTGGCGTCCCCAGCCTCCAGCCCGGTAACTCCCATTCCCATGGTGCTGGGAGAGGAGGGCGGGTGCGGCCAGGCCCTGTGGGGGCGGCTGTGCCTGGGCACCGGCTCAATCCCTCCAACCCAGTGGCTCCAGGCCAGGGGCCTGGCTTCTATTGCCGTCCACCCTAGCCACCTCCCAAGCCAGCTCAAGGGCCCATTCGGCCACCCTCAGAGGACTCCGGCCTCAAGCTGAAAGCCATGACCTCCACTGACCTTCTGCCCGCCCACAGCTGCTGCGTCTCCCCAAGCACTGCCCACCTGTGAGCTCACCGCCTGGCAGGGACGCCAGCACGGGCTCCCAGCCACAGGGCAGCTCCCACCCTGCGAGCTCCAGCTCTTCCCAGGCCACTCCAGAGGCCGGGCTGCACCAAAGACCTTGGCTACAGTCTCCCCACCTGGCACAGGCCCTGTTCACTTCAACCACTGCCTTCTCTGAGTACACACCAAGTTGGAGCCCACAGCCAAGCAGCGGGCGGCACGGGGGATTCCTGCCTCCTGAGTCCTCACCTCTCTCGGCCCAGAGCTCACATCAGCATTTCAGATTTCCTCCTCCATCCCCGTCACCCCGGCCTTGCCAACCACCTCCCTGTGCCTGTGGACCTAAAGCCACCACCTTCCGGGCACACCGTAGTTTCTTTTCCGTCTCTACCTCTCCCAGGGTGAGGCCGCCAGGGTCCCCATCGATCATCGATCCAACTCGACCGCCCCGCAAAGTCCAGGCCACGGGTCCAGCCACCTCCCAGATGTCCGGGCCGCCGCTCCCCCTCACCTTCTCCTTGGTCCCTCAAGTCATCCCTCCAGTGGCTGACTTGGGGAATCACCGTTTAGGGTCCTTGCCAGCCTCGGCTTTCCTCCCATCTTTGATTTTTCTCCACTAACTGACTTCCCGGTTGCTCCCCAAATGCACTTGGTTTCACGTTTCCGGGCCTTGGCACACGCCGTGCCCCCTACCTGGAGCACCCTTCCCGCTTCCTACAATACTTGGCAAACTCCTGCTCCTTTGGCAAAGCCTCAGCCTCAAAGCCCCCCTCCTCCTGGCCTCCTGTCTGAGCAAACCCAGCCTAGGGACCGCGGGGAGGCTAGGCCGGGGTCTGGGACGTACAGTGGTGCAGGGGTGGGGGCAGCAGGAAACGCGTTGGCGTGAAAGGACGGGTGCACGTGAGCGTGCCCGTGCCGGGGGTCCACGTGCGGCGCCCCGGGGCTCGCCCCCTCTTCCGTCCAGGCCCCGCCGCAGCCGTCAGACCCTCGGCTGCGCCTCCCGCCCCCAAGTTTGCAGACGCGCGGAGAGAGAGGCGGGGCCGCAGCGCCTCCGCGCTTGCGTCTGCGCACACGGCCCTACCGTGCTGAAGTCCCGCCTTCTGGAGGCTGCCTCGCGCTGCTACTGGGCCACGCAGATGACCGAGCGGTGCCATCACCAGTGAGGCGTCCCAGCTGGTGGGCGGGGCCTGGGCCGCCCGATGCGCGGACGGGGGCGGGCGGGGCGCCCTACCCGGGGTGACGTCAGGCTCCTTTCGCGGCGCGTTGCCCTGGAAACCGCGTTTCCATCCCGGCGGGTTTCCGGGGGCCGCCCCCTCCCATTCAGCTTTTTCCTCAATGGTAGGGGGAAGGGAGCGATCTAGGGCCGACCCCGCCCCCCGCGATCCCAGCGGTCCCTGCCCTCTTTGTGCCTCAGTTTACCTCTCCGTGCCTCCCTACGCACACGTGGCCTCCGCCTGCCGCCCCTCCGCCCGCTGCACCGCTGGCTGGGCTGACCCCACCAGGCCAGCGCTCTGAGAGTGGAGCTCCACACCCCACCCCACGCCCCCAGGGCACAGCCTTGACCCCCAGGATCCCCAGGCTGGGGTGGGAGTCGACATCCCGAGGAGCGGGTCCTGGAGTGCAGGGGACGCGCCCCCCACCCTGCGGGATGCAGACACAGCCCCTGTGATTCAGCAGGTGCTGTAGACAACATCCTCCTTCCTTCTCCCCACCCCGCCCAGCGAGGGGGCGGGTGGCGCCCTGGGGCCCTCGCCCTGACCCCAGGCCGGGCGTCGGTGACCCGCACCCCACCCTGCGCCCCGAGGGGACATCCGCACCAGGGACGGGGGCCGGGGGGCCGCCCGACTGGGCATCCGCCTTCCTGCCGTGGGCGTGGGATGATTTGGGGTTGACTGGGCGTTGGGGGGGGCAAGAGGGGTCTCAGGAAGGTGCTCCCAGGCCACTCCCTGGACCTGTGCCCCTTCCCCTCGGGGTTCCGGGTGCTGGGACCCCTAGAGATGGGATAAGGGGTGGAGGTCACACCATTGCACAAACACCCCAAATCCTGTGGGGTGGGCCAAGTGATGTTTCTCTTTGGACCTCTGTTCTCCCATCTATAAAATGGATGCCCAATTACTTCTCTTAGGCAACTCCTGTTACCTGAGAAAATACAGGTTAAAAAAGAAACAGCCGGGCGCGGTGGCTCAAGCCTGTAATCCCAGCACTTTGGGAGGCCGAGACGGGCGGATCACGAGGTCAGGAGGTCAGGTTAACCCAGTGAAACCCCGTCTCTACTAAAAACTACAAAAAACTAGCCGGGCGAGGTGGCGGCGCCTGTAGTCCCAGCTACCCGGGAGGCTGAGGCAGGAGAATGGCGTGAACCCGGGAGGCGGAGCTGGCAGTGAGCTGAGATCCGGCCACAGCACTCCAGCCTGGGTGACAGAGCGAGACTCCGTCTCAAAAAAAAAAAAAAAAAAAAAGAAACAAAAGGACATTCAATAGGATTATTGCCCTATCTCTGCCCAGCCAGGACATGGATGGAGGTGGGACCCCAGAGAGGACTCAGTGCTGGTGGGGCTCTTGGGGAGCTCCAGGCTGGGGGCAGACAGAGGGAAGGGTGGGGTCTGGGGGACTGGGCAGACACGGGTGGGAGGCACAGGCTGGGGAAGTTCTCAGACAGCAAGGGACAGCCAGACAAGGGGTATTCCTAGATAGGGGCAAAGGCCAGGAGTTTGGAGCTGAAGGCCAGGTCTGGGAAGGGCTGGAATGTCAGGAGGTGTGGCCAGAGAGGCCCCCCCAGGGCTGGGTCAAGCCAGGCCTCTTATCGCCAGCCAGCCCAAGGTACCCTGCAGGATCTTGGGACCTCCCAGTGGGCCTAGTGATCTTGCAGCAAGCCACACAGACATGAGACTCCAGGAAGGGCTGTGGGTGGGTCTGGCCAATTGGGAGCGCCCCCTCCGACTCCTGGGGCTGGGGAGAACTGGTGGTCGGGTCTCCCCCATACTGGCAGGTCCTGAGAGGGGGCCACGGTGCTGCCCAGGCCACGAAGCAGGTAGGCAGGCCCTTGCCCCACACCCCAAGGGACTTCCGGCCTTGGGTACCAGGAAGTGGCTGGGCTCCTCCCTCCCACGCCCTGGCTGCTTCCTGCCCACCCGGCAGCCAGGGAGGGAGCGTGGGAACTTCTCAGGGCCCTGGCCCCTGCCCCACCCCCACCCCCTCCTCGGGGCGCTGGGACCTAGGTCCCTGCCTCTGACTCCCTGAGCTGACACCCCACTCTAGGAACCCTCCCAACCAAGGCCAAATCCCCCCACCAGGCGAGCAGGCGGGAGTCAACATGTTTCATTTTCTGTTTATTACTTGAAATCACGGCGCTTGTGTAGGTATTTTTTTTTTTAATTTTATGTTTTCATACATGAAAGTCACGCCAGGTGCCGGGACCCCCACAGCCCGACCCCCCAAGGGCGGGTAATGCTTTTTTGGGCAGCCCTTACCGGGCAGAGGGTGGCGAGCCGGTTCCTGCCTGGAGGTTCCA
Source organism: Colobus angolensis palliatus (assembly GCF_000951035.1). NCBI lineage: Eukaryota > Metazoa > Chordata > Mammalia > Primates > Cercopithecidae > Colobus > Colobus angolensis. The sequence continues at coordinate 1,109,884 of NW_012120043.1, read as the reverse complement.
CCCTCAACCCGCGGAGGCACAGCCGTTATTTAAAAATCGTTAAAAAACAAAACAGAACACACATTTAAATAGGGTATCCAAGACAGTTCTTCAAAAAACAAACCCGCCCCTGTTTCTCCTTTTTTTTTTTCTATTTTTTTTCTTCTTTTTTTTTGGAAAAACGAAAACAAAACAAAACCCCAAATCCTTGAGCTCTACCCTCTGGGACCCCTCCCTGCCCACCCTCCCACAAAAAAATGTACAGAGCTACAGTTACAACACGTGATGTTCACATCTGAAACCATTAACTTTCAACACATAAAGGGGGGAGTTGAGGACCTGGGGTTCACCTACGAGAACAAAGGTGGGGACAGGCAGGGCCAGGACAAGACCAACAGGCGGGGTGGGGAAGGGCCCAAACATCTCCGTTATCATTAAAAAATAAAAAGTGAGTGGGGAAAAAAAATGCAAAACCTACCCCATTGAAATGGCCCCACTAGAGGATTTGTCCCTCCCCTCTGGAGCCAGACACCCCTTGGCAGGGGCACTGAGGGGCGGGGGGTCCAAATTAGACCAGCAGCGGACCCCACCGCGAGGGTTAATGCTACACGGAGTTGTTGCCCCTTGCCCAGGGGATTCACAGCTCAGCACCCCCTCCCATTCTGGCTGCAGGAGGGGCCCCCAGACAGTCCCAAATCCACGTCCCTCAGGTTGGGCCAGGAAGGAGGGCTCGGAGGGGGGAACTCCCCAGCACCCAGCCATTCTCTCCCCTTTTTCAAGAGTTCCCCAACCACTATTGGCTCAGTGAGAAAATTAATAGTCTATAAATACCCCAAGCTCAGGCAGGAGGTCAGAAAACATGGGGGTGGGGGCGGAGGAAACAGCACAGTCTGCCGGCTGGGGCGGGGTGGAAGGCGGGCTGGGGGGGGGGGAGTTCCCCTCTCCCTTCCCGGCAGGAAAGGGTGCCACGCCCCTGCACCCAAACCCTGTGCGGACCCCAGCCTCAGCCTCTCTGCTAAAACAGCTTTGCTCCCCTTTTTAAAGAAATGAAGGAAAATGCAAAAAGAGACCAAGAAGAAAGGACAGGAATAGAAACAGTCCCCTTGTGGGCTTCTGTGACCTGTTGGCTTGCTGTAGCCCATTGGGTGCTGCTGGCCTGGGGTGGAGGCCCCGAAGTCTGCACTGGGGGGGGATGGGTTCTGCGCGCTGTGGCCCCCTCCCCTCATCTGTAAAGTGCATAATGACATATCAACGTTTTTGACTTAAAACCTGAATAGGGTCGGGGGAAAGGAGGCGGCGGAAGAGAGGGGGCAGGTTTCTCCTTCACTCTCCGCCATCCAGAGACTGCTACATATTGGAGCTGGGGAAGGTTGGCAGGGAGGACTGACCCGGCGCAGAGGTGAAAGGAGACAGGTAGGAAGAGGAGGAGGAGCAGGAGCAGGAGGAGGAGGAGGAGGAGGAAGTGAAGGAGGAAGAGGAGGGCAGGAGTGGAGGGTGAAGGAGGTAGGAAGCAAAGCCCATAAGAGTCCAGGAAATCACGGTCTGAACTTTTTAAAAAAAGAAAAAAATAATGAAAAAGAAGAAAAAAAGAAAGGCTTGTGGCTGGGGGGAGTGGCCGCCTGCCCTCCAGAGCCGGGCCACGTTCTCTCCGGGGCTCTCCGAGTCCCCGCCGCCCTGGGCTGGGGTTCAAGGGGCAAGGGTGGCCGATCCGAAGATCCTAAGCCACCACGAACTCTGACTTGATGTCAGGGTTGACTTCTGGCTTCCACACGGAGTCCTCGAAGTCGAGGCCCAGGCCGGAGGCCTCGCTGGAGCTGCCACCGCCCCCGCTGCTACTGCTGTCGCTGCGGCCGGCCTTGCGGCTGGGTGACCAGTGGTACGGACCCCGCGCGTCCCGCCGGGCCTTTCTACGCAGCCGTTTCTGCTGCAGGAGCAGCTGCAGCCGTTCCACCTTGCAGCGTGTGGCGCGGTTTTCTGTCTGCCGAAGCCGGTCCCCTGCAAAGGAGGTAGTGGCCTATGACTCCCAAAGCCTCCATCCGCTGAATACAGAGGACCACCCCAGACCCCAGCAAATGCCCCTGAGATCAGGCACAGTCCTGCCCTCCCTGGAGACTTGTGCCAGCAAAGGAAACGGTCAAAGGCATCCACCATGCTGGGCAGGAGGACTGCTTGAGCTCAGGAGTTGAGACAGGCCTGGGCCACAAAGCGAGACCCCTCCTCTACAAAAATTACAAAATTAGTTGGGCATGGTGGTGTTTGCCTGGAGTCCCAGGTATGCAGTTGGCATCTAATTCTCTAGCTCAACGGTGAGCTGGGGAGGTCAGGACTGTCCTGCCTCATTCTTCCGGGAGTCCTACATGGAGGGGGCTTGGGCACTTCTGTGATCTGAGGGGAGATACTTAGGGGCTGTACCTTTACTTTATATTATTATTATTATTTTTTGAGACGGAGTCTTGCTCTGTCGCCCAGGCTGGAGTGCAGTGGCGCCATCTCAGCTCACTGCAACCTCCGCCTCCCGGGTTCACGCCATTCTCCTCCCTCAGCCTCCCGAGTAGCTGGGACTACAGGTGCCCACCACCATGCCCGGCTAATTTTTTGTATTTTCAGTAGAGATAGGGTTTCACTATGTCAGCCAGGATGGTCTCGATATCCTGACCTCGTGATCCACCTGCCTCGGCCTCCCAAAGTGCTGGGATTACAGGTGTGAGCCACCACGCCCAGCCGCTTTCCCGCTTTTATTTTTATTTATTTATTTATTTATTTATTTATTTATTGAGGCGGAGTCTTGCTCTGTCACCCGGGCTGGAGT
>NW_012120043.1:1101745-1106879 GCF_000951035.1 Colobus angolensis palliatus | reverse complement strand
CAGGATGGTCTCGATCTCCTGACCTCGTGATCCGCCCGTCTCGGCCTCCCAAAGTGCTGGGATTACAGGCTTGAGCCACCGCGCCCGGCCGCTTTCCCGCTTTTAAACTGAGCTGGGAGGAGCCCCCGCAATGGGTGCGGAGCGCAAGGGCAGTACAGTGGCCATCTTCCCATGAGACTCCGGAGGGGAGTAACGCGCCGTTTGGGAGTAGTGGGGAGCTGGGGGGGGCGTTCCTTGCTTTTCCAAGTCACTGAAACGCTTAGGGGTGGGCTCTGGCCCCGCCTCGGCCTGCCAGCACTGACTTGACCATTCACAGAGGCTCCAAATGCCATCTGGAGATGGTGGCCCGGGGGGGCCAGGAGGAAGTGGGCCTGGGGCACCCCGGGAACACACAAGGACACTTTGTGCCCCGACACACATGCTGCCTTCTCTCCAAGCTGGAGCAGAGCAGTGGCCACGGCAGCTGCCGTCCCCCCCGGCCCTGGGCAGGTCAGCTGCTCCTGTGCCCACCGGCTCACACAGAGAGGCCTTGAGAAGCCCGGGCGGGTGGGGAAGGCGGGACACCCAAGGGCGGCCACTCACCCGGAGGCTTGCACATGCGGATCTGGCTCTGGCCCTGCAGCAGGGAGGCTGTAGGGGCAGCCGCGAGCTTCTCGCAGGAGGTAGTTCTGGGGGCCAGGTCGGGGGCCGGCGAAGCCGGGGTACACTGGGCGTGGCAGCGGAGCTGGGCCAGCGAGGGGGGCATGCCCTGGTAGTGCCGGGTGGCACTCAGGAGGTCATTCAGGATCTGCAGGATGGTGCCGATGTCACGCCGTGGCCGCCCGCTGCTGTCTTGGCAGTTGGGGTGTAGCGTGCCTGCGGGCAGAGGTGGCCGTGAGCGCCTGGCACGCGCACAGTCCCATACATCCAGGACGGGCATCCACGGGTGTGAGCTCATGAGCTCAGACAGCTCACGTGGGCTGATGTGCACGAGGGACCAAAGGGCAGGAGCGGGACACGTCCCCAGTATGCGGGCACCTGGTGACCTGCGGACTCCGGGGCAGGGCCAGGCTTGTGTGTGGGGAATCCTGGGGGACATGTGAAGGGAGCAAACGGACACAGCATGTGTATGCCCAGAACGTGTAGAGCGCCTGTGAGTGGATGTGGGCCCCAAGTGCGCAGGGTCACGGGACACACGTGAGGTCATGTGTGTGCTGTGACACCTACCAGAGAAGGTCCCTGAGAAGACCCCCGGAGCGTGATTCACAAAGCTCTCGATGACGGCGCCGGGTTTTCGGGAGCGGGGGGCAGGGCTGGCCCCTGGGGTAGACGCGGTGCTGGCACCAGGACTGGCACTGCTGCTGGCCGTGGGGGAGCAGTCCATCTGCTGACAGGAGGAAGGGGCACGTGAGCACGGGGTCCAGGCTCAGGGGATCACCACTGACCCAGGGCCCAGAGATCACCCACAAGCCCAGGTCAGGAGATGATCCATCAAAACATGGTCTAGAGAGAAACTAGCCCAGGGTCAGGAGGTCACGACCAACCGAGGGCATAGAGATGACCCATGAGTCAAAGGTCAGGAGATCATCCACTGGTCCAGGTCAGGTCAGGAGATGACCCACCAACTCAAGGTCTAGAGACAGCCCACCAATCTAGGCTGGGGGATCACCTACCAGCCCGAGGTCACAGGATAGCCCTTAATACAAGGGACTCACCTGGGGCTAAGAGCACTTGTCCTCACCAAGCCCTCCCCAGGACGGCCCACCCTTTGGATTCCAACCAAGGGTCACCCTTCCCTTCCCCAGGCTCACCTCTGGGCAGGTGGTGGAGGCTGCGTGGGACCGGAAGGAGCCGGCTGTGATGGGTGAGGGAGACGCAGGGGAGGGACTAGTGGGCACCGGGGGAACTCGGGCGGCACTGGACATGGGCCGGCAGGGTGAGGACACGGGGGAGGCTATGCTTGGGTCCCCCCGTGCAGCGGCAGCGGCGGCGGCGGCGGCGGCCAGCACATGGCGGTGTTGCAGTGGAGCGTGCTGGGCCGCGAGCTGTAGCTGTACGAACATCATGTGGTCGCCCACACGCAAGGCCAGTGTCAGCGGCGAGCGGCCCGACAGGAAGTCACTGACCTGCAAGGAGAGCGGTCCATCAGCTGGGAGTCCCAGCCTGTGACGCCCCCAGCCCAGCCCGGCCCAGTCTCCCCGCGCTGTGACCTGGGGCCTCTCGCCGCCCCTCTCTGGGCTCTGGGGTCCCTGTCGGTGCCACGGACGCTTAAATAAAATGAATCTGTATTTCCGGAAGCCTCCTCCGCCAGCCCGGCCCGGCCCGGGCGCCGCTGGGGGCTGTGGGGACAGAGGCGGGTCAGACGGGGGCCTGCCCCTCCCTGGCCAACTCGGTCAGTTCTTGCAAGGGGAAACTGAGGCCAGAGGGGGCGGGGCCCAGCTGGCAGTCGCTGACCTCAAACAACCTTCACTTTGCGTTTCCCCCACCCTCATGGGCCCCTAGATCCTCTCTGCCTGTGGATACGGGAGGGGCTCCATCTCAGGCCCCCTCCCAGCTATGTCACCAGGGCCAGCAAGTGGGTGGAATTCCTGGACGAATTCTTCTGTCCTAACCTTTGCTTTCTCAAGATAAATATTTATCTATCCTGGGCGGGGCAGAGGCCGAGGGGGCGGCGGCAAGGCTGCAGGAAGGGGCCCTGACCGCCCTGGGGCTGGAGTCCCAGAGGGCACAACCTGCCCCAAGCACAGAAACCCTCAATCTGCCCCCATTCAGGGTGGGTGTGGGTTAGATCTGACCCTGTCCTCACCAAGCCCCCTGCTCTGGGTCCCGGCCAGAGCCCTGCTCTCCCCAGGGACCGGGATGGGGGGGCGGAGGTTTCTGAGAAGTGACATAGGCTGGGATGACTCAGAACCGACCGCCTCCCAGCTCTCCCTCCTGGCTCTCCGCTGGCAGTGGCTGGCGTAACCTTCTCTGCTTGGGGCCCGTGGGGAGGGGGGCAGGGAGGAGGGCAGGGCAAAGCCCCCACCCTGAGGCCCAGCCTGCCCGGCCCCCCTGCCCCAAGACAGTCTTTGCAGGAAGCGCCCGAGGTGGCTTCCCAAGAGCAGCTGGAGTCCCCACCACCACCCGCCCTGCAACTTCCTCCCTGGGGAGGGCAAATGGGCGGGCAGGACTCAGTGCCAGGCAGGGAAGCTACCCTGGGGAGCCCAATGTCTCCGCCCAGCCCCCCCAACCCCAGCTCCTTCCTGACGCAGGCGCCCAGGGAGGAGGGTGTGAAGCCAACACGCCCTGGGCCCCCTGCCAACCGCAGCCCCCCAGCAGCGGGGAGCTCTGCTCACACTCGCCCCAGGAAATCACCTGCAGCCCCCACCCTGGCTCGGGACCCCGGCTCTGCCCCCACGCCACCGCTGCTGTGGCCACCCCCATGGCAGACCACCCAGCTCCCAGCCCCCGCCCTGCCCCCTGGATGCAGGACTCTACATGTCGCTGAGAAGGAAGAAGGGGGCACGGGCCTCGGGGCCAGGGAGGCCCGGGAAGCTGGCCACCCCCTCGCTGGGGCGGGTGGCAGCCTGCGTCCTCCACCCTGGCAGCGGGCGGATTGCTGAGGCCTGTGTCACCCTCCTGGGAGGTGGCCAGGGCCCTTGTCTGAGGAAGGCTCAGCCGCAGCCAAGAAAATGAGGAAAGAAGGAGGAAAAAAAAAAAAAGGCCGCAGCAAAACCGGGAACCGGGTGAGGGCCAGCCCCAGCCTCCCTCCTGGCCGCTTACTAAATATTTTCCTAACATCCTGTCTAGGCCTCGCTGGCCCCAGGGCTGGGCGCCCCCGCCCCCTCCCCTTTCAGGGTAGAGAACAAAGGCCAGAGAGAGGAGGAGAAGGAGGGGGTGACGAGATCCCCACCCTCACGATGGGGTCACGGAAGGCGGAAGGAGTGTCACCCAGGCCGCCACCCCCGGCCCCTAGCAGAAATGTAAAAAAGGAGAAACTCGCTCTGGGGAAGCCACAGAGACTGTGGGGGGGCTCCTCGGCGGGGGCCAGAGGGGGCTGGGGATGCAGGCCAGGGTGTGAGCAGGGATGAGGCCCGGTGGGCCAAGGTCACCCCGCAGGCAGTCTTGTGAAAGCCAGGTCTCCTTCCCCCAGGGCAGCCACCGTGGGACAGAAAGCCCTCCGGGTCAGGTGGTGAGTCTTGGGGGAGAGGAGGTGGGGAGGCCAGGCCAGGCTGGCACCCAGGCAGAGTGGCACATCCCCTCCCCTCCCCCAGCCTCCTGGGAACACAGACAACTCCCAGCCACCATCGGTGGCCTAGGCACCCTGCCCCCGGGGCTGCCCTGTTAGGAAGGGGCTGGCGAGGTCTTACCTGCGTCTCCGTGAGACTCTCGAGGGCTTGCATCACAGACTGCTCCGGCCTTGAGGCCTGAGACTACAAAGAGAGGCAGGAGAGGGGCCTGAGTGTGGGGTTGGAATCACAGGCTGGAGCATGGATGGGGTGGGGAGGGCCCTGCTGGCTGGCGGAGTGGGGGGCCCCAGGTGGTGTGTGCGCGGACAGGTGCCGAGGGAGGGGCTACTGCCTGTGTGCGGGGGCCTCGGGGGGCACGCAGCCCCATGGCCATTTACCATGAGGCCCGCTTCCACGGTGGGTACCAAGGTCAGCTTGCTGCCATCACCCACGCCGAACTCCTGCAGCTTCCCCGAACTGAGCCGGCTGGGGGGAGGAAAGAAGAGCATGAGACTCCGCGGAGACGATACAGGGCCGCGGAAGCAGAGGCCGCGGGGGAGGGCTGTGCTTGTGTGGGGAGAGACGGATAAGTTCCCACCCCCAACCCTTCCCAGCTTCCAGATCCAGGGCCCTGAGCGCATGCAGAGATCTCCGTCTGGTACTGGGAGCCCCATCCTGGCGATTCGGACCCCTTCCCTCCAGTGGAACCCCCGCCCTGGACTCTGGCACTCTGGCACCCCCTGTGCACCCCAACCAGGCACTTTCCCCTCGTCTGGGCCCCAGTGTGCTCTATGCCACCTTCCCCCGCGCCCCCAGGGCAGCCCCTGCCTCCAATTCCCCAACTCTAGCCCTGGCTCGTCTTTGTGGGCGCCACGGGCTTCGGCCCGAGAAGAGGGCCTGGGGGCTGCGCCGGGCCGGGCTCTCCCTCCTCCTACCTCCCCGGCGCA
>NW_012120043.1:1097621-1098925 GCF_000951035.1 Colobus angolensis palliatus | reverse complement strand
CCGGGCCCTGGGGCGCCTTGGCGGCTGGGCCACCCCGTACCCAGGCTTGGCGCAGTTCATGGGGGGACGCCTCTTGAATGCCCCGAGACAGGGGTCTCGGCCTGCCTTGCCACGGGCTCGGATGCACCCCGAATCGTCACCGGGACAGGGTTTCGGGGTGTACAGCGCGACTCCCTACCCGGCCCCCTTCCTGCCGCCCCAGGCCTGGTGCTTCCGCCTGGGGGCGCCCGCGTGGGGGGGACGGGAAGAGGGGCCTGAGTCAGCGGCCGTCGTCCAGGAAAACAGGCTGGAGTCACCTGCCGTGCAGTGGGGGTGCCCTGGCCAGCCCTGCCCTCCTGCATCTGTCAGTGGTGACCTCAGAGGGCATTTATGGAGCGATTAGCCAGTGCGAGGCCTGCCTTGTGCCCAGCCAGTCACCAGCCGGCTATGCTGTGACCTCGGGAGGTAACTGGCCTCTCCCAGCCTCAGTTTCTCCAGGGTGGGTGGGAGTGTGGTGAGGGAATGCAGCAGGCTCACTCTGGGGCCATCACCCCCCATTAATATGGGACATGCACTGGTTCCCAGCCTTTGGGGTGGGCATTACCCCATTTCACAGATGAAGAAACTGAGGCCACAGCCGATGAGACAGGAATGTGGTGTGCATCTTACCCTTCCCAGTCGGCTTTTTGAGGATGGCCCTGGTTGAGGTGGGACCCTGTCCTGCCCCTCTATCCAGAGAAGGGGACCCCGTCCCTACTGGAGCACCTCCGGTCCACTTATCTGGCTCCTCCCTTTATCTGGCCTGACCACCTCCACCCCCACCCTGGCCATGGGCGCCTCTCCCAGGGCTGCGCTCTGTTTCAGGTCTCCTTCCGGCTGCCACCCATGCTCCCAGCAGCTGTGGCCCCCACCTTGACAGGCACACCCAACCCCGCAGGGTCAGGGCTAGGCCAGAGAGGGAGAGGCTGGGATAACCCTTGGAAGGGGGTCACAGGGGCTGGGGTTTGAGGAATGAGTAGCAGTTTGTCACATAAAGAAGATGATGTGGCCAGGCGCGGTGGCCCACGCCTGTAATCCCAGCACTTTGGGAGGCCAGGGCGGGTGGATCACGAGGTCAAGAGATCGAGACCAGCCTGGCTAATATGGTGAAACCCCATCTCTACTAAAAATACAAAAATTAGCTGGGTGTGGCGGCACACGTCTGTAGTCGCAGCTACTTGGGAGGCTGAGGCAGGAGAACCGCTTGAACCCGGGAGGCAGAGGTTGCAGTAAGCCGAGATTGCGCCACTGCACTTCAGCCTGGGTGACAGAGCAAGACTCTGTCT
>NW_012120043.1:1092635-1097206 GCF_000951035.1 Colobus angolensis palliatus | reverse complement strand
AAAAAAAAAAAAAAAAAGGATGGTCCAGGAAGTGGGAATGGCTTGTTAGTGAACTGGGCCCAATTGGAGGGAGGAGGGGCAGGGGTCTATTAATGGGGCCTGGATGACAGGCTGGGGCCGCAGGTGGGACCTGCAGAGCCAGGCTTATTCTTCCAGAGAGAACAAAGGTGGCAGAGGGAGCTGTGGGCTGGCGCCAAATGGGCAGCCCGGGCAGGACATTGGGGTCCTCTGTGAGTGGCCAGCAGCCCCCACCTCCCTCCCTGCCTCTCGCCTTTCATGTGTGGCTCTATCACCTGGACACCGTCACCTCAGTCTGGTTGGGAGTGGAATGGGACATGGGTTGTAGGGACATGCTGGGCTTCACAGGGGCCACTGTATGGCCCTTTGGAGGCCAGATGCCCAGAGCCAGTTGAAACGAATAAACGTGCTAAAACGCTTCCCCACCATTTCCCATATTCGGTGTCCCCATGGTTGAGTGGGTCGTTCCTGGGTGTGATGGAGACAAACCCCGTGCCCTGTTCTGCCACACTCAGCCCCTGGCTGTCCTCACGGAAGGGCCTTGAACGCCTGGTTCCCGGCCCCACCCTGGCTGCCTCCTGCTCCAGGACGCGACCGGCCGGCACGGGCTGTTCCCTCAGGGTGTCAGGTGTCTCGGGTATCCTGAGGCCTGGCTCCAAGGCTCACACCTCCCTGGCGGTGGGGGCAGGGGGGGTCCCCGGGTGAGCAGCTCCTCCCGCTGAGCCCCTGCCAAATCCCAGCTGTGCCCTTGGTCTTATTTATAGGGTCCTGGTGGCCTGGCAGGAACTTGAAGACCTGGAGCTACAGCCGGGGGGGCGGGGACGGTGGGGCCTGGGCAGACTGCTCCTGTGGCCTGGTGGCTGCCACAGCCTTCCCTGGGCTGGGGGTTCCTGGAGAAGTGGGGGCCTGGTCACTCGTGCCCTCAGGCCCAAGCGGAGAGGAAGCCAGGCAGAGGGCCCTGGGCTGTTCCAGAATACCTGGTCTGCTGAGCGGTGGCCTCAGAGTCACAAGCACACCTGGAGGCTCCCAACAGTACCTGGCCTCAAGTGTAGCCGTGGCAAGTCACCCGCATGGGACCATGACGTGGGCGTAGGCTGCCCATCCGTGCTGACAGGCCCGGGGTGGCCTCTGCAGGCCCACCCTCCCCACTCACCCCCCTGGAATCCCTTGCCTACCCCACTCCACAGGGCTTTATCCCAAGGAGGAGAGGAGGTCAGGAGACCCCACCCCCGCCGTCCGCACACCACCTGGAGCCAGTGTCGCCCGCCCCCAGGGTTACGGAAAGGAGAAGAGGCGGGCCCAGCGGGGCAGTGCCAGGGAGCCACCCCCTCCTGGGCCTACCCCACTCCATCTGGGGCCAACCCAGAAGCCTAGGTGCCCACGGAGGTGCCAAAACAACGTAGATTCGGCACCCAGCCAGGCAGGGCCACCCACAGGACGGGCGGGCACAGGGCGGGGCCACCGTGGGAGCGGGTGGGGCCCGCCTCTTCCCAGAGGCTGGTGGGCGGGGCCAAGGACTGGCAGGGCTCAGGGTCAAGGCCTGGAGACCAGGAACTGGGCCGAGGCGTCAGGAGCGGCGGGGACACCCTTCCACGCCCGATGTCCCCATCACTGGCGACCTTCACCCTCCCCACCATCGTGGGGTGAAGGTCAGCACCCTGCCCGCCTGGCTGCACCCCACCCACCCCCTCGAGCCTGCTTCCTACAGACCTCCCGGTGCCCTAAGGGGCATTCAGTCCAGGGAGCTCAAAGCGCCTATTCCCAGGGGGACATGGAGGATGTGAGCAGAGGCCCAGGGCGCTCCCAGCTTCACCGGGCCAGGTAGAGTAACAAGAGCCGAGCACAGTCAGGCTTCCCGGTCTTTAATGGGGCGGGGGCTGGGGGCAGATCATCCAGAGAGGTGGCTCCGAAGCTGAGGTGGACCTTGGCGGCTGGCTCTGCAGGGCAGAGGGGATGGTATGCGGCCCGTCAGGCTGGGGGGATCTTGAGAGGTGGAAGGAGAGCCTCATGGGTGGCAGCCAGAGCTCAAAGCTGAGGAGGATCGTCTGTCCCTTCCCCAGTCCCCAGGGCTTTAAACAAGCAGGGCCTGGAGCCCAGGCAGAAGCCTGCACTGCCCTCTGGTGGCCTCCTTGACAGGCACGGCTTCCCCAGGTGGCCGGGACCCCAGGAGCTGGCTGGGCCCACCTGGCACCCCTGCCCAGCCCCTAGCCGGGCCTCGGGACACGGGGTACGCACCGCCTACTCCAGGGCCTTCACCAAGGCCTCGTTGGCCTCAATTCGGATCTGGATCTCTGCCCGAGTGGCCTCGTCAGCTGCCCCCAACAGCTCCGCCTGGGCCTTCTCCAAGTTCGCCTTGGCTGCCTGCAAGGGATTGAGGGGCGGTGAGGGGCCAGCAGGGACCCCAGCCCGGCTCCTGGTCCCCCAGTGCTCCCTCCCCCGCAGCCTGGACAACTCCCGCCCTGCTCAGCCTCAGGTCCCCTCTGGCACTCACCCCCAGGTCCAACATGTCCAGCGTCACTGCCTCTTCTGCCAATAACTGCACGGAAGAGTCGGCGTTCACTGCGATGGAACCACTGCTCACTGGGGGAATGGGGTGGGGGGAAGGTGTGAGACCTCACGGGGCCAGCCAGTCTCAGGGACGGCCCTGGTCAAGTGCAGAGCCCCCTGTGAACCAGAAGCTCCACAAACACTCAAGTCTGTGTCCTGAGTGTACTCACAGACCCACAGGACTGGCCCTGGGGCCCAACATGGGGGGCAACTGCTAGAGAAGAAAACAGGGGCCCCAAGAAAGAACTAGAAGCTGGAGGGACCCCCAAAAGCACTGCCTGGGGACAGAGACCCTCCCTCTGACCCACCACCCATGGGCTGAGCTGGGATCCGGGCCGAAAGCAAGCTGAGTTCAAAGCCGGCTCTACCATTGGAAACCACTGATGCTTAAAACTGCTTTTTTCCTGCACAAATGACCTTCCTCCCCTAATCTGATCAGCCCTCCTGACATGGTTTCTTGAGGGGTTTTTTTTTTTTTTTTTGGCACAGGGTGTCACTCTTGTTACCTAGGCTGAAGTGCAGTGGCATGATCGTGGCTCACTGCAGCCTTGAATTCCCCGGCTGAGGCGGTCCTCTTGTTTCAGCCTCCCAAGTAGCTGGACCACAACCAGCTAATTTTTTGTAGATAGGGGATTTCACTTTGTCGCCCAGGCTGGTCTCAAACTCCTGGGCTCAAGAGACCCTTCCACCTCGGCCTTCCAAAGTGCTAGGATTACAGGTGTGAACCACCGCACCCAGCCTCGCCTGGTTAGTTTCTTTTTATTTTTTGTAGAGACGGGGTCTCACTATGCTGCCAAGGCTAGTCTCGAACTCCTGGGCTCAAGCGATTCTCCCACTTCAGCCTCCCAAAGTGCTGAGACTACAGGCATGAGCCACTGGGCCTGGCTGGTTTTACATCTCTTGCTTCACCCATCACACGTTGGTTAGTCCAGAGCCAGTCATAAACCGGTTGAGAGCAGGGTCCACTCTGGTTTGCTTTCATCACCGCCCAGCCCAGGCTCCTCAGCGGACAAACCTGCTTAAACTGTATTTTCTTTTTTGAGATGGAGTTTCACTCTTGTTGCTCAGGCTGGAGTGCAGTGGCACGATTTCCACTCACTGCAACCTCTGCCTTCAGGGTTCAAGCGATTCTCCTGCCTCAGCTTACTGAGTAGCTGAGATTACAAGCGGCCACCACACCCAACTAGTTTTCTGTATATATATAGATATATATGTACATTTATTTTTAGATGGAGTCTTGCTCTGTAGCCCAGGCTGGAGTGCAGTGGCGCAGTCTCTCCTCACTGCAAGCTCTGCCTCCCGGGTTCACGCCATTCTCCTGCCTTAGCCTCCCGAGTAGCTGGGACAACAGGTGCCCACCACCACGCCCGGCTAATTTTTTGTATTTTTAGTAGAGAAGGGGTTTTACTCTGTTAGCCAGGGTGGTCTCGATCTCCTGACCTCGTGATCCTCCCGCCTCGGCCTCCCAAAGTGCTGGGATTACAGGCGTGAGCCACCGTGCCCGGCCTAGAACGATTTTTTCTCGCAGCCTCAACTTAGACGGAGACTGACCTGGGATGTGGAGTCCCGGTCTGGCCTGGCCCTGCAGCCCTCCACCGGACTCACCGAAGTATTTGGAGGTGGTGCCGTCCTCTGCATGCACCACAACCAGCCCCGGCCGCAGGACCTGCAGCGTGGGCACATGGGCCGCCAGGATGCCGAAGGCTCCGGTCAGCGTGGGCACGTCCACCTGCCGGACGTTGGCACCGTTGAAGAACACCTGCGACAACAGCGTGGGGAATGATGGCGGGGCAGGCCGGCCCCGCGCCCACCCCGGACTGGGCCTGTCCTGCTGAGAAATGGGTCCGGGCAGGACCTGGCGCTGATGTGAGGCACTGAGACAGCCCAGTGCAGGGATCAAAGATTGCAGCTTTGGGCCGGGCGCGGTGGCTCAAGCCTGTAATCCCAGCACTTTGGGAGGCCGAGACGGGTGGATCACGAGGTCAGGAGATCGAGACCATCCTGGC
>NW_012120043.1:1090568-1091810 GCF_000951035.1 Colobus angolensis palliatus | reverse complement strand
CGCGCAGGGACGTCTGGGAGGAGGAGTCCCGGCAAGAGCGCAAGCGCGAACTACGACTCCCAGCAGGGCGCACGCGACGTTGTCGACGTTGAGGAGGCAACGCCCGGTCGTGGGGTATTCTGGGGGTTGCAGTTTTGTTCTGGCCCCTTATCCAGCGGATATTCCGATAAGGGCGGTGAGACGGTCCTGGGAGGTGGAGGGAGTAAAACGAGCTTCAGTGAAATTCAAGATTGGGCTGCCTGGTGGCTCACGCCTGTAATACCAGCGCTTTGGGAGGCTGAGCCCAGAGGATCACTTGAGGCTTGGAAACCAGTCTGGGCAACAGTGTGGATCGCCCCCGCCCCCGACCTGTCTGTACAAAAAAAAAAAAAAAAAAATTTGGGGGACGCTCATTGGATGCAGGGTCCTGGACAGACATCAAGAAAACATCAAGATTCCTGTTCTGGGCCAGGTGTGGTGGCTTCAATCTGTAATCCCAGCACCTTGGGAGGCCGAGGCAGGAGAATCACTTGACCCCAGCAGATCCATACCAGCCTGGGCAACATAGGGAGACCCTGTCTCTACAAATAATCAAAAAATTAGCCTGGCATAGTGGTGCACGCCTGTAGTCCCAGCTACTGGGGAGGCTAAGGCGGGAGCATCGCTTGGGCCTAAGAAGGTTGAGGCTGCAGTGAGCTATGATTGCACCACTACACTCTAGCCTGGGCGACAGAGTGAGAATCCTGCTCTGCGGCCAGGAATCGTTTAGCAGACATTTGAGATCATTAATAAGCAGATCAGGCCGGGCGCGGTGGCTCACGCCTGTAATCCTAGCACTTTGGAGGGCAAGGTGGGCGGATGACCTGAGGTCAGGAGTTTGAAACCAGCCTGGTCAACATGGCGAAACCTCGTCTCTAAATATACAAAAACTAGCCGAGCATGGTGGTGGACGCCTGTAATCCCAGCTACTCGGGAGGTTGAGGCAGGAGAATCGCTCGAACCCGGGGGGAGGAGGTTGCAGTGAGCCGAGATCGCGCCACTGCACTCCAGCCTGGGCGACAGAGCAAGACTCTGTTTCAAAAATTAATTAATTAATTAATTAAAAAATAAGCAGGTAGTAGTGATAGGTGGTGACAAATGCCAAAAATAAATATTAGTAAAAGTCGAGAGGCCGGGCGCGGTGGCTCAAGCCTGTAATCCCAGCACTTTGGGAGGCCGAGACGGGCGGATCACGAGGTCAGGAGATCGAGACCATCCTGGCTA
>NW_012120043.1:1087860-1089988 GCF_000951035.1 Colobus angolensis palliatus | reverse complement strand
GTCACTGCCCCGCCCCCGCGCTCACGCAGGTCCGAGGCACCCGTCCCGGCCCCAAGCCCCCCTCTTTAGGCTCTGGGAAAATGCGGAGTTGGGGATGGCGGGGGTTGGGGCTCTGCCTGCTTGGAAAGGGCCTTGTGCCTGGCGCTGTGGGCTGGACCCCAGGGGTGCAGGGAGCTGGGGTAGGGCCTGGGGCTGTCCGACACCATCCGTGCCTCCGTGCACCCAGAGGTTGCACCCTCGCCCCCTGCCCGTGTTCAGGCCAGTGGAGTGGCGGGCGCTCCTGTCCTCTGGAACCCGGGCACCTGAAGAAGGCCCTGCTGGCCGGACTCAGGATGAAGGGTTGGGCCTGGCTCCTCCCCGCGGGCCAGAGCTGTGAGGGTCACTTGGGGCCTGGTCATTCTGGCCCTGGTTCGGGGGGTGCAGAGGGGAAGCCCCGCTCACTTTTCTAGGCATGACCTGTGCACCACATCCTCTCCTGGCTCTCGGGACCTCATATCCAGCTGCCACTCCAGGAAGCTGGGAGGCCTAATAGACTGAATCTCACTCACGGAACCACTTCCCTCCAGTCCCCACTCCAGGGTCGCCCACTGGTGAGGGCGGCATTACTCCAGCCCCAAACCTGGGGTTCCTCTGGAATTCCGCCTGTGCACCCAGCATGGCCACCGGGGCTACCGTCTCTGGCCTAGCAGGCCCCAGCCTCCGCCTGTTTAGTACAGGTACCTTTTCTTCACATAGCCATAGGGAGTCTTTATTAAAAATCGGAAGCCTGGCGGGGTGTGGGGGCTCACGCCTGTAGTCCCAACACTGGGAGACTGAGGCAGAAGGATCTCTTGAGTCCGGGAGTTCGAGACCAGCCTGGACAACATAGCAAGATTCCATCTCTACAAAACAAAAACAAAAAATTAGCTGGGCATGATGGTGCAGGTCTGTAGTCCCAACTACCTTCTGGGCTGAGGCTGGAAAATTGCTTGAATCTGGGAGGTGGAGGTTACAATGAGCCGTGATCGCACTACTGCACTCCAGCCTGGGTGACAGTGCGAGACTCTGTCTCTCCAAAAAGCAAAACCAAAATACAAAAAACCCTGAAGCCTGCCCATGTCATGGTCCTGCTGGGAACAAGACAGTTTCTCTGCTTCCTCCGCAGGCGCTGACCTGCAAACTTTTCTGTCTCGAAACCTTTGCCCATGCAATTCCCATCTGCCTGGCACCAGGTTCCCTGGTGCTGCCCCTGTGCCTGGAGCGCCAGCCATAAGAGAAGGGCTGCCCTTGGAGTTCACAGCTAGCGGAGTGGGGGTCCCACAGCACACAGGAACAGGCAAGGTGCAAGGCATAGGGCCTTGGAGAGACGTAGCAGAGGAGGGGACCCGGACATGGGTTGGGAGCCAAGAGCAGAATCACCGAGACTGTGAAGCTGGAGGAGTTGAAGCAAACCGGGGTGAATCTTTGGCAGAATGGACAAAGAGGGCTGGGTACGGAGCACCTGCAAGGGCAGAGGCGGGGAGGCTGAGCTGGGCCAGCGGTGTCAGCCTTTCTTTGGGATGAGAAAGAGCAGGCGCTGTGGGGTGTTAGGTGTGGGCCCAGCGGGGTTGGGGTGGCGCTCGGGCCAGGCTGGTGGCAGGTGTGTGGCCTGAGTAGCTGAAGGGTGAGGCTCGATGGTCTGAGAGGGAGAAGCAGCAGCAGCTTTGGGACTTGGGTTTGGGTTTCTGCAGGTGTCGTTCTGATGTCACCCCACGAGCAGACCCATGTGAGGGCACGTTTGGACCCCATGGGCCCAGCTTCAAACCGGTCTGTGATCGCTGTCACACAGGACAGGGGCCAGGAGGGGCATGGCGAGCCCTCCACAGTGGCAGAGGGGACCTGCGTGGGGCAGCAGGCGAGGCGCCTGTACCCAGAGACCTTGGGCTGCGATTGTGCCCGAGGGGCCCTGGCTGTGCCGCCCCAGAACCCCCACGGACCAAGCAACGTGAGAGGGGAGTCCGTGTCCCCCTGGACCCCACCCCCTCCTGCGCACGCGGCGCACCTCGGGCTGCACAGAGTCGTGCATTCCAGGACACCCCGAGCTGCGTCCCTGGGACCTCAAGACCGGGCGAGGTGAATCGTGCCGATGGGCCGGGGGCGGGGCTCGGCC
>NW_012120043.1:1086967-1087500 GCF_000951035.1 Colobus angolensis palliatus | reverse complement strand
GGGGACCGAGCTGCGGGCCTTGCGCCCCCAACCTGGCTGCCTGGAGAGGGATCCCCGCCCAGGCCCCGCCCCAGCCTCAGTTTCTCCCTGTGAGGTCGGGCGAGGACGATGGCGTCTCGGCTCAGCCCTGGCGTCGGGTCCCTGCCTCCCCTCGCTCGCCATCCCCACCCCTTGGCCGGCTCGGGGGTGCGGCGCTGCCCCGTGGGGAACCTCCGCCCTCGACTCCCGCAGTCGCCTCCGCCAGGAGTCCCCCTCTTCCCCTCGGCCTCCTGCCATCTTCCCCGGCCTCCGGTCACCATTCTGCGCCTGTGCCCCACCCCCTCCAGCCTGAACTCATTTCCCGACCTACATATGCGGCCCCTTCCCCCAGTACCAGGGCCCGGGCAGCCTGTGACCGGGAGCGCTGAGGACAGCAGCCCCAGCCGGGAGCCTGCCCGGCTTTGGGTCTTAGTTTCCCGCTGTCGTGTGTGCGCGGAAGCCGGGTAGGGGCAGGAGTGGCTGCCGCCTCTGCGCTCCTCTCGCTCCGGGAGAGG
>NW_012120043.1:1085344-1086821 GCF_000951035.1 Colobus angolensis palliatus | reverse complement strand
GCTCAGCACCGGGGGACCTCCACCTCCCAGAGTCGTGGGAGTCGTGACCCGGGGGCGCACGCCCAGCCCCTGCGCACCTCCCCCGCGCGCGGGCAGCGGGAGGTCTCCCTCTACCCAACCATGGCGGAGTGGGCCCTGCCAGGGTGTAGCTGAACTTCTTGGGGCGGGGGTAGTCCCCCACCCCCGTGATGGGGCGGACAGGGCATCTGGAGTCCCTCTCTAGCTGGCTGCACCGCCTCGTTGTCCCCATTCCTCCCAGTGCTTGCGCTTCCCGTCACCCAGCTCCAGGGCCCGGCGCTATCTTGCAGGACAGGCCGCACCGGCCGTATGCAGTTGTGATGGGCACAGGCGCACCCTCCGAGGGCCAGGCCTCCTCCCCTGCCATGGGGATGTAAGATGGAGGTCCAGAGAGAGCCCCCCGGGCCCTCCGTCCAGAGCCAAGCCGGGTGGAGGCTGCCTCCGGCTCTGCTGCCTCTCCATGAGTCACTGGCCCCTGTGTGGGCTCCTGGCCCCACAGGGAAGACCTGGCTTGTCTGCAGTGGCTCCTGGAGGAGAAGCAGGCCTAGCTGGAGCTGACCAGGCCTCCTCCCTACAGGGCCCTCCTCCCCAGTTCGGAATGCAGCCCACAGCCACCATGGCCACAACCGCCGCTGCCACCACCACTACCACCACCACTACCACCGCCACGGTAGCCCTGACGACGTCGTGGGACAACGCCACTGGACGCCCCACGGTGGGTGCAGGGGACAGGTGGGAGGGGCAGGAGGTCGTCCAGGCCAACAGCACCTGACCCCCCCGCATGCCCGCAGGCAGAGCCAGACCCCATCCTGGACAACTACGTGCTGCTGGTGGTGGTGATGTCGCTGTTCGTGGGGGGCACGCTGGTGGTGTTGTCCGGTGTCCTGCTCCTCTGCAAGCGCTGCTGGGACGTCCACCAGCGCCTCAACAGGTGCGAGGCCCCCACCTCGGCTGGGCAGGTGCATGGTGGTTGTGGGCACCAGTCGGGTATGGGGGACCTACCTCACTGGTTTCTGAGTCACAGGGCGGGCTGTGCCTCTGGAGACTGGGTGATGCACAGGGCCTTGGCTTGGGACAGAGAGCCGAGACCCACTGCGGCTCTCTGGGCCCTTGGTGCCACTGTGCTCTCCCGATGTCTCTCCCAGGGCCATGGAGGAAGTGGAGAAGACCACCACCACCTATCTGGACAACGGCACCCACCCGGCCCAAGGTGAGGTGCTGGCCAGCCCAGCTGCGCGCCCGCCTGTCCATCTGCCCCTTGGCCACCCGCCGCCCCCTCGGGCCGCCTGACCGTCTGTGTCTGTCTGTCTCCCCCACCAGACTGGGCGCAGCTCGATTCCGACTCATCTCTGTTTCCTTAACGCCCAGGCGTAGGTGGGCCCAGGCGCGTGCTGAGCGAGTGAGTGTGTGAGCGGATGGACGAGTGTCCCTCGCCCCACCCGCCCGGCCGCCCGTGCCG
>NW_012120043.1:1081152-1085151 GCF_000951035.1 Colobus angolensis palliatus | reverse complement strand
TCCCGGGACCAGGCGCCTGGCGCGGCCCACCCGGGGCCCACCCTCTCCTGCCTCTTCACGCAGACCCCGACTTCCGGGGGGAGGACCCCGAGAGCCAGGATGCGGAGACTGAGCGCTTCCTGTCCACCAGCTCCACCGGCCGCAGGGTTTCCTTCAACGAGGCCGCGCTGTTCGAGCAGAGCCGCAAGACGCAGGACAAGGGCCGCCGGTAAGCAGGGTGGCGTCAGGGGGTACCCCAGGGCCTGTCTGAGGTCATGGCTGCTCAGGACAGGGGAGGAGCTGGGCGCAGAGGCTGCAGGGACCAAGGCGGAGGCCCCTGAACTGGGACTGTGCGGTGGGGCGGCCTTGGCCGGCAGGGTGGATGGCAGAGCGCAGCAGCTGCGCCATCAGGCATGGGAGGTGGGCAGGCTCTGACGGCCAGACACTGTCGCAGGTACACACTGACGGAGGGGGACTTCCACCACCTGAAGAACGCTCGGCTCACACACCTGCACCTGCCGCCCCTCAAGATTGTCACCATCCATGAGTGTGACTCGGGTGAGGCCAGCTCGGCTGCCACGCCCCACCCAGCCACCTCTCCCAAGGCCACCCTGGCCATCTTCCAGGTGAGCCTATGGGCAGCAGCCATCGGGGTTCCTCGGGGGATGAGGGGACAGCCCCAGGGACTCCTGGACCCCCACGCCCTCCCTCACTCTCTTTCAGGGTGGCCCTCATCTTGGGATGGGCGAGGTGGGGTGGAGCAGGGCAGGGAGCCGAGCCCAGCATGCCCCGCGTCTGCCCATGCCCCTCACCCACCCATGCTCTTTGACCTGTCACTGCTTCCTCCCCCACCTGGCTCTGTCCCACAGCCCCCGGGGAAGGCCCTCACGGGCCGCTCCGTGGGCCCCAGCTCCGCCCTGCCAGGTGACCCCTACAACTCGGCCGCGGGCGCCACTGACTTTGCAGAGATCAGCCCCTCGGCATCTAGCGACTCTGGGGACGGCATCTCGGTGAGGGCCCCTGCGCATCCCCCACGGTGTCCACAGCCCGGGAGGCTCCTTCCCCTCCCTGCCCCCAATCCAGGACCAACGTCAGCCTATGACCTCCCACCCACCACGGCCCTCCTTGGCCCGCCGGGTCATTGCACGTGGGAGAAAGCCGGAGCCGACTGCACGCCGGACACAGGCGTATACTCACATGTGCAGGGAGCACCCCAGGCTCCTACTTCATTGACATTCCCTAGGCACCGAAGAGGGTGCACCACTCCTGCCCTCCCTCACCTGCAGCCCACGCCGTGGGCGAGAGAGCTCCTAGACACGCACCTCCTCCTCTCTCCAAACCCCGTGTTCAGGGTCCTTCCCCTGAGGGCAGAGCACCCTAGTGTAGCCCACCCAGCCACCGAACGCCCCTCCTCATGCCTCTGCCCCTCTCCGAGCAGGTACCCCTCTCTGTCCCAGTGATGGGGGGCCCTTGGGACTGTCTCCCAACCTCGGGCCATCTGGGGCCAGCACACGGGGCCAGGAAGAGGTCTTAGTCTGAGCGCCGTCTCTGTTCCCTGCCAGTTGGATGCCAGTACCAGGAGCACCAAGGCTGGAGGGCCCGGGGCTGCAGCAGGACCTGGGGAGGTGGGCCCGGGATCCGGGACAGGTACCGTTCTGCAGTTCCTCACCCGCCTGCGCCGCCATGCCAGCCTGGACGGGGCCAGCCCCTACTTCAAGGTCAAGAAGTGGAAGCTGGAGCCCAGCCAGCGGGCAGCCAGTCTGGACACGAGAGGTGAGCTGTGGCACCTGGTAGAGAGTGGCCCCTGCGGGCTTGGTGGTGGCTGCCAGGGGCTGCCCTGGACATCCAGGAGCAGGAGGTTGTGGGCTGGGTGGGGAACCAATGTTCTGGGGCCTGGCCCTGCCCAGTCTGCCAGCGGGCGTCCTGCCTGAGGTTCTGCAGGTGGCTGGGAGGGCTGAGTGTGCGGGCAGCTTGAGCCAGACCCACCTAGCTCCGGTGCTCTGTGCAGGAAGGCTTTGCACGCCCTGATTGCTCTCAGGCCATTGGGGCACCCAGGATGAGGTGGTAAACGAGGCTGTCAGGGGCCACCTGGTCACTGTGCAGCGTAGAGGGTGGGGCCTGGGGCCTGCATCCCCTCCTGGCCACGCTGGGCTCTCATCCCTGGGAATGTGAGCGGAAGGTGAGTTCTCCAGGGGCCCCTCCCTCGCCCGCTGGCCAGAGCATCAGCTGCTGTGTGACCTTGGCCAAGGCCTTCTGCCTGTCTGGGTTCTGGCTTCCTCTGACACGAAGTAAGTGTTGGACTGCGCCTGGGGTCAGCAAACATTTCCCATCAGGCCCGGATGGTAGTATTCGTGGGGTTATGGTCAGAGAGGCTATGTGTCCACAACTCGGTGCTGCTCTTGAGGCAAGGAAGCAGCAAGAGGCACTGTGTGACGAATGCACGTGGCTGTGTGCCAGAAAAACTTACAGAAGTTGGGGGGTGGGGGCGGCACTTTGCCCTCTGGGCTGTAGCACATAGATCTCTGGACTGTTTAACAGTAGTCCTGGCCGGGCGCGGTGGCTCAAGCCTGTAATCCCAGCACTTTGGGAGGCTGAGACAGGTGGATCACGAGGTCAGGAGATCGAGACCATCCTGGCTAACACAGTGAAACCCCATCTCTACTAAAAAAAATACAAAAAATTCGCCGGGCGAGGTGGCGGGCACCTGTAGTCCCAGCTACTCGGGAGGCTGAGGCGAGAGAATGGCATAAACCCGGGAGGCGGAGCTTGCAGTGAGCTGAGATCCGGCCACTGCACTCCAGCCTGGGCGACAGAGCGAGACTCCGTCTCAAAAAAAAAAAAAAAAAAAAAACAGTAGTCCTTCAATTCTGCAGGCCTTGGGTCAGGCAGGATCCTGGAGACAGGGCTGCCTTTTCTGGGCTTGCAGGAGTGTGTGGCGGGAGAAGAGGGGTCCTATCTGTAGCTCTGGCAGCAGGGCTGGGGCAGCCCAGAGGGGGTGGGGCCCTGCTCTGCCTTGTGGAGGGGGTGGCAGGTCCAGTTGTCAGGTGAGGCCAGGACAGGGGACAAATGCAGAGAGAAGGTACTGTCAGCGTGACAGAGGACATGCCATCAGACGGTGGGAGACCCCTGTATTGGGGCCTGGCTGCAGCCCGCGGGGGTGGGGTGAGTTCTCCCAACCCCCAGCCCCAAGGTAGCTAGGGCCCAGAGAGGGGAAGGCCTCCTCCTCTGGCTGCCCCGGTCCCGCTGAGAGAATCCAGATCTTGAGATGAATGGGGCCCTGGTGGCAACTAGAGACATTTAGAGTCCAGTGTGCTTGCAGCACAACCCAGAACCTGTTTGCTGGGTAACTGCCTCCTTGCCCCGGGGCCTGCCCACTCAAGCTTCGCTGGGGAGGCTGTTGGGAGAAGGAGGCCGAGGCAGGGGTGGGGCAGTCCCCCAGCGCTCCCCAGACCAGGGTGGAGCTGGCAGGAGAGGGCACCTCTCTCTCTCTCCTCATTAGTCCCCACCAAGGCTGTATGTGACTCTCTCATGCCTTCCATAGTTTGAGCCAGGCTGTGCAGGCCACTAGGTGTCCAAGACACGTCCTTATGAGTGGCCACACGTTGGCCAGGGCTGCCCTGGGGCACTACCAGTGCCTGAGGCCCTTCTACTCACTTGCTTTCTGACCCTGCCCTGCCCAGGCTCTCTGGTCCTAGCATCTCTGCCCTCCGTGCCTCAGTTTCCTCACCTGTACTCCAGGGTGTACATAGAGCCACAGTCCACACCCACCTGGCCTGGGGAGATGCCAGCCGGGGTCTGGCCCAAGCCAGGGCCCACTTCTCTGTGCATGTGTGTGATAGGGCACAGGTGTGGTACCCGTGTTCTGTGTGTGGGGGGGCACAAGCATTTGTGTGGAGGGGCACAGGTGTTGTGTGGCGGGCGCAAGCATTCTGTGTGGGGGGGGGCACAGGCGTTTTGCGTGTGGGGTGCAGGGTGGAGGTACGTGCTGGCTGACGCTGGCGGCACATCCCCTGCGTTCTA
>NW_012120043.1:1073475-1074752 GCF_000951035.1 Colobus angolensis palliatus | reverse complement strand
ACATGCCGGCTGACGCTGACGGCACATCCCCTGCGTTCTGGGTGGGCGGGCACAGGCGTTCTGTGTGTGTTGGGGGGGGGGCGCAGGCGTTCTGCATGTGGGGTGGAGGGTGGAGGTACATGCGGGCTGAAGCTGACGGCACATCCCCCGCGCAGGTTCCCCCAAGCGGCACCACTTCCAGCGGCAGCGGGCAGCCAGTGAGAGCACGGAGCAGGAGGAGGGGGGCGCCCCCCACGAGGACTTCATCCAGTACATCGCCAGGGCTGGCGACGCCGTGGCCTTCCCACGCCCCCGTCCCTTTCTGGCCAGCCCGCCCCCTGCTCTCGGCAGGTATTTTTCAGTAGATGGAGGTGCTAGGGGTGGACCTGTGGGCCCTTGCCCCGCTTCGCCCCCCCACTAGGCGGCCCAGGGAGCGCTCTCCAGGCCCCGTGGACACGCGCTCACCCGCCTCCAGCAGCAAGGCCCCTCCCAGAGGCTGACTCACTGGGGCCACCTCTCCAGCATGGACCAGAGAAGGGAAGCAGGGAGAAACTGGGTAAGGGTAGGGGGGTGGGTGGGAGGTGGGGCCCCACCCCCGACGATGGCGCTGGTACTGCCGCTTGCTAGTGGAGAACGAGGCCTGAAGGGTTCTGCTGTGGTCCCGGGCCCTCTCCCACCCCCACCATGCTCCCGAGGGCTGGGCAGACCCTTCTCAGAAACTGCTGTGACCACTCTGGCCAGCAGCACCCCTGCCCCAACCCCAAGGGCAACTTTCCTGAAGCCCAGGGCCCATGTCAGTGGGATGGGAATGGGGCGTGGGGCTGGGGCAGAGCAGGGTTCCTGGGGCAGCCCTGGTCTGGGGAGTGACCCTCACGTCTGTGCACCGTCCTCCTGCTGTTTATCCAGCATGGGTGGGCAGAGAGCCCTAGCCTGGAGCAGGGGCTGAGCTGGACTCAACCGCATCCAGTCTACCCGCTGCGGCTCCCACATTCACTGGGAGGCTGGGAAAAGGTGACTCCCAGGGAGAAGCGTGTTGACTCTTCCTGGGAGCTTCCAAGGGAAGGGCCCCCGCCGTCTGCAGTCCAGCATGGAGGCACCCTGCTTAAGAAGCAGGCGCTGCAGCTCAGGGTCAATGCAAGACCCGTTCCCTGCAAAACACACCGGCCCATTTTAAAGCGCTCACCTTCCAGGGCCTGCCCGAGTCCCGAGTCCCAAGTCCCACCCGGGCCCACCCTCCCTGATCCAGAGGGCGGGTGGCCGGCCAGGGAGGGGACGCGGGGCTCGGCCGGGCTCTGACG
>NW_012120043.1:1060056-1071875 GCF_000951035.1 Colobus angolensis palliatus | reverse complement strand
TCCCGCCCCCGAGTCCCCAGTGCCCTCCGCATGTGAATGGCGCCCGCCCCGCTGCCGCCCCATCCATGTTGAGACGCGAACAAAATCCAGACGGTCAGGTCCAAGCTTCCCAAGCTTTATTTATTGCCAAATTCGGGCGCCCTCGCCCGCACCACGCCCTCCGAGCCCCCGCCGCGTCTGCACCATCCCGCGATGGCGTTTCTCGTGTTTTTGTTTTCTGGATGATTATAAATACTGACTGCACACTCGTGCTCGCTCGGAGTTTTCTCTGGGGTCCCAAGAGCGCAGTGGCCTTGGGGGAGGTGAGGGGTCCTGCCCTCAGACCGGGCCGCCGAAGCAGGGTGACCCGAGCGCGCAAAGGCAGCTGCGACGTGAGCCCAACCCCACGCCCCCCCCCGCCACCCAGCAGCTCCCAAACACCCCTCACAGCCACAGCTCAAATCCACCTTTTATTTTTTCTTAAAAAAAAAAAAAGAAAAAAATGGAACCAACCAAACAAAACCAAAGTGGCCGCGCGGCTTCGGGCGGTGCTGCATGCATGGCAGGGCCAGGAGCCTGGTCTCCACACCCGCCCGCTGGTCTGCGGCGGGGACTGCGCTGGGCGCCCTGCGGAGCACGAGGCCACGGGCGGGGCCAGTAGTCTCCACGTAAAGTGCATCGAGGCCGCCTCCCTCCTCCCTCGCCCGCTCGGGAAGGCTCCGCCCCAGGCTGCAGAGTCAACAAGCGTGCACTGCCCGGCGGCCGAGGGGAGGGCTGTGCCCGGTCCCTGCTGTCCCCCTGCCCGGCCCTGCAGGGTGCTCCGGAGGTCCTGGGGCGCGGTCGGCACAGAGGCATGGCAGCCACCTCTCCGGGAGGGCGGGCGGGACCGGCAGGAAGACTGAGGGCCTGGTGCGGGCACCTGGCGGGGCTCCTGGACACGGGCTGCAGGGGGGAGGGAGGACGGAAGAGGTCAGCCTGGGTACCGGTTCTCCGCTTCCCGCGGGCTCCTGGGAGGATGGAGAAGCTGAGGTGCAGTCATCCGGCTACCGGACTCCAGTGGGGCAGCAGGGGAGGCCAGGGAAGGCCACCCTTGAGTCACTCCCGGGGTACATTAAGTGTAGCCTCTTGCAGTAGGGTCTGGCAGGCTCTGACGCTGGTGGATGGGCTGTGAGCACCCATTTGGGGGATAGACATGTAACTCAGGCAGTGGCCCCCAAAACCTGGGAGAGGGGCTGTGGCAAGGCAGGGGGTTCAGCCTTGGGCTCCCATCCACCCCGCATCCTCAGCAGGTGACAAGGGTCTCTGACATCTGGGGCTGGGGCTGGGAGAGGGAGCAGGCACACAGGGAGAGACAGGGCAGCGTCTGGCACGACTCAGCCTCAGCCAGACCTGGCAGCTGGCTCAGAGCCTGGGGTAGCCCAGCAGGGCCATGGAGGTCGCTGTTGCCCCCACCACCACCCACCACCCACTCATGCCTCAAAAGCTTCTGGGCTGAGCCCAGCGTGAGCCTTTCCTGGGAGTAGCCCACGCGTAGGGAGGGGGCGCCAGGCCCAGGGCAGGGTCCTCTGCACCCACTCAAGAGATGGCTGTGAGGATGGCATGACCCCCCCAGAGTCCCACCACACGTAGGCCTCCGTGACCAGCACGCTAGCCAGACACCAGGCCCGGAGATACCACCCTGTGGGGATTGCTACGTGGCCAAGCTACCCAAAGGCTACATGGCAACTCTGCGCAGCTGTGTGACAGTCGCCATGACTGGCGTGGGCTATGCTCATGGCTGCCTGTGGCATCCATGCGGTGTCCCCACATGCCCCACCCGGGTCCCGCCGCGCCCCACCTGCAGGTGGCCACCCTCACTGCTGCTTGCAGGCTGACAGCCGGCGGATCTTGCTGCTGGCGGAGCAGGCCTTGCGGGCAGGGTTGGGGGCCCGGCCCTCCGCCTTGGATTTGGTGCTCAGCTGCGCCGCCTCCGTGCCGTTCATACACACGGCCTTGGGGAGGCCCCGGCTCTGTCCATTCTGACTGGCCTCCTCTTCTGGGACCTGTCCTGGGAGGGAGACGGCAAGTGTGGCCTGAGCCGAGGGCCGCACCCCCAGAGCCGCAGGAACCTGGCTGGCCCCCAGCACAGGGAGACACTGACACCTGTGGCCCAGGCCATGCCCGCTCCCGGGTCAGGCCCAAGTCTCTCCAGTCTGAAATGCTGTCCCCCAGCAGCTCTGGGAGGCACCCCCAGGGGATGAGCCTCCCACAGATGGCCTGGGAGGAGTGTCCCCTCCACCCCGTCTGCTGCACCTGCCATGGCCCCAGGTGGAACCCCACCCAGGTACGGTCTACAGGGCCTCCTGAGGAGGCGGCAAGCTGACAGGGCAGGACCCTCCCGTGCTCCCCTGGGGTGCCCTGGCCCATGGCTGGTTCTAAAGGTGCAGGAGCCACAACATGCTCACCTGTGAGGACACAGGAGGGCCAGGCTCAGGCCAGGCACACGAAATGCCAGCACAGAACCACATGGTGGGTAGAGCTCAGCTTGCCAGGGCCCCCAGCCGCCCCCAGTCTCTGCCAGCCACCAACCAGCACCAGCACCTTGTGAAACTCACAGGCCTGGGGCTGCCCACCCTGCCCAGGTGGACAATGTCCTCATAATGGTGGGGGAAAGTGCAGGAAGCTGCCCACATGCTGTCCCTGCCAGGAGTTGTGGTGGTCCGTGAGGACTCTGCCAACACACTGGCTGCCGAGCCACCCCCGAGGCCCCTCCCAGGTGACGTCAGTGGGAGGCTGCCCTGTGCTGCCCCAGAGCTCATGTGCCCAGTGCAGAGCCCCAGCTCCGAGAAGGGGCCAGTGGCTGACTCAGCAGCTTCCAGGATTTGCCACACACCTGCCCCCGTGTGCACAGGAAGTCACTGGCTTTAAAAAGGCACCTTGGGCCGGGCACGGTGGCTCACGCCTGTAATCCCAGCACTTTGGGAGGCCGAGGCGGGTGGATCACGAGGTTAGGAGTTTGAGACCAGCCTGACCAACATGGTGAAACCCTGTCTCTACTAAAAATACAAAAATTAGCCGGGCGTGGCGGCGCACGCCTGTAATCCCAGCTACTCAGGAGGCTGAGGCAGGAGAATTGCTTGAATCCGGGAGGCGGAGGTTGCAGTAAGCCGAGATTGTGCCACGGCACTCCAGCCTGAGCGACAGAACAAGACTGTCTCCAAAAAAAACAAAAAAACAAAAAAAAACCTTGATCAGGAGGCACCAATTGCACCCATAGGTCTGAGCTTACACCCAGCCCATCTCTGCTGGGGCAGACCCTGTGCCCACTCCCATGGGGCCAACCTGGTAGACAAGGTGACCCAGCTCTGCATCAGTGGGCACAGCCGCCACCAGGGCCCTACCCCCACGAGGCACTGGGACCATCGGTCCCCTCTCCCACCCCACACTCCTGTCTGTGCTGGTGCCCAGGACCTAGCCCAAGCCCCTTCCCTGGGTTCTGGGTGTCGGCAGCAGGACCCCCATCCTGGGTAGGGACAGGCAAGGCCAAAGTGGAGCCATGCAGGGGCCGATGCAGCAGCCCAGGCTGAGTGCGGAGGACACCCTGGCCCAAGGTGCTGGGCTGTCCTGCCCCGATGCAAGCGGGCTCTGCGGGTCAGGGATGGGCTCACGCTGAAGCCTCAAGTTGAGCCTGTCCCTGGCGCCTGAGCAGTGGAAAGGGCGTCAGCACCTGAGCACCCAGTGCCGAGTACCGAGGCCTCAGGCATGCCGAGTGGTCCCGGCAGACCCCCCTCTGCTGGGTACTCCTTCCCGCCACCCACAGTGGGCTCAGCAGGGTCATGAAAAAGGTGGCCCAGCCCCTGCCCTCCTCCCCAGCACCTCACCCCAGGGCAGCCCACACAGGGCAGTCTCACACAGGCCTGGAGGGAAGCCAGTGCCGGGTCCTGGCTCAGGGATCCTGGCCTGCAGGGGCGGCCGTGAGGGTCAGCGTGTGGTCCATGTCCCAGCAAGGGCTCTGGCGGCCTGCCTGGGCTGGCCCTGCCCTAATTGGCCCTCCTGCCTGGGATTTGCCTGACTGCCCGTCTTGGGACCCCGGAGCTCTGAAAAGCAGAAGGCCCTGGATCTGGGGTCAAATTGCAGCCAGGCCCCAAGGACGGGCGCCATGAGGGGACCCTACCTCCCAGCACACCCCGGTGACCAGGGTGCCCAGCAGCACCTCCCGTCCCAATGGACGCAACGGCCGCGGTGCTGCAAATGCAAGAGCTCAGGAGGCGAGACCCTTTGACCGTGGGGGCCTCCACACACTGTACCCTCCTGGGGGGCCCCTACATGCTGCACCCTCTTGGGGAGCCCCCACACTGTGCCCTCCAGGGGAGCCCCCCACACACTGCACCTCCTGGAGCCCCCACTGTGCTCTCCTGGGGTCCCCACACTGTACCCTCCTGGGGACCAGCTACTGAGCTGAGCCTAGAGGTTTGCTGAGGGGCCCGGGGTGCTGAGGGATGTAATGGGGGGCTCTCTGCAGGGCCCCCACTATTCTGGGACCCTTGGGCCCGGGGGTGGTCCTTGTCCACTGGATCTTCACATCCCAACCTGCCTGGCGTACCCCCCTTCTCAGGCTGGCCCTGCCCACCACGTCACGCTGAAACTGTGCAACAGAAAGCCCCCGCCATGCTGCAGCCCGAGCACAGCAAGCAGACACCTGCAGACACACTGCACAACTCTTTATGACACAGCCCGGCCCCAGGCGGAACAGAGGCAGGCCGGAGCGTGGCGGGGAGGGGCTGGCTGCCAGTGCAGGCCGCCCCTATGCTAAGGCCCTGAGCTCCTCCTCGGGCACTACTGCGGCGCCGGCCGCAAGGCTTCCTCTCCTGAAAGGTCTGAGCCCTCGCTCTTCTGTGAGCCGTGATCCGCTCTAAGCCCTGCCTCAGACGCCTCCTCGCCACCTGGGGAAGAAGGGCGGCCGGCATCAGGGCCAGCGGGCAGGCCTCAGGGATGGTGGGAGGGAGGGCCACTGGACCCTCTCATGCCGGCTGTCTGAGGGGCCACCCTGCACTTTGGCTCTCACCCGCCCTCCCCCAACCCTGGGGCTCCCCGCCTGCTCCTGCTGGGGCTCAGGCCAAGGCCGGTGGGCGGTGCCTGGCTAGGCAGCACCCGAAGAGACGCCTGGGGAACCCTCCTGGCCACAGAGGCCTTGGCCAGTGCCCCCGCTGCCCCCACTGCCCCGGCGCCTTTCAGCCGTTTCCCAGCTGCCCCCAGGGCGGAGGCGGCCTGCAGGTGGGCTGGAGGCTTCGGGGACATGGGATTGGTCACCAGAGGGCAGAAGCTGTCCTCACTGCAGACAGGCAGGCGCCCTGCTCCTGTGGGACGTCACGGCCGAGTTAGCAGAGCTGGGCAGGGGCCCCCACCAGACTCACCGGGCACCGTGAAGTCCTGAGTGTAGATGATGTCGTCCTCGATGTCAAAGAGGTCCTCGTCCTCATCCGCGCCGTGCAGGTCCTCCAAGTACGGCACCACAGTCATGCTGCGCCACCGGTCCTTGGTGTCCGGGCTCGGTGGGATGGGCACCGGCGCCTCAGCCGGAGGGTGTTTCTTCCGGAACCAGCTGCAAACACCCAGAAGCAGTGGTGCCTGTCAGGCTTGCACCAGGACGGTGCAGCTGCCCAGCCTGGCTCCTCTGTGCTCAGGGTACCTGCTGCACGCTCAGGAGCCGGAACCAGGCTGCGCACTGGGTGGCTATGACCACAGACGCTCAGCCATGCCCCCCGGAGCAGGCAGGCTGCCAGGACCTCAGTCTGTAGCCCTGACCTCACTCCAAGCCTGACAGATGTCCCCTCCACCCTGAGGCCTGACCCCCTGCCACGCCCAGCCTCAGGCCTGTCTCCAGGTGGCACTCAGAAGCTAGCACCCACCAGACGGATGTCAGCAAAGGCCAGAAGGGGGCCTGGGGGGCCATGAATACATCCTAACCCAGGAGGCTATGGGGGCAGCCGCAGCACCTGCCAGGCTCCCAGCTGCCCCTGAGCTACGCAGAGATCCCCAAGGCACAATCAGCACCAGTGCCTCAGCGGCCCGGACACTCCCACTCCCAGAGCCGGTCTCTGGGGAGCCTCGGGGCTCGAAGGGGCTCCAGCACAGGGCTCAAGGGACTCCAGGGGCTGGTGCAGAGGAGCAGAGCCGACGAGGCGAGGGAGGTTGCACTGCAGGGCCTGCTGTCCCCGCCTGCTGCTCTGTCTTCCCTGTCACAGAGCTGCGTGCCCTTGGCTGGATCCCAACCAGACCATGCTGCTGGGAGCCCCAGGAGGAGGGTAGAAAGAGAGGCTCTCGCCAGTGTTCGGGGCCAGCTGTGCCTTTCCCGGTGTGTCTCTATGCCTAGGGCAGGGACGGATGCACATCCTCACTCAGACCCCAGCTCGGACAAGGCCTGTCTGGCCAGTAACAGGGCACTGCCCAGAGAACCCACTCAGGCCCTGAGAACTGCGGGCGCTGCAAGGGGTCTGCCCCAGCCCAGCACCCCCACCATGCCCTGCTCTGGCGCCCACTCAACCCGCTGCCCACGTGGCCGGCCTCCCTGCGGTCTCGGCCCCACGGCCTCTGGGGCCGCCCACCTGTGCTGCCGGATCTGCCGGATGGAGAACCTCTTGGCCGGCTCGTACTCAAGCATCCCTGAGGAGAAGCCGGCGAGGAGCCAGTCAGCCGCGCACAGGCCCGAGACCCCGCCAACCGTCCCGCCTGACCAGCCTGATGTCAGGCCCCAGGTGATACCTGGATGCTCGCAAGGGGGACCCTCGCCCAGATGGCCTCCCTGACAGAGGCCACTCCAGGGGACAGGCCGGGGACAGCCTCTGCGTGGCTGGCTGGGAGACAGGGCTGGGCTGGACGGCCAGGGCGGTTCCATTCTCCCAAGGCCACTGGGCAGACGGACGGCCAGCCAGTGCCACCTGCTGCCCACACACAGGAAGTGCAGCAGGACGAGCCTGCAGGCCAGGGAGCCCCGAGGGCGGGGCTGGGGGAGGCGCAGGGCGGCACTGCTCTCAGGGGTGGGAGTTCAGAGGTGAACAGGGTCCAGAAGCAGGCGGAGCTGACGGACCCGGCAAACCAGGCCCTAGTGGGAGGCCGGCCTCTCCACTCAGTCCTCTCAGTGCCTGCAGGGGTCTCGGGGCCAGTAGACCCCCACCTAACACCCCCCACCCTGCATTTCTGCACGAAAGCCCCGCCTCCCTGGGGCTGTGGGCAGAGGGACGAGGCCCCCACCTTTCAGCAGGTCGGAGAGTGGGGGGCCACAGTCACCCGGGATGGCGTAGCTCCCCTTCCCGATGTTCTCAAACAGCTTGTAGATGTTGTCCCCTTCGAAGGGGTACAGACCCGTGGTGATGTTGTAGCTTCATTTCGAGGGGAGAGAAGAAAGGTGTGGTCAGTCAAGGTGGTCGATGCCCCGGGAGCCCCACCTCTGCCCCAGGGACGGAGCCCTCGCATGGCTGCTGGACCATAGGCCCTGAGGACTCAAGGACACCTCTGTCTTCACCGCCTCCCACTAGTGGAGGCCATGGGGCAAGAGGGGAGCGTCCTCTGGACCCACCTGGGGAAGGGGCCTGGAGCCACTCTCACCCGCCCAGCTTCCCTGTGGGGCTCTGCGAGGGGGGTTGGTTGTGACACTCTGTGAAGATCCCTGACAGGCCAGGCTGCATGTCACACGGGTGAACCACCATCTGTCGTGTGAGCTACATCTCCATAAAGCAAGCACCCCCAGCGGCTGTGGCCAGCGAGGGTCTAGGCTGGTGGCTATGCCCTGCACCCACAGGCCAGGAGCTGCCCAAGATGCAGAGGCCCCTCCGAGCTCTGCGTGTGGCGAGTGCCGGGGCAGGGCTGGGGCACTTACAGGGTGACCCCAGCTGACCAGATGTCCACCTTGAAGCCGGAGAAGGTGTCCAGGCCGTTGGCAATCTCGGGTGGCTGGAAAGCCGGGGAGCCCTGGCTGGTCCGGCAGGTGTCATCCGCCGCAAACGGGTGCAGTGCCTGTGGCAGTGCCGTGCAGCCCTCAGGGAGTGCCCGGGAGGGGGCGCCCCAGGGCCCCCCCTAGCACGTGCCTACCTCGGCCACGCCCAGGTCGGAGATTTTGAGGGTGCCCCCGGTGGTGAGCAGCAGGTTCCCGGGCTTGATGTCCTTGTGCACGATGCCCTGGCTGTGCAGGTACTCCAGGCCGTCAATCAGCTGACAGAAGTACCTGCGGGCAGCACACACCTGTCTTGGGACCGAGGCCTCCCTGTCCCTCACAGGGGTCCCCCCTGCAGCCACCTGGGAGCCTCCCAAACACCACAGGCCCAGCTGGGGAGTCACAGAGGTCCAGGCACACAGGACAGAGGAAAGCTGGGTCCAGTAGGGAGCCAGGTCTGCGCCTGCAGTGACCACCCTCATCCAGCCCAGCCGAGTCGCGTCTGGCAGGGCCCCGAATGTCCACAGGTCTCATTTCCCTGTGGGCCACAGGCCGGCGGCACCCCAAAGCCTTGCTGAAACAGCAGGCCCCTCCCTGCCCGCTGCAGTCCTGCAGCAGCAAGGGGCCCTGACTCTGCGGCCAACAGATCTGCACCCAGGAGGTCTGGTCGGGGCAGGTGGCTGCTGGGACAGGATAGGGGCGGGCCGCCGGCCTCAGGCAGCAGGCCCAGCAAAGATGGAGGCAGGAGGTTGACAGCAGCCCTGCCTGTGGATGCCACACACGAGAGTCCCCAAAACGGTTTTTAAAAACTTGGGCCTTCACAGGGTGGGGCGTGGTGGCTCACGCGTGTAATCCCAGCACTTTGGGAGGCCGCGGCAGGTGGATCACGAGGTCAGGAGTTTGAGATCCTGGTGAACACAGTGAAACCCCGTCTCTACTAAAAATACAAAAAATTAGCTGATCGTGGTGGCGGGGGCCATGGTCCCAGCTACTCAGGAGGCTGAGGCAGGCGAATGGCGTGAACCAGGGAGGTGGAGCTGGCAGAGAGCAGAGATCGCACCACTGCACTCCAGCCTGGGCGACAGAGTGAGACTCCGTCTCAAAAATAAATAAATAAATAAAATAAATAAAAAACTTGGGCCTTCATGTCAATGAAGATCAGGACAAGCAGTGTGGCCACAGGGAAAGGAGCCTGCCCGGCCCGGCCCCCAGCCCCCGCTTCACCCTAGCCCCTGCCCTGCGCACACACCCGTGGGCCTGGCACACCGGGAAGCGCTTCTCCGGCACGCTGTCCAGCATCTCCTGCATCCCACACACGCAGTACTCCATCACCATATACGTGGGCTGCTAAGGACACACAGCTCAGGGGGCGGCCCCACTCACAGGCCCGGGGAGCACAGGGGCCAGAGAAGGGGTTCTGGAGGGACCCTCTGCCACCACCCTGCCCCTCCTCAGACCAGGGCCCACCCTGCCCTCACACCCCGCTGGAAAGGCCCCAGTGTCCGGGAGGAGGGAGCCTCCATGGGAGTGGAGGACAGGGCTGACTCTTGGGGCAGTGCTCCTGCGGGACTCCCGTCCCCCACCCTGCCCATGGGCGGGGGATGGTACCTCCTGGATGCCCCCACAAGCAGGCTCGGTCCACACAGGATGGGGCCCAGGGCCCCTGACTGCGTGACTCTGAACACAGCCCCAGCCTCAGGACCACTTCTGCTCTTGCTCTGGCTGGGCACAGGGCCTCAAGCAAAGTCCCCATAGGGAAGCTGTGCCCGTAAGACCCATGGGGGGAGTCTACAGATGACACAAGGACACGCCCAGCCACGACCAAAATGGCCCACAACATTCAGCCTGCATGGCCTGCCTCAGCCAGACCCTGGCCACACCCCTGGTTAGCCTTGGAGAACACTATGAGAAAATAGGGTCTTGACACCCCACGGCTCCAGGACACAGGGCACAGGGGCCGGGGCTCGGGGCCCGTTTCAGCAAGCTGCTCAGCCACTGCCACAATGGTTGACTTCCAGGGAGCCAGGGAAGGCCACTGCCCTCGAGTGTCAGTCTCCTCCAAGGAGACAGGAAGGGGAGCAGGCCTCGGGGCAGGCGGACCCAGGGACCCAGCCCCTCCCACGGAGGCCCCGCGGCCCCAACACCGGAAAGGATATATTTTCTGCTTCTCTTCGTTGTATAACACGTCCACCAGCTGGATGACATTTTTGTGCCTTAACCTCCTCAGTAGTTGAATTTCCCTGGGACAGAGAGGACAGGGGGGTGTCAGCCAACCTCAGTGTCAGGATGATGACCCGGATCCCTGGAGTTGGGCCTCCCCATCTCCCCATGGAGGTGGCGCACCTCCACCCTTCCCTGGAGAGAAGCTGTGGGTTCACAGCACTGGGGCGGGGCCCTGCAGGGGCCACATGTCCAGGCTCGGGGCAGTAGGGGGTGGGAGCACAGCGCCCTCCAGTCTGTCACCAGCCAGTGAGAGCTCTGGAGGACACAGTTAGGACACTCTCTTTTTTTTTTTTTTGAGACAGAGTCTTGGTCTGTCGCCAGGCTGGAGCACAGTAGCCCAATCTCAGCTCTCTGCAACCTCTGCCTCCCGGGTTCGAGCGATTCCCCTGCCTCAGCCTCCCGAGTAGCTGGGACTACAGGCATCCACCACCACACCTGGCTAATTTTTTGTATTTTAGTTGAGACAGAGTTTTACCATGTTGGCCAGGCTGGTCTCGCTCTCCTGACCTTGTGATCTGCCCACCTTGGCTCCCAGAGGACACTCTGAATTGAGCTTCGTAACTCAGTAACAGTTTTGCTTCCTAGAAACCAGACTACGGTGATGGCAGCACAGATGGAAGCTGGGCCATGGCAGGAGCCAGGGTGAGCTGGGGTCCTGGTGACGGCTCCATCACACAGTACAGCCCCCTGCCGCCAAGGGCTCCTAGCTCTTCAGAGGGTCCCACTCCTTGGAGGGTGGGCCGCAGGTGAGCTGGAAGCATGGCCCATAGGAAGGGGCACCAGGAGGAGAAGCCACAGAAGGAGACATCGAGGGGTCCTGCCATGCCCACCCGCCTGTCACTGCCCACTCTGCAGCTGCCCCCCGCCGTCCACGCCCACCCGCCTGT
This sequence comes from Colobus angolensis palliatus, assembly GCF_000951035.1. Lineage (NCBI taxonomy): Eukaryota > Metazoa > Chordata > Mammalia > Primates > Cercopithecidae > Colobus > Colobus angolensis. Next base: position 1,060,877 of record NW_012120043.1, on the reverse strand, counting down.
CACTGCCCCCTGCAGCTGCCACCCTGCCATCCACACCCACCCGCCTGTCACTGCTCCCTGCAGCTGCCGCTGTGTCTGCCACGCCCACCTGCCGGTCACAAGGGTCGGCCCAGCAGGCCAGAGAGCACGGTCCCCTCTGCAGCTGCTTCCTTTCTCCAAACTACTGGCCCTGCCAGGCGCAGTGGCTTCCACCTCTCATCCCAGCACTACAGGAGGCCGAGGCGGGCGGATCACCTGAGCTCAGGAGTTGAGACCAGCCTGAGCAACATGGCGAAACCCTGTCTCTACTAAAAATACAACAACTAGCCGGGCATGGAGGTACATGCCTAAGTCCTAGCTACTCGGGAGGCTCAGGTGGGAAGATCACGTAAGCCTGTAGTTACCTGTGATCGCGTTACTGCACCCCAGCCTGGACAACAGAATGAGACCCTGTCTCATAAAAACAAAAACAACAACAACAAAATGACAAGGAGCCCGTGGGTGGGCGTGGAAAAGTCTGCAGCTCCACTGCCAGGTACACACCCTGAGGAACAGCACATGCCACGCAGAAACTGTGCACAAGGTGCTCACAGCAGCCAAGACGTGGAACCGCCCGGGGGCCCTTCCGCAGATGAGGGTCAGCCCAGCCCATCCACGCCCTCAACGCGGCTCAGCCACAAAAACCAGCGAGGCTGACTCGAGCCACAGCCTAGATGCACCTTGAGGACGTCACACTGAGAGACACCAGGCACTAAAGGACACACAAGTGTGTGATGCCCTTTCTATTTTTTCTTTTTTTTTTTTTTTTTTGAGACAGGGTTTCCCTGTCGCCCAGGATGGAG
>NW_012120043.1:1052450-1060006 GCF_000951035.1 Colobus angolensis palliatus | reverse complement strand
CAGGATGGTCTCGATCTCCTGACCTCTTGATCCGCCTGTCTCGGCCTCCCAAAGTGCTGGGATTACAGGCTTGAGCCACCGCGCCCGGCCAGATTATACTTTTTACCGGTGAGAGCGGGACAAGGCACGGACTCCAGGGCTGCCTTTCTGGGAAGGAAGGGAAGGGACAGGACTCATGCTGGCTCCATCTGCCCCAACCCACCCCCCTTGGCGATTGCCCACGCTTTCCACACCACCTGGAGGACCGGACGCCTGAGGCTTGTCTGGAAGGTTCCAGACACTCGCTGCGAGACACAATCTGAGCGGAGTTTATTAAGCTTCCCACACACAAAGGAGGCTTTTTCCCTGCAGCGCTGGCAGCAAGGCTGGCCAAGGCCTTGGGCCTCAGGGCTGGGCAGTGGACACCCCTTCTGCTTGACAGCACTCTGCACGTGGCAGCCTCCAGTCAGGACACACCAGCTCCCAGAGTAGGGGGACCCCCTGGCAGCACCCAGGGGGCTGGAGGAGTACAGTGGCTCCTAAATCACAGCTGCAAACCAGGAGGCTCCTGATGGCAGACAGTGCCTGCAGACAGTGGCCAGGAAGGGACAGGGCTCACCCCTCAGCCCAGGGGGCCTCACAAGGGCAAAGCCGTTGCACACTCAGGGCCTGGATGAAATTGGACGCTGAACAGGAGTGAGGGAGCATCACTCACTTCAAGGCCGGTGGGGTCATAAGTTGTGGGGAGGTGCGCTGCACAGTCCAGTCCAGGTCCTGCCAACCCCTCTGCCTCCCTGCCTCAGTGTTCCCTCCTGTTCTCCCATGCACTGGGTGAGACTGGGTTCCTGCAACCCTCTGGTCTGTCTCCACCAAGACCCTCAGGCTCCGCCCTACCATTCAGGTGCTCACCTGAGCTCCCCGGACCTCCTGCACTGACTGTTCAGGAAAGCAGGGGGCTCACACTCACAGTTAGGCTTCCTCCCCCCAGCATCGGTCTTCCCATTGACCTTGCATATACGTTTGTCAAAACTCAAACCAGACTTTTTTTTTTTTTTTTTGAGACAGAGTCTCGCTCTGTCTCCCGGGCTGGAATGCAATGGTGCGATCTCGGGTCACTGCAAGCCCCACCTCCCAGGTTCCAGCAATTCTTCTGCCTCAGCCTCCTGAGCAGCTGGGATTACAGGCATGCGCCACCACACCCGGCTAACTTTTGTGTTTTTTTTTTTTTTTTTTTTTGAGACAGGGTTTCCCTGTCGCCCAGGATGGAGTGCGCCTCCCAGGCTCAAGCAATCCTCCCACCTCAGCCCCCCAAGTAGCTGGGACTACAGACGTGTGCCACCACGCCCAGCTGATTTTTGTATTTTAGTAGAGACAGTTTCACCATGCTGTCCAGGCTGGTCTCGTTTGTACTAGGCTCAAGCAACCTGCCCACCTCGGCCTCCAAAAGCACTGGGATGACACGATTCCATTTATTTTTTTCTTTTTTTTTTTTGAGATGGAGTCTCACTCTGCCGCCAGGCGATGGAGTGCACTGGCGTGATCTCAGCTCACTGCAACCTCTGTCTCCGGGGTTCACGACATTCTCCTGCCTCAGCCTCCTAAGTAGCTGGGACTACAGGCGCCCAGAACCATGCCCAGCTAATTTTTGTATTTTTAGTACAGATGGGGTTTCCCCATGTTGGCCAGGCTGGTCTCCATCTCTTGCCCTCATGATCCGCCTGCCTCGGCCTCCCAAAGTTCTGGGATTAGAGGTGTGAGCCACCGCGCCCAGCCGACAGGATCCCATTTCTATGCAATATCCAGGACAGGCCAATCCAGAGTCAGGAAGTGGATTCAGAGTGGCCAGGAGCTGGTGGAGGGGATGGAGAGTGACACAATGGGAATGGGGCTGGCTTTTGGGGTGACAGAATGTTCTGGAATTAGAAATAGTGGTTGCACAGCCATGTGAATGTACTCAATGCCAGTGAACTGCACACTGTGAACAAGTGAGTTGCACAGTATGCAAATGACATCCCCCCAAAAATTTTTTTTTTAATCCTTAACAGGAAGCCCAAGCATGGAGCATAAAAAACAGCTGGGGGGCCGGATGCACTGACTCACGCCTATAATCCCAACACTGGGAGGCCGAGGCGGGAGGATCACTTGAAGTCAGGAGTTCAAGACCAGCCTGGTCAACACGGTGAAACCCTGTCTCTACTAAAAATACAAAATTTAGCCAGGTGTGGTGCTGGGTGCCTGTAATTCCAGCCACTCGGGAGGCTGAGGTACAAGAATCGTTTGAACCTGGGAGGCGGAGGTTGCAGTGAGCCGAGATCGCACCAGTGCACTCCAGCCTGGGCGACAGAGCCAGATTCCATCTCAAAAAAAAAAAGCTGCGGTTGGACAGGGGTATCCCATCACCCAGGCTGCCCCACCCCCAGCCCAGGGCTGCCTCTTGCAGGAAGCCTCGGCTCACCTTTCCCTCCCAGTGCACCAATCCCAGCGCTCACTGCTCAATGCTCTCAGGACAGCCTCAGAACGCCGAGGCCTGGGCTCTGCCAGGGCTGCAGGCTGCGCTGGGGCTGGGCCTGGACAAGGGGCCGCCAGCTTGGGGAGGGGCTGGGAGAGCAGGATGAAGGGAAAGGGAGGTGGGTGACGGGGACAGGGGCACAGAGGGACAGTCCCCGAAGAAGAGATGCCAGTGAGCAACTGGCTCCAGCCCCTGGCTATGCCTGGTGCCCTGCAGGACTGCCCAGCCCTGAGCACGTCCCCCCACCTCCACTGGCCACCTCGGGCCGGTCTGCTCGCTGGAAGCCCTGCGTCTCGCCTCTCTCCAGGCTCTGTGGTGGTGGCACCAATTCCCAGCAGGGCCCGGGAAGGTTATTTTTAGAGCTGGCTGGGGCCTGTGTCCACAGCCTGGCAGGCACCCAGAACATTGAAGGGGATGCTGAGGGCCAGGCTGGGCTCAGCAAAGGCCCCGGGGCCCAGTGCCCTCCTGCCTGCCAGGCTGCTCAGGAGAGCTTGGGGTGGGCCCGAGAGGCCCGGCTCAGCCCAGGTCCCCTTGTTCCCCAGGGCTATGTGTGCCCTAACCTCCTCCGCTGACGAGGGTCACAGGCCATTCCCAGGAGGCAAGACTTGCCTTCTATTCAGAGGAGATGAGTGGTGGGGGGTGGGGAGGGTGCTGTTTTCAGACAGCAGGGTCCGGATGCTTGGACACACAGGGCCTGAGAGCCTGACGCTCCACCACGAGGCAAGAGCGCCCCTTTCCTCAGCAGGAGCCAGCTACAGGCAGGGGCCTCCGTGGGGCCGAGGGAGCCACGGGCCCTCAGGTCCAGCACTGCTCTCACCCGCCTCCTGCTGCCTGTGCAGGCACTACCCCCGACCCACCCAGGCTCCAGCACAGTCCTAACCCTGAGGAGGGCGGCAAAGCCAGGGGCTCCACCTGCGTGCAGCCTCAGAGCCCTAAATGCAAATGAGGGTGGAGGACCCCCCCCCCCACAGAAACCTCCTTGCTGACACCAAGTCTCCTCTATGAGCCCTCATTCTACAGACGGGGAAACGGGCACAGTAGGAACCTGCCCTCAACGAAGGCGCCTTGCCCTGCCTCCACCTCAACAGGGACACTTCACAGCAGCAGGACACACAACAGGTGAACCGTGGAACAGCCCAGGCACTTCTGAGCAGGTTGGCATAGACCAAGGGGCACTGGGTTGCCTGTTTAATTAAAAGGGACTACGGCATTCTGCGCAGGCGCGAGTCCCCCAGTCTATGCCGGGGAGGAGTGGGGGTAAGCCGCCCCACCTGGTGGCAGTCACCTCTGGGATGCTGGGGGCACATCAGCCTCTCCAGATTGCCAGGCTTCCTCCGACGTCTCCAGCCAGAAAACGAGCAGAAGAGGAGGCCGAGTGAAACCCCAGAGCTTGGCGAGGAACAGGAAGTGCCCCCACCGGGGGAGCCCGGCTCCGGGGCATCGCCAGCCACTCTGAGATGCCACGTTAGGGACCCACTGGGCTTGCCCAGGCAGAGTGGATTTTTTTTCTTTCTTTCTTTTTTTGAGACAGAGTCTCACTCTGTCGCCCAGGCTGGAGTGCAGGGGCACGATCTCTGCTCACTGCAAACTCCGCGCCCCCGGTTCACACCATTCTCCTGCCTCAGCCTCTGGAGTAGCTGGGACTGCAGGCGCCGCCACCACACCCAGCTAAGTTTTTTGTATTTTCAGTCGAGATGGGGGGTTTCACCCTGTTAGCCAGGATGGTCTCGATCTCCTGACCTCGTGATCCGCCCGCCCCTGCCTTCCAAAGTGCTGGGATTACAGGCCTGAGCCACAGCGCCCGGCCCAGAGTGGATTGTTTAGCTGACTTGTTGATTAGCAGGACAGGAAGTAGGAAGGAGAGTCACTCAAGCTCACAGAGAGGTGGGGACAGGAGCCTCCGTCTGCCTAGAAACAGATCATACAGGGAAGAGACGGACGCCGGCGGCTCCGAGCAGGACTGGGAGGCACACGGAGACCTGGGAACTCCCAGCTCCAGACAGAGTCCCCACGTCCCTGAATCCCTCCTGATGCGGCTGAAACAAGGCCCTCGAGGAATAGAGCGGGAGGCCGCTAAGCGCACGTGCACAGAAGCAGCCACAAGTCGCAGGCAGAGGCGGGAGCAGCCCGAGTATCCAGCCACAGATGAGAGGTCAAACGCGGCGTGGCCCTCCACACGCTGGAACGTGTCGCAGCCAGGAGCAGCAGCGAGGTTCGGACCCAGGCCACTGGCGTGGATGCACCTTGAGGACAGCACACTCCGTGAGACAGGCCAGACACAAAAGGCCACGCGGCGTGTGACACCACTCACGTGAAATGTCCAGGACAGGCCCATCCAGAGGCAGGAAGCGAATGAGTGGGTGCCAGGACTGGGGAGGGAATGGGGACTGACGGCTGATGGAGACGGGGTTTCCTTCTGGGGTAATGAGAATGTTCTGGAAGCTGATAGATGTGATAGTTGCACAACTCTGTCAATGTACTATATGCCACTGAATTACACACGTTAAAAATGTGAACTTTAGGCCCAGTACTATGGCTTACATCTGTAATCCCAGCACTTTGGGAGGCCGGGTAGGATTACTTAAGGTCTGGGGTTCAAGACCAGCCTGGGCAACACAGTGAGACCTTGTCTCTATAAACTTAAAAAAAAAAAAAGGTAAGCCGGGTGCAGTGGCTCACGCCTGTAATCCCAGCACTTTGGGAGGCCGGGTAGGATTACTTAAGGTCTGGGGTTCAAGACCAGCCTGGGCAACACAGTGAGACCTTGTCTCTATAAACTTAAAAAAAAAAAAAGGTAAGCCGGGTGCAGTGGCTCACGCCTGTAATCCCAGCACTTTGGGAGGCTGAGGCGGGCGGATCACAAGGTCAGGAGATAGAGACCATACCGACTAACACGGTAAAACCCTGTCTCTACTAAAAATAAAAAAATAAAATTAGCCGGGTATAGTGGCGGGCACCTGTAGTCCCAGCTACTCGGGAGGCTGAGGTGGAAGAATGGCGTGAACCCAGGAGACGGAACTTGCAGTGAGCTGAAATCGTGCCACAGCACTCCAGCCTGGGGGACAGAGACAGACTCCGTCTCATAAATAAATAAATAAATAAAAGCTGAACGTGGCGAAGCAGTGGCTCACACCTGTAATCCCAGCACTTTGAGAGGCCGAGGCAGGCAGACTACTTGAAGTCAGGAGTTCAAAACCAGCCTGGCAAACATGGTGAAACCTCGTCTCTACTAAAAATAAAACAACTAGCCAGGTGTGGTGGCAGGCGCCTGTAAGCCCAGCTACTCAGGAGGCTGAGTCAGGAGAATCACTTGAACCCAGGAGGTGGAGGTTTCAGTGAGCCGAGATCGCGGCACTGCACTCCAGCCTGGGCGACAGAGTGAGACCCTGTCTCAAAAAAATAAGAAAAATAAAAAGGTGAACTTTATGATATGTGAATTACGTGCCAATAAAACCCTTGGCTGGGTGAGGTGGTGGCTTAGGCCTGTAATCTCAACACTTTGGGAGGCCCAGGCAGGCGGATAGCTTGAGTCTAGGAGTTTGAGACCAGCCTGGACAACATGGCGAAACCCCATCTCTACAAACAACTAGCCGGGTGTGGTGGCGCACATCTGCAGTCCCAGCTACCTTGGAGGTAGGAGGATCACCTGAGCTCGTAACTATGAGCACGCCACTGCACTCCAGCCTGGGTGATACAGTGAGACCCTGTCTCCAAAAAAAAAAAAGGCTGTTAAGAAAACTGAGTCCAATCTGAGCACCACGGTGGCGTTTGTGCGACATACGGACCATCCGGCCGCCTCACTGATTCCCTGACAGCTACCGCAGCAGCCCAGATCCTGGGCGAGGAACCAACATTCCAGGCCTGCCCCAGCTGGCTGGGCCCCAGAAGCCCACTGTGCGCCCAGCCCCGAACTCCCAGTGGACCCAACACACGCTGTTCTGCGGCTGCCCAGCCCCTGAGCTCCCACAGCCTCAGAGCTGTCCCTCCCGCTGCCCAGAGAGGACACACAGAGAGGACACACAGAGGCCTTGAGGACACCCAGGCCTCACATGGCTGGCGCAGGAGCCTGAACTGACGGTGGAACCCCATGAACGATGCCTGGGATGTAAACATCTACAAAGTCCAGGACTGACGCGCAACTCGTGCAAGTCCTCTTTACCATAGGTCCAAGCATCTGCCAATCATCGCCCCAACCACACACAGTCAGTGCCGCCCACCTCCCACCTCCCGGCTGGACACGCCAGGGCGGTGCGGATGGGAAAGCCACAGCCCCGACCTGGGCCCGTTTGCAACACTGGTGCTTTTCACATTTGCAAACAGGTAGAAAAAAGACACCAAAGCACAGTGTTTTGCAACAGGTGAAAATGACAGGAGAGAGGAGGGCCGGGGGACGCAGCCAGGCTGTGCGCTCACGGCAGCCCTGGGTGCCTCTATGGAGGCTCCACAAGGCGGGCACACTCCCTGACTTCGAGCCCACTCTCACTGGGGTGGAAAGGGGAAGGGAGGCATGGCGGCCTTCTGCCTGCGCTCCCCCAGAACTCTGCCCGTGGGCTCTGCAGCAGCAGCCGGCCTTGCTGTCCCCCGAGAAGCACGGCGAGCCAGGCTGGGAGCAGGCGACCCCTTCCAGGCCTTCCCTGCTCCACCCCAGGAAACCACTGCCTACCAGAAACAGCCTACGATACTGATTTATTTTATTTAAATTAACTGTTTTTCTTGCATTCCAGCCTGGAATGCAATGGCCCGATCGATCTTGGCTCACTACAACCTCCGCCTCCCAGGTTGAAGTGATTCTCCTGCCTCAGCTTCCCGAGTAGCTGGGACTACAGGCGCCCACCACCACGCCTGGCTAATTTTTGTATTTTTAGCAGAGACAGAGTTTTGCCATGCTGGCCAGGCTGGTCTTGAACTCCTGACCTCAGATGAAGTAGCTGGGAGTACAGGCATGCGCCACCACGCCTGGCTGATTTTTGCATTTTTAGTAGAGACAAGGTTTCACCATGTTGGCCAGGCTGGTCTCAAACTCCTGACTTTGTGATCTACCTGCCTCGGCCTCCCAAACTGCTGGGAT
>NW_012120043.1:1047658-1051093 GCF_000951035.1 Colobus angolensis palliatus | reverse complement strand
CCCCGCCCCCCCTGCCCGCCCCACTGCCGCTGAGGATTGGAGAGTTTGGACCCGGTCGGGCGCCCGAACCGGGATTGGTCGGCGCTTGGCCCCGCCCGAGGGGTGGATACAGCCCGCTCATTGGCCCGCGGAGACGCCCATCATGGGCAGGGGGCGGAAAGCAGGCATAGGGAGGGGAGGCCACGGCTGCGACCTCGGAGGGGCTGGGGACGGCGGTCGTAGGTCACTGGTGCCGACGGCCTCTCTGAACGGCCGCGGGGTGGGCTCAGCCCGGTGGGCGAGAACTTGCGGACCTGGAAGGAGCGGGGCCACCCCAGCCAGAGCCCCTCCCCCGGATCCCCCTTTGGGGGGAGGTCAAGGGTCAAAAAGTAACCCAAAGTGGCCAATTCCAGTCAAAAATCCTTGTTTTAGGGCTCTCTTGGGCCAGGGGAGAGAGAAACGCTCAGAGCGGCCTCCACCCTGTCGGAACTCATGGGGGAAGCCTCAGGACAGCGCTGGGACGAGCCCAGCGGGGGCTTCTGGTGAAAAACAAGAGTTGCCAAAATTTGGTTTGATAAGGTTGAAAATATTGAACCCTCCTGTGCTAGCCCCGTGCTTTCCACCTTTTCCTGCACTAGCGCCAAGCTGTTTTGCTGGAACAAATTATCTTGCTGCAACCTCCGCCTCCTAGGTTCAAGCGATTCTCCTGCCTCTGCTTCCCGAGTAGCTGGGATTACAGGCGTGCGCCACCATGCCCGGCTAATTTTTGTATTTTTAGTAGAGATTACAGATGCATGTCTGTAATCCCAGCTACTCAGGAGGCTGAGGCAGGAGAATCGCTTGAACCCGGGAGGCAGAGGTTGCGGTGAGCCGAGATCCCGCCATTGCACTCCATCATGGGCAACAAGAGGGAAACTCCGTCTCAAAAAAAAGAAAAAAAAAAGATCTCTCCCAGAAAACAGAAGATGAGGAAACACTCCCCAACCCAAACTTATTTTGATATCTGTTTTCTGGACTGATAGCTGGCTCATACTCAAACTTCTTGGAATCTGGGGATATGCTGGATAGCTGTGGCATCCGTAGGTCCCACACACCTTCAGAGTATTGCAGGACACATGGAACTGACTCAGGAAATACTTGGTGACCATTATAGAAAGAATCCTTGAAGATGAATTCTCGGCTCAAAAGCCACCTCCTCCAAGAACCTCTCCTAGTCATTCTCTGAAGTGCGTGGATGGAGATGTGCTGTGTAAACTACACACGGAATTTCTTTTTTTTTTTTAAATATACATAATTTTATTACAAAATTTTTTAAAATGCAGCATCCTAAAAAACAAAAATTTTACTATTGATACTAATTTCTACAAGTCTGCTGTGCTGTGCCATGCACAAGAAATTTTTTAAAATCCATTAAATATTTAGGGACATTAGGCAGGTCATGGTGGCTCACACCTGTAATCCCAGCACTTTGGGAGGCCGAGGCGGGTGGATCAGCTTAGCTCAGGAGTTCAAGACCAGCCTGGCCAACATGGTGAAACCCCATCTCTACTAAAAATACCAAAAAAAAAAAAAAAATACAAAAATTAGCCAGGCGCAGTGGCAGGCGCCTGTAATCCCAGCTACTCAGGAGGCTGAGGCAAGAGAATCACTTGAACCCAGGGGGCGGAGATTGCAGTGAGCCAAGATCGCGCCACTGCACTCCAACCTGGGCAACAAGAGCGAGCGAAACTCCCGTCTCCAAAAAAAAAAAAAAAAAAAAAAAACAGAAGTATGTGAACCCCAGGGCCCCTGAGCAGGAGGGAGGTGAGAGCAGACAGGGCAGGGGCCCCTCCCCGACCTCCTTCCAAGGTCATGGTGCCCTGTGCCGGGTGTCCCTGCCAGTCCCTCGAGGCCTAGCCCAGTAGATAAAGTCCTTTCTTGGAAACAGGAGGCAAAGTTATGAAAGTTAAGAGGACTGGGAGAGGAGCAGGGCCTGGGCAGGGCCCGCCAGGCGACGGCAGGTGCAGCGTGTCTGGTTGCGATAAGGAAGGGACACCCCCCCACACCAGCTGGGAGAGGCTCAGGCCGGCCCGTGCTGCCCTTGGTAGGAGCTTCTCCAAGCACAGATGCAGAGGCGTCCGGGATGCCCAGCGGCAGCCCCATGCCTGAAGAAGTCAGTTTGAAAAGTAAGGTCTTCCGGATGCAATTCGGGAGGGAGGCACAGTCCTCCTCGGGCAGGGCTGCCAGCGCCGGGGGCCAGGGATGCTTCCAGCGTCACATCCCTGGCAAATGAGGAAAGGCTACGTTTCCCTCCTGCTGGCTGATAAGCCGGTGCAGTTATTTTTGGCAGCCCAGGGTTCCCCTCCGACAGGATAAACAAATCACATTTTCTGCTGGCCCCGGTAACTGCCACACATTGCGCAGAAAACCTGCTGGCGGCCGCACACAAACTCTCGGGGCCCAAATAAACACAGGCTGATTCCACTGGGCGCCTCTGCTCCTTGGACAGCTGGGGGAGCCACGGGGCTAGACTTAGGGGATTGGGGGCCGCTCCCTTCTCAGGAGGGTTTTGCTACCAGTGCGTCCAAGAGCCCAAGCAAACGCACGCCCCGCTGCGACAACTGGCCCTGCCTGAGTGAAAGTCCGTAAGGCAGGCCTCCAACCAAGCTCTCCCTGGCACGGAGGACACAGGCGCCGGCCGCGTCCAGCTCTGGGTGTTAAGAGGAAGTAAGGAAGGGAGGGAGGGAGGAGAGAAGGAAGGAAGACAGAACCATCCGCACAGTGACTGGCCCGGCCCGGCCCGGCCCCGGCTGGCCCCGGCCCCAGCAAGTCATACTTACTTCTTCACGTTGGCCTCCCCGTTGGGGATCCTTCGCAACTTCTTCTTCTTGAGGATCTTGACGGCCCTCCTGCACAGCGTCTCCGAGTCCAGCACCTCCTTCACCTTGCCATAAGAGCCTTCCCCCAGCAGGTCCCCCATTAGGTACTTGCCGATAAGCTTGGCCCGCTTGCGGCGCGGCTGGTAGATGACCTCGGTGGAGTCGATGCGGTGGATGAACGTGTCCATGCCCACCGACATCAGCTCGCCCTCCGTGAACATGCCCAGCTGCTGCGGGTCCACCACCTCCATGCTGGACCCAGGGTCCTGGAGTCCCGCCGCCAGCCCTGAGTCCGCGGGTGAGCGGTCCTTGTGTTCCGACTTCCCTTCTCCAAAATTTTACAAAGAAAAAAGAAAGAAAAAAAAGGCAACAAAAACCCCAAAAGGAAGGGTAAAACCCTTCTTCCAACAGAAACGATTGTCCTACACGTCAGTCCCGGCTGCAAGTCCGAGCCCGCTGCAACGTCTGCAGACCCGCGGGCACCGGGCGTCCGGGACGGCGGCTCAGACGCGAGTTCCAGTGGGACCCGGGCCTCGGAACTGGGGGACGGCCCGGTCGGGGTCAACTTCGTCCTCGGAGGCCCTGGGGACGCCGGCCG